>NC_056626.2:58293564-58661689 GCF_002870075.4 Lactuca sativa | reverse complement strand
ATACAATCCTATTAATTGACCAGATTCAAACTAATCATATAACAATTAAAAAATTGACAAATTTGTAACATAATTAGAGACAATTTCACCATATTTTTAACAAAATGTCTTTAACAACAGCTTGCGAGAACATTTTTTTTAATAAGCATATCATGGTTTTATATGGGAATTAATTGACATAATATTATCTTTTGAATATGAGCAAATAACAGTTTCGAACCCCAAATCTTTCATCAGACAAGAATAGATAGACATGTTCTAACACAACCCTCAACTTGAACCTAGTCACGAACCCATAATGCGCCACTATCAATGCTTCACGTCCTCGAACAAGATAACCTAAATCCTCTACATTTGCCTCCCCGGATACAACCTAACAATGAACATTATTACTTGCATAAACCTTGACTCATACCACAACCGTAACTGGCTCTCCACTTGTCCTAGAATATGAAATTCCTCATTGATTCACACTTGGAAATATTCCCATTAATCCAAAAAATTCTCCCCCACTTTCATTCAGCTATACTCTTCCATCCTCATAACCATTGAATTTTCGAGCCATCCCACAAGCTCACTACTCCACCACCACCATCCTGAGCTTACAAGAACTAAGACTCCATGAACAAACATGTGACAACCCAAGTTGTTCCTTTACATTTCCCCGTTACTGTTAACGGAATATTCCAGTTTATAAAAGTTTCGTTAATTAGAGGTCGTCAATTTAATAAACATTTCATTTGTTTACATTTAATATGTCGTGATAAATGGGAATAAAAACACATAACACACATTTCCATTTATTTGGAAAATGTTAAGTTTTATTATTACGACCACTAAATCGGGTGCGACCAAAAGCCCCGTATGACGGCAGTATCGGGTAGAATTCCACTGAGCTCCAACTCCCACCCATATATAAGGGAGAGTAAACTCCATTTGAGCTTTTTCCACCCTCTCTCTAGTCTCGTTTTCGCCCCGAATCCGCAACCAAACGCTTCCAAATTGTAAGTCCGCTTACCCTAGCTTGTTCTAAACATTACTAACTGTAGTTATACCCCAAAAATCATCCAAGAAGGCAAGGAGTTTACGGCCCAAGAACACTCTAGGGCCGTAAACCCCTAAAATGATGCCAAACTTGCCTTTAAACTCACCCTTAAGCTTGGAAACTAATTGGGGATTTAGCCTAGGAGTGTTTAAACATCAAAACATAAAGTTTTAGGGCATAAAAGAGAGTTTACGGCCCAAGCACATGCTTAGGCCGTAAACCCCTCTAAACCATGTCAAAATGCCCCAAAAACACTCCAAAATCATCCAAGGGCTTAACACATAAATTGGGGGCTTATCCTCTTGGGTTTAGATCACTTAAACATAAAGATTGAGGGGGTAAAATGGAGTTTACGGCCCAGGCTTTTGCCAAGGCCGTAAACACCTCACAAACATGCAAAAGTGCCCCTAACACACTCCTAAAACACCCTTAGGCTTCATACATAATTTAGGGACTTAGTATTTGGGGTTTGGACCAATTAAACACAACAAAATGAAGGGGTCAAAAGGAGTTTACGGCCTAGGCATGTACCAGGGCCGTAAACACCCTTAAACATGCCCAAAACATAAATTTTGTCCCCCAAATGGCCTTAGACTATTACCAAAATGCTTAGGAAATTACCCTCTACCACTTAAGCCTTTAAAAACACCAAAAGAAGGTATGTATAGGAGCTTACAACCGTAAGCTCCCTTGCTTACGGCCGTAAACTCCTCAAAGGGACCATTTCATGACTTAAACCCATTTACACAATTGATATTTGAGCCTAACATAAATCTACAATGGATATGAGGCACTTTAGCACACTAGATACCCTCACCATGAGTTTACGGCCGTAAACTCATGGTAAGTAGTCCCTGGGCCGTAAACTAGGTAATTAGAGTTTACTCTCGGAGAGTAAACTCCATTCCTAAGCCATACGCACCTTTAGACGCTACCCGGGACACCCAAACACTTATCTAAAGTGTTTTCCGCTCCTTTGAGTGTGTATACTTGTTTAATTGGTATATAATATACTAATTGTATGTGAACATATGTTATCATATGTTAAATAGGTCATTGTGTGTGTTCAAGTCCTTACGTGACACCGAACGCCCAAACGGCACCTTCGTCGGACCTACTTACACAAGGTGAGTTCATACCCCTGAATGAACCTTTTAATGTTTTTACATGTTTTATAGGGGGGGAATACAAGTTAAACATGCCAGTTATCATATCAATCACATGTGATTGATAACCCGCATGCTCAAGATTTTACCACATTGTACACTGTTTTACCGAGTAGGACACTATAATGGTTTCCAAAAAGGTTTTCGTTTGTTTCAAGACTCTTATTTATACTGCTTTATTTAAAACTCACTTTAAACTGGTTTATAAAGGTTTTACAAGATTTTAATCAAAGTTCTCTTTCACAACGTATACTTTTACTTGTTTGTTACTGCTGCTTCGCTTTTACTTATTTAAAACTCCTACTTGATAACGCATTTCCTTCATGATACGCTTATACCGGATTTTTGTCTCTATATCGCTTATACTTGTAGCCTCTTATACTTGATAGACGCTCTTACTTCACTTATCGTCGTCTCCACTTCGTGATACACTTACACTTGGTACACTTATACTTCATGATTCGATTATCCCACTCTGTACGCTTATACTTCACGACTCGGATGTTCCTCTGTACGCTTATACTTCACGACTCGGATATTTCACTGTACACTTATACTTCACAAGTCGGTTATTCCACACTGTACACTTGTACTTCACGATATGATTCCACTTGATACACACTCAAGCGTAGTTAAATGTATGTATGTGCTTGTATAGATACATATAAATAATGATTGAAGGACTTAGGAAGGCTTGTGCGCCCTATTTCCTTTTCTTCGTTGAGATGTGGTCTGGTGGGATCGGATGTCCATCCGAAGGTCGTTTGATTCATTAGTTATATATTATGTACACAAGCATAGACATACGGGTTTTCTTCAGTCAATTCAGTTAAGAGTCTCTACCTCTAGGTCATCACTTACATTAGAAACCCACTACCCACTATTTGGAAGTCATTACCCACTATTTGGGATGCATCTTCGGGACACGGCCTTCTCCGTCGTCTAGTTGGTAACCAGAGTCTCCTGTAGGGAGAGCGGACATTGTGTGTATAGATCTATACGGGATTGACACCCCCGCACCCTGACTGCTAGCTACAGTCCACGGCTCACCAAGCCAAGGGGTGACAAATGTCACATTATATAGACGCTTGTAGGGTGTCTGGTACTCTAGTTTCGGTTAGTATGGTTACGAGTATCCCGGGTTACCTTATAATTCATGGCCTTAAGGTAACAGTATTCACCGGCAATTTACACTGTATGCTGGTAACTCATTTTCAGAGTCACTCTGTTTTGACCTTGCAAGATGTATCTTTCATTTGATACTATTTGCGGTTTGTATTCTCTGTTTTGACCTTGCAAGATGTATCTTTCATTTGATACTGTCTGCGGTCTGTATTCTCTGTTTTGACCTTGCAAGATGTATCTTTCATTTGATACTGTATGCGGTCTGTAATCACTGTTTTAGACCTTACCAGTTGTACCTTTCATTTGGTACCTTCTGGGGTCTGTGTCTTCTTTTGTTAGACTGAACCAGGCGTGTCGTTCGTTCGATACCCTCATAGAGTCTATGATTTCTTTTGCCTTAGTTAGCAGTCATCACTGCTGAGGCATATGTTATTTCCCTGACTTCTCTTGCTTTCTTTAATAATCAAATTCAATATTTTGATAATGATAGCGATTAAGGGAAAACTACTTTTACCACATAACTCTGTCCAGTCTTGGTAGAAGGCTGCTTTTATTAAAGAAAATATAGGATTTTCTGGAAAGAACTCTAATACACTGAAATCTCTTAAACTACTTCATTATAAGGTTATTTGAATAAAATGTCACTAAATGCTTATGAACTCACCAACATTCGTAAAAATGTTGATACTCGCTTTTCAAATAACTTGTATTCTCAGGTTAGCCTTAGACAGGTACATCTCGGAGCTGTTGATGAAGATAGCTTAGTATCATGCTGTATATATTCTATTACTTGTTTTACTTTGAATTGTTGTAATGTAACCATGTAAAACTATTACTATTAATGCAATGTTTTGTTGTACTTTGATTACTATAATGCATGTGTTGTGATACTTGACATGACGTCATCCACCCCAGAACGTTTCCGCCGTTCCGGTTTTGGGGTGTGACAAAACAATATAGGGTATACACACCCCAAAATAGGTTAAACACTTTGCTATTCTTGCTGAAAGAACATTGTCACATCAAAGCACCTTTCCTTGATACAATTCCAAATCCTTGAATAGCCTCAACTGATGACAAAGAACGAATAAAACCATTATAAAAAAATAGATAACCAATCCACCGACTCACTTGCTTACTGGGAAAAACCCATGCGGACATGCACCATGCCCTAAAGTTGATAGATCACAACAACTCTTACCCTACAACAATAACGATCGGTTTCACGAGCCAACCAACCCTTCAAATGACATCCAACCTGAGTGGCACAAGCACCTCTGAACTCTATCTTTGTTGTCCTAGAGGGGACAATCGGCTGTGACATGATCTTTGCCTAGAAGTGTAACATTCAGATCCCGGGGTAATTCAATTTCCATTATTTGAAGAATTTTAAGGTTGTCATGGTATGGGGAAGGCGCCACGACGTGGCGCTTCAAGAAAAATCACGAGTTCATTTAAGGCTGCCACGGCGTGGCAGTATATGGTCACGACGTGGCAGCTGGCAAATGACAAAACCCTATTTCCGGGTTTTGCTCCCTATTTAAAAGAATGAGTAGGCTAGGGTATACTCAACCTCAGCCTTCATCGACCTCTTTGATATTTGTGAAAAAACCTAATCCCCTCCTCTTTGTTAAACCTTGTTTTGGATGTTCTTTGAAACCATTAAAGGAAAAAGAAGAAGAAGGGAGCCAAGCAAGCAACTCTTCTCATCTACCTTGAGCATATTTCTAGACTCTTGTAAGTCTTCAAAATTGAATCTTTATGTTTTTCATGGCTAGATTTAGCTATTTTGTCCCTAAATCTTAATGTTTTTTTATTATTGGGTGGCGAGATCTCACAAAGTTTGCAACTTTATTAATCTCCAAGCCATTTAGGGCATTTAGTGCATTGGATCTAGATTATTTGTGAGTTTTGGTACCACGCATGGATCTTTAGGAATGTTCACTATTTGGATAAAAATGAACTATACAATTGGACAATTTGGATTGGACTATTCGGTACGAATATTTGGAGTTTTGGATTGGTTTTCAACAAAACTGAATTTTTATTTTGGATTTCAGATTGGTTTTGGTTTATAAAATAAGAAATGAATAGTCCAAAAAAACCGAATAACAATTTATTCTTTATTTATTTTAATATATCTATAATTAATTATTAATTTTATAATTTATTTTTTCAAATAAGTTCAAAAAATTTTACCTAATAAAAAACATTAATATGAATTTTCTCTCGAAACTTTTTTATCTACAAAATATTAAACTATACCTTCTTAATAGTTGTTTATAAATTTTAAATCACAACTAAATAATTTGTTTTTGCTTATTGTGTAAAAATTGGATAATATTATCATTATATATCGTTTTAAAATGTTCTCGTTTTTGAAAACCGAATTATGAAAACCGATCCAACCGAATTGTAATTGGATTGGATTTGAATTTAGTTTGGACTATTCGGATCTATATTTTGAAAACCGAAATCAATTTGGGTTTACTTAATTAGATTAGATCGAATCAATCTAGCTATATGAACACCCCTAGATCTTTGGGTCAAAACCCTCATTTGGACCTAATAAAGTCCACGACATGCATTGGACATGCATGTCTGGAAAGTAAAGATTTTTATGTTGTTATATGATGCTATAAACGTTTCTGGAAATGTGGATCTAGAAGTCTTCATAATTAAGTGCTTAATGAGTTAATCCAAGTTATGTTTTGCCCTTTTTAGAACTAGGAAATGAGATCTCTATCTCTTAGATGGTCTAAAATGATAAAGTTGGAAATTTTATCCACTTGGACCTTAGAATGGACCATATATGGGCTCTGGAGTCCATAGGATCAAAGAAATTGACTTAATCCACTAAGCTGTTAGGAGCCCAATGCCCACGACGTGGCCTAGGTTGTCAGGATGTGGTGACTGGGCTAAGGCTCGTCTGTTTTAGCAAATTATGGCCACGACATAGCCAAGGATGGCCACGGCATGACGTCCAGTTGGAGTTGACTTTGACGTTCACCGTTGACCGTTGAATTTGACGAAGTATGACTTTAGGTAATTTGGGGTATTTTGAGTATTATATTGAAGCTTGAGTCCTTGTTATATCTATAGGTGATCAGTAATATTCGGAGCAGTGATTCGTTCAGTTATCTTTTGAGGCAGTAAGGTGAGTTTTCCTCATAGTATATATGGGTCGAAGGCACCAATACCGACCACTAGGTTATGTATCATGGTATATAGGATGTTGCTACGTTGTAGTGATCTGTTAGAGCTGCATCATTATTTGTTTGCTAATTATATGTTTATCTGTTGCATATGTTGACATAGTGTTGTTGGGTTGATGCAATACTGCTCTGTACGGAATCCAACAAACTTGCGAGCAAGTCAGACATAAGTTATGGGCCAGAAAGGCAATACAAACTTATGATCTAGGCTCGAGAGTAATCCATACATAAGTTGTAGGCCAGGATGTGGACTCAAGGATAATCCAGCCAGATGGTTGTGGACCCGATATGCATTTTGTTAGATGTTGGGTGGTGGTATTTGGGGGAAACTTACTTAGCTCTGGCTTTACAATTTAAGTGATATGTTTCAGGTCCTTCTGACGATCGGGGCAAGGCGAAGGCGTGATTTTAATATCCTTCAGTGATATGGTTTGGAGATTTTATGATATACTGATTTTGGGATATTTTTATTTGATACTTGGTTTCTTATGACTTAAGTTTTGATTGAAACAATGATTTTACCTAATTTGAAAAATGAAAGATTTTATTATAAATAAAATGGATTAACGGTTATAGCGTGGGTTTCAATTCTAGGATTTGATCATTATGAAAGAAATTACGCCTACATAAAACTCTCTCTTTCACCCCTTTCGATATTATCCTCCCCTAAACACACACGAGATACACAATCCACAAACATCCATGACAACAATTCTTCGTCCCATAAAATCCGTCGCTACCGATGATCACCAACGCGAATCTTAAATTATTAAGATTTTTAAAGTTTAGTGATTTTAGTTAAATATTGAATTTAACTTAAAGTTCAAAATAATGAGGTGGTAGTAACTCGAGTAATTTCAATCTACAATCCGATAGGAAGGACGTTCCGTTAGTGTAGTCGAATAACTCATATGCGTTGGAGTTACGTTGGCTGACCATTTGTCGGCTTGATCCATTAATATTGTATTTTTAATATTTACTTAATGTTGAAAATATATTATTTTCGTTTGTAAGTAAACTTTGTCTTAAAAATACATACACATTATTCATTGACGAGATTTTTGTATCATACCATAGTATATAATTGATAGGTTTTGAGCAATACATCAATCCTATGGTGTACATGCAAACCCTAATAGCTTTTGGATCTAGTTTGTCTAATAAACATGCAATTGAATATCCAAAGCTATAAACCCTAGATCTATCATATAAGAACTGAAATAAGGGTTTAGTAATTACCTTTGATTGTTATATTGCAATAACAATCAATTCCTTGCTTTGATTTGCTTCAGAAAGCTTAGTGCCTTAAGTGTTGCACCTCTAATGGAGTCACAAACACCACTAAGCAACTAGATGAAGAAGGAGAAGAGAGGAGGCACCCAAAAAAGTCTAGAAACCCTAAGGATTCAGTTACCCACGTTTTTGGGGCCTAAGGGGTCCTTTATATACTTGTGTGGGCTGCTAGGGTTTCAGTTAAAACCCTAATGGACAGTCTAAACTCTAAGCAACCCATGGAACCTTCTGGATAAGGCCATGGACGAAAATATGATGGGCTCCCATCATAATTTCGTTCACCCCTTGTTCCTTTAGCACTCCTTAGCCCAATAACTCAATTATCCAATAATTGCAGTCTAGTCCCCTATATTTAATTAATCTCTTTTAGCTACAAAATTAATTATCAATTAATTCTTAACTAATATTAATTAAATAGTATGATTTCTCCTTTAATATATTATTCTCATAATATATTAATAAATCATAATTAAACCTTTCTCTCCTTAATTCATCCTACATATTGCTATGGTGAAGGCAACCCAAAAGGACCATGCTCATAATCGGGTCAAGTACATACCAAAATAGTTATGGACTTAGACACTAATCCAACAGTCTCCCACTTGGATAATTCTAATAACTATTTTTCGTATGACTTCAGAACCTGATCAGCAATCGTAGCTTTCAAAAGCCGTTGTCAACTCTGATCTTATCAGATAGTGTGTCCTTTAGATAAGGGATCATATATTCCTCCATTCTCAAGATATCGTATAGACATAAGACATGAATTTTAATCATTCTCTCTATACCATTTCCCGACTTCCGATTTATGACGACTGGCAACAGACTAAAATTGAACACATCAACTTAGTCGCGGCTTGGCCAAGCGCTTAGGTGTCATCACTAAATCATCGAGGGGCATACATATATCGCTTTTATCATACTTTGGGTAAAAGGAATGGATAAACTTTGACTCATATGCTTGCTTGCATTCACTGATCGAATCACACACAATAATAAATTTTATAACACCAAGTTACTGGTGCGTTTACTTATTATCAATGTGCAACCGACCAACAAATAATAACTCACACGTTTCGGTTTCAAGAATATACAATATTATCGTCTCATTAATCACTCATGATAAATCCATGAAGTGATCCAAGTAAGCATGGGTTTAATCCAATACTCTAATCCAAAACTTCCTTCATACCTACTCCCAACGTATGCCCGACTGTGGATGTTTGAATAACCTAGTTATTCTGGAAGTCAAAACATGCAAACTGAAACACAACAATAATACTTAATCCTATATGGCCCTAAAATTGTGGGAGTAAATAAAACACTTTTGTTTAAACACCATATTGATTACTCATTATTCATTGTTTACTGTTTCAGAAAATCAACTTATTACTCAAATTACGACAATAGTTGTCCCATGCACACTATGTTTCATATGGTCCTTACTTTGTGAAATAGATCAATTGAAAAACTTTTCCAATAATGCTCATTTC
This sequence comes from Lactuca sativa, assembly GCF_002870075.4. Classification (NCBI taxonomy): domain Eukaryota; kingdom Viridiplantae; phylum Streptophyta; class Magnoliopsida; order Asterales; family Asteraceae; genus Lactuca; species Lactuca sativa. The sequence continues at coordinate 58,652,352 of NC_056626.2, read as the reverse complement.
AAAATTCCCAATCCTTATTAGTGTTAGAACACAAGGTTCTTGCCACTACTAGAATATGTTAGATTCTAACATTTTATGCAATGATCCTTTCGCAAAGTCATAGCACAAAAGTCACCAAGACTTGGCCAATGAAATTACAAATTACTCTCTCGAAATGGTTACAAGACAATTCCATAGACATGAAGTCTTACATTCATAGTACATTCCTTTGAACATCCTTCTCGCATAAAATTTTCTAATCTAGACATAGACTCTCAATATCCAACTCCCAATATGGAAATATTTCCATATTTTCCATATGACAACTCATTCTTAATAGAATCTTATCTATTCATAATAATGTTGATATGGTCCATCCAATACCATACTTCCAACTACTCACAAGCGACCAATCCTCAGCAAACTTTGGATCGTCCTTTGATAGTTGTTTAATTATTTTTAGTCAAATCCGATTCTAATCCCTTTTCCCTCTTAATGCGCTAGACATTTGGAAAATTTTAGAATGGTCAAATATTATAGCATTTGCAATCGATCCTATACCCGAAGCGTATGGGACACGATGCATAATGTCTTACATAAAGATATGATACTTTATCAATCTTCTGCCACAATATTTTATGTGTCACGTTCTCACAATTCGAACTATGAAGAGGGATGCCATAATCATAATCGAAATTTGAGAACACACTATGTATCCTTTGACTAAATTTATTAAAATCTCTCAATATAAGCTTTAGATTTTGAAACGAAGTATAATATTCTCTCCCTTAATTATAGCAAAACAACTTTTCAAACCATGCAACTTTGCAAATTGAATCTTTGTTTTTCTATAATTAATATTGCTGACTTGCAATACTTGCCATAATAATCATACCAGCATAACACTTAGGCTCCCACTAGCTTTGACATGTATTCAGAAAACAGTTGAACTTCCAGAAAACAATGCTAATTGAATTCCACAAAAGTCATATTTCTAATACCAGATGCTTCGATAATCCTTTACCTAAGCTTCTCAAACTTATACACCTTTACCTTAGATAGTTCATATGTGTGTCTAAACAATTCAGAACTTATGTTACTAAGTTCCAAATGTTCAAACTAATTGCCAAATCTCATAATTCGAACTATAGAAAGGGATGCCGTAACCATAATTGAATTTGAGAATGCAATTTTCACAACTGCTATCTTCTTAAAATCTCTCTTAGTGAAAGCATTTCCTCACAATCATTTTTATGAAGGAGGGAATCTTATGACACTTGGATTTTATGTGTATGAGTTCCTATCCATGTGAATTTGCCAAAACCAAAGTTTGTGACAAATCCAAACTCATATGGACTGAACTTTCTTAATCTTGATTTCTTGCCTTATGGTAACACGAGTGCCCACCATATCTTCCAAGTAGTTTTGCAACTTTTCCTTACATATCAATGTACTTTCCATCGATCAAGGTGCTTTGTCTTTATGCATTCAAATGAGAACTCATAGAACTCACATACATAATTAACTCAATTGAAATGGCACAGAAACAAAATAATGTCAACACGATAGGTTGTAAACCTCAAGTCGTGTGCTAGTGATGATTGATAAGGTTTATTCTTGATTTGTTCTTGAAAATTTTTCAAAAACATTACTCTTGACATATATGAATCTCTTGTCAGATAACTTTTCTAGATAAAACAAATATTCAAGAGTTAGTGTAGTTCTTATCAAGACAAAACACTTCACATAATTGGTCCTAGTTGGTCTTTGTCTTATCCAAGACAGCACAACTTACCAATTTCAAATGTGCAAGAATAAGAAAAGTTTTCCAAATTCCACATTTGATGAGTGTTATAAACCTACTTAAGACTTGTCACTCAATTCGCAATCTTGGAGTATGACTCTAAGATTCGATATTGGAACGAAGTATGTTTGACTTCTTGATTTAACCAATTCCAAAATTCCCGATTCCTCTTTTTAGACATACAAATGTACTAAGACTCACTTAGAGAATCAATTGAGATATGGTTCTTAATCATTAAGACTTATCATAAAACACAATAAAAGGTACTCTCCCTTCTTCTTAGAATAGAGAAACTTTTATCTTTCTGCCTATTTGATTCTTCTTATTCGTTCTGCTATTTATTGAAACCTTTTCAATCAACTCAGAATTACACTTAATCTTATAAGTATAACCATATTTACTAAACTTTAATAAATCATGCCGAATATCTTATCTCTCTTTGTGGTGGACTTAATCAACGCACAACCTAGTGTAATCGATCTCCTAGTCCTTCACTTGACACTTTGTCAAAGAATTAGTCTAATTTTCAAATATGAAAGTTTTCATTCATCACACAACCAAGTTGCATGATTCCAAGTTTCTTTTCAATTGAAACTTGGGCGATGAGAAACTCTTCCTATTTGGAAAATTCTCGACATTTCCACAAATAACATAATTAAGTATCAAATCCATTATTGCTAATAATAGAAACTTTCAAACATCAATTTTTCATACACGCCATTGCAAGGATAAATAAATAAGATAAAATCAAAATTCATTTTATTGCGGAAAAATTTGTTCTTACAATGCAATTCAATTGAAAAACATAGTTATTACATATTTCTTAACAATCTATTCTAACTCCAATTAGTAGCTCAAGAATCTAATCTTCAAGCAATGCGATCGAAATCCATTTCTTCACGATTAGTTTCAGCTTACTTCTTCCCTTAAGCTTCCTCTCTTTTCTTCGATCCTACAAAACATCAAAATGTAATCTTATCACATAATGTACCTCGAATCTAGAATAGGAACTTAAAAGAGTTAGATAATCGATTTTACCTGAAATAGATCCATACGTCTTGACTCTCCCATCTCTTAAATCTCTCAGGTAGTTTGGGCAGCTTCGTCTCCAATGCCCCTTCTCTTCGCAATAGAAGCAAATGGACTCCTTTGGCACAACACATCAGACAATCACAGACTTAGTTCTTTCTGGACTTCCAATGTTGCCAGTGTCCCTTGAAGTTTGGGAGTTTGATTCACCAGACAAATTCGCTTGACCGGTACGCCCAATCATTGCTGATTCAGCAGCTATAAGCAAATAGGTGAGATCAATGAGGATCACATCGTGATCCATCATATAGTACTCTCTAACGAACTCACTATATGATTCGGGAAGTGACTGAAGAACCCAGTCAATAGCCAATATTTCTGAGATATCGACACCCAACATCCTTAACCTATCAATGAGTGACTTCATCTCTAAGACGTGTGCACACACTGACTTTCCATCTTCATGCTTAATTGCCAATAGGGCTTGAGTGAGCTTGAACTTTTCAAGCCTTTGAACTTGTGGGTTAGGGAGAACAATTGGAGGAGGTGGAGGAAGTGAAGCATGATCTCTTCTTCCTCGATCATATCGTGGAATATCATCTTCGTTTGGAAAACTTGTTCCAAGGGATTTGGAAAGACCATGATTGTCAGCACTAGACATCTTCAAAAATGGGAGAAAATCCAAGTTAGTTGATAAGAATCCTTGATGTAACACCCAAATGAAACATCGAGGCTAGGATTCAACACAATATTCTACAACCTAGAAGAGGGATGCCGTAATCTTGTTGCAGAATATTTGAAGGTAGGTAAATGACGATTTACCAATTTCCACCATGAAAAAAGAAAAAGAAGTTTAAGTTTTAAATGAATGGAAACTCCTATGTAACATCTCGAGTTTAGGAGTGCAAGTTTAGGGTTCAAAGTGAAAATGTATAAGGGCAACTCGGCGAGTCCATGGGTGGACTCGGCGAGTAGAGTCGCGATTCTGGTCGCGTGTTAAGTGGCCAACTCGGCGAGTCGGCGGCTGGACTCGCGAGTTGGTGATGGGTGAAGAAAACCCTAATCTTCGGGGTTTGCACCCTATTTAAAGAATGATATGCCTTCTTTTTAGCCTCTATTTCCCCTGAGTGTTCCAGAGGAAACCCTAATCGTGAGAAACTCCATTATTGAGAGGATTAAAGCTTGGAAGAAGGAATTTGTGAAGAGAAGTTGGAGGAATTCGAGGATAGCACCAAGTGGGCTTGTGGATCTGAAGTCTACATCAGTTTAGGCTCATCTTTGGGGTAAGAATCCTCTGTCTTGAGCCCTTTTTCCCTTATTGTCATCCATGGTGGTTGTTTTGGGGTTTTTTGGAGTATTTCATGAGCTATTTCGGGATTGGAAGACGGATCTGAGGATGCTATCTCAGATCTGGAGTAGTGATGGTCCAAAAATGCATAAAGTCCCTATTGATAAGTGATTGGTGAAGCTATCTTGTCCCAAACCCAAACCCTAAAGTGTAAAATGCCTAGATCTCTTTGGATTCACGTGAAGTTTGCCACTTTACGTGATGGATGGGTTGTAGGAGGCTAGATCTATGTTTTGGATCAATTGCATGGCCTGGAAGGTTCTGTTTGGAATGAGATCTAGAGGCACTCGGCGAGTCACAAGGGTGTACTCAGCGAGTTGCTTGAAGATGGTCTAGAACTCGGCGAGTTGGAAGAACAACTCGGCGAGTAGGTTGAAGATAGCCTTGGACTCGGCGAGTCTGTTCTTGGACTCGACGAGTCTGGTCGTGAGGTCCTATCCTTTCTTCTGGTTGAGCTGTGAATCAGTGAGTCAAGGGATGACTCGGTGAATCAGGTGTGAAAGGACTTAGAGTTGTCGGACTCGGCGAGTCTCGGGGTGACTCGGCGAGTTGAGTCGCTGATTGGGGAAAGTTCTGAGCATGGGGACTCGGCGAGTCATCGGGTTGACTCGGCGAGTAGAGTCAGCCAAGGGTTGACCAGTTGACTTCCAGGGGAATTTTGGTAATTGTTGGATATTGTTTTGAGTTCAGTGTTTTGGTGGTTGGCCAGTGGTGGAGATCGTATCAGTGATCGGAGCAGCATGGGTTATCTGTTCAGTCGGTAGTTTCGAGGTGAGTTATCCTCACTATATCAACAGGGTCTAAGGCACCAAGGTCGTCCCTTTATCGCATTGAGATCCGGGTATTTGTTGTTATGATATTGCTTTGATATGTTGCATCCTGGTAGCTAGGGGGTATATGATAGAGACCTGGTTGAGGTCGGTATCCTGAGATATAGGGTGATGCTATGCTAGAGACCGGTTAGATCGGAATCTTGGTTAGGATGATGATATGCTATGTGATCTGTTTGATCGGTTTGTTGACTGTGAATTGTTATATGATTGTATGTCTATGTGCACATGGTTGTTTGGACTGGAGTTGGGTTGAAGCGGGTCCTGTTTTGTGCTGTAGGCCAAGATACCCAGGGCGGACCGGTTGTCCCGAAGGCCCAGCGAGCGGTTCGGATAGGCTGTAGGCCCCAAGAGGGCGGACCAGACGTGCCGAGGATCGGAGAGTGGACCAGGACGACTGAAGGCCCGGTGCGGGCGGACCAGTCATACTGTAGACTCAGAGAGTGGACCAGGTGGATTGAAGGCCCGGTGAGGGCGGACCAATCACATTGTAGACTCAATGTATATGGCTAGACTCGGAGAGTGGACCAGGCCGACTGAAGGCCCGGTGCGGGCGGACCAGTCATACTGTAGGCTCGGAGGGTGGACCAGGTGGACTGTTGGCCGGTGCGGCAGACCAGTCACACAGTAGACCTGAAGTGCATGGTTGTTTTGTGATCGGATATGATATGGCATGTTATGCGTGTATGGTATATGTGGTTGGTATTTTGGGGATATATCACTAAGCTTTTGGGCTTATAGTTGTGGTTTAATGTTTTTCAGGTTCTTCAGGAGACCGTGGCAAGGCGAAGGCGTGATTGTACCGCTCCTCATGTTTATGTTGTGATGTGATTTTGGGAATACACTAAATAAATTGTATTGAAAACCTTTTTGTAATAATTTAAAGAGATCGGGTTGTTTTTGAAAAATTTAAATTGATTGGAATTTTTCGGTCGTTACAAGTTGGTATTAGAGCCTTGGTTTGAGTGAATTGGAGGAACACTCGTGTGACTCCAGCCTCAAATCGAGGAGAGTTTTCAAAGAGAATTTAAAATGGTTTTCAAAATGAGTAAAGGATGACGTGGAGGTACGATCAGCCGGAGCCAGTAAGTAACCCCAAAAATACCATACATAATATTTGTTTTTGAGCTTTGATAGAACAGCATGCTAGTGCTAGGCTAGGGATCTTCAGGATTTCATGATAATGTTGCCTGATTTATGATGCCTGTTAGCCTAGGGTTTCCTTGTGTGAGATTTCCAGTGTTCCTCTAGTAGTGAGGGTTGAGCGATTGTTATGTATGTTTTCACTAGGGTGTTGTGGTAGTACTTCATACAAATATGGGTAGGTGTGGAAGGTAGTATGGGCCCGTACTACCGAAAGCACATGACCCATACACGTATCAGGGAAACCATGACCTCTAGGGTTGGTTTGAGAGTTGGTTCCCGGGTTAGTGGGAAGTGTCTGAGATTTTGTGGTGTTTTTCAGTATGGAGATTCCGAGGCACGCTGGGAGTGGATCCGGGTCAGGATCGGGAGCAGGAGAGGGAGTTCCGGGCGGGTCAATACCGCCTGAGGTTATTGGTCAGATGAGCACGTGCGAGTTGGATACGAGGATTCGTGAGATCCTTCATGATGAGGTTGCTATGTTGTTCCGGGCTGAGTTTCCGGAACTGGTTGGGTCAATCAAGACCGCCATGGTTGAGTATTTTGATGAGCACTATGCAGCTCTCATAGAGATAGCTGCCGCGGCGGCCACGGCTGTAGCAGCGGCAGGGGGAGGAGCTGGTCGGGGTTTTCAGTATCGGGACTTCGATAATACGAAGCCTCCCAACTTTGATGGAGTTCAGGACGCGATTGTTGCTATGATATGGTTGTCAGTGTTGGGTTTTGAGCAATCTAACACTTCCTAAGTGTTCATGCAACCCTAATAAACCTTGGATCTATGTTTGTCTAAATACATGCAAAATAATAATTTTCCAAGGTTCATAACCTATCTAACATGGCATGGGGAACATTTAAACATAAAAGAGTTAGATGAGATTACATACCTTTTTGATGAGATTGATTCTTTGGAGTTTGAGAGCCAAGCACCAATAATGTGAATGCCTCAAATGGAATCACAAATCACCACAAACACTTGGAAAACTTTGAGAGAGTGTATACACACTTATATTTTCGGCCACACACAAGCACACACACTAGTGGCTATTTCATGCAACATAAGCATGCTTATATAGTGTACATGGTTAGGGTGAAACCCTAATAACCCATGACCTTTCCTTTTCCAAGGACCCATGGGCTAAAAGCTCCATGGATCATCCATGGACTTCCATCCAAGCCTAGCCCATTAACAAATGAGTGTTAGCCCACACCATATAAAACCAATAGCCCATAATCTAATTAGTCTTCCTTTTAATCTCTAAATTAATTCATAATTAATTTAAGACTAAGACTAATTAAATAACATAACTTCATATTAATATATTATAACTTATAATATATTAATAAACATATGTGTATAACTCTCATAAAATTATCCATAAATTATTCGGGTGAAGTGCAACCCAAATGGACCATGCCGGGTCGGGTCAAGTATATACCAAATAAGTTATGGACTTAGACACCTTATCCAACAGTCTCCCAGTTGGATAAGTCTAATAACTGTATTTGCCTATATAACTTCAGGAACCAACCAGCAATCGTAGCTCTCGAAAACTCTGTTGAACTATGAAGCGCCATTTTAAGACAAGTGATCATATAATCCTCTGTTCTCATGATATCAGCCAGACAAACATATGGAACTATGTCTTGCTTATTGTCTGGCAGTTGTTTCTCGATTTCCGATTTGTTTGACAAAGAACTTTACTAAACACATCAGTTTAGTTCTGACCGGGCCCGGTACATGGGTCAACACAAAATCATTGAGGGGCCCATATATCGCTTCTATTTCTAGAAGGAACAGATAAACTTCGACTCATATGCTTGTTCTACTACTTGTTAAATTGTACACAAAGGCACGTTTTATAACATCAAGTTACTGATGCGTTTACGTGCAATCAATGCACAACCAACTCATAGGTAACAACTCATATCTCTAGGTTTGAAGACTTATATGATATTATCGTCTCACGATCACTCGAGATAAATTCCATGAAGTGATACAAGTGAGCGTGGGTTTATACCAATACTCATAACTTATGAGCACTCACGAACGTTGCAGCAACCATTGCCATGTCTAAACACCTTTAGCCATCTACAATCCAATTCATGACAATCTTGATTCATACCTACTTCCGACGTATGACCGATTGTGGAGGTTTGAATAAATTAATTATTCTGGAAGTCAAAACATGCAAAACTGAAACAATAGTAAATAATTGACAATGATAGTAACACTTTACTCATAAATAAATCACAAATTTTATTCATCATCAAATGTCGATTACATTTTACAAGTTTCAGGAAAACTATGTAATCTGTAAAACTAATATCGTCCCTTAGCCTGATGCGTCTCGCATGCTGAAAATGCTTAACCCTCGTCAGTCCCTTCGTAAGGGGATCTGCAGGATTCTCATCTGACGATACCCTCTTTGCCACGAGGAGTCCTTCTTCAATCTTGTGTCTTATGAAGTGATATTTTCTGTCAATGTGTCGGGATCTGCCATGATCTCTTGGTTCCTTGTCTAAGGCAACCGCACTATTGCTGTCACAGAAAATCTCCATAGGTTCTTTAATAGCTGGTACAACTCCAAGGTCTCCGATGAAGTTCTTTAGCCATATCGCCTCCTTTGCTGCTTCACTCGCTGCTATATACTCTGACTCACAAGTCGAATCAACCACCGTCTCCTACTTGGAACTCTTCCAAGAAATTGCCCCTCCATTTAAGGTAAAGACCCAGCCCGACTGAGAGCGGAAGTTATCCCTATCAGTCTGAAAACTAGCATCACTATACCCTAATACTCTAAAGTCATCACTCCCACCAAGGGTAAGGATCCAATCCTTAGTCCTCCGCAGGTACTTGAGAATGTTCTTTACCGCGGTCCAATGAGCCTTGCCAGGGTTCCCCTGATACCTGCTGACCATGCTCAAAGCAAAGGCCACATCAGGGCGGGTACAAGTCATAGCATCCATGATCGAGCCAACAGCGGAAGCATACGGTAATTGGCTCATCTCAGTTATCTCTGCCTCTATACTCGGACTCTGAGTCTTACTCAGTTTGGCATTGCTTTGGATCGGTAAATCTCCTTTCTTGGAATTCTGCATGTTGAACCTTTTCAACACCTTATCCAAGTAGGTACTCTGACTAAGTCCAATTAGTCTCTTACTCCTTTCTCTTAATATCCTTATCCCTAGGATATAGGCAACCTCCCCTAGGTCCTTCATAGCAAAGCACTTCCCAAGCCAGGACTTAACCTCCTGCAAGGTTGGGATGTCATTTCCTATAAGTAGTATGTCATCCACATACAGTACCAAGAAGCTAACTATACTCCCACTAGCTCTGACATACACGCAAGACTCATCTTCACTTCTCGAGAAGCCAAACTCTTTGACCTTCTCATCAAAACAAAGATTCCAGCTACGAGATGCTTGTTTTAATCCATAAATGGATTTCTCAAGCTTGCATACTCTATTAGGGTACTCTGCACTGACAAAACCCTCTGGCTGATTCATGTACACATCCTCAGCCAACTTTCCATTAAGGAAAGCGGTTTTGACATCCATTTGCCATATTTCATAATCATGAAATGCTGCAATGGCTAGCATAACCCTAATAGACTTAATCTTTGCTACCGGCGAGAAGGTTTAATCATAATCAATACCCTGAGTCTGAGTAAAACCCTTCGCAACCAGTCGAGCCTTATAAGCATGCACTTTTCCTTCCATTTCGGTCTTCTTCTTGAAGATCCATTTGCACCCGACTGTTTTACAGCCTGGTACATTGTCAACCAAGTTCCAAACTTGATTGTCATACATGGACTGTATCTCGCTGTCCATAGCCTCCTTCCATTTAGCAGACTCCGGGCCTGCCATGGCTTCCTTAACACTGCTAGGTTCATCCAAATTTACCAGTGTACTATCGCTGATAAACGTATCACCTTCCGTAGTAATATGAAAGCCATAATAAAACAAAGGTGTGTTCCTAACCCGTGTGGAACGCCTCGGAGGTACAGACATGTCAGCTTGCTCAACAGGAGTTTCCTCCTCAGGTTGATTGCTAGTGTTTGAGGTTCCTTCACTAATTTCTTCTTGAATTTCTTCAAGATCAATTTGCCTCCCACTATCTCCTTGGCTTATAAATTCTCTCTCACGAAAGACCCCTCTTCTCGCTACAAAGACCACATTCTCACTGGGTATGTAGAAGAGGTAACCAAAAGATTTATGTGGGTAGCCGATGAAAATACACCTTTCACTTCGGGGTTCGAGCTTATCATGAGTTTCACGCCTCACGAAAGCCTCGCAACCCCAAATATTGATGTGGTCTAAATTGGGAACCTTCCCAGTCCACATCTCATGAGGTGTTATGGTAACCTTCTTTGTAGGGACTAGATTAAGGATATGGGCGGCAGTCTCTAAGGCATACCCCCAAAAAGAGATTGGTAGCGAAGCTCGACTCATCATAGAGCGAACCATGTCTAATAGGTTCGATTACGCCTCTCAGCTACACCATTTAGTTGTGGTGTCCTGGGAGGAGTCAATTGTGAGACAATCCCACACTCCTTAAGATAGTCAAGGAACTCGGTACTAAGATACTCACCACCTCGATCGGATCGAAGCATCTTAATGTTCCTGCCCAATTGATTTTCTACTTCCTGTTTGAATTCCTTAAACCTTTCAAAGGTTTCTGACTTATGTTTAATTAAGTAGACATACCCATATCTACTAAAATCATCAATAAAAGTCACATAATACTGATTAGCATCCCTTGTGGCGGTTTTGAATGGCCCACATACATCAGTATGTATTAGGTCCAACAAACCCTCACCCCTTTCACAAGTTCCAGTGAAGGGTGATTTTGTCATCTTTCCAAGTAGACAAGATTCATAACTATCATCCGATTTAAGGTCGAATGACTCCAAGACTCCACTCTTTTGGAGTTGGCCTATGCGTTTCTTGTTTACATGTCCAAGATGACAATGCCACAATGATGCTTTATCTAGGCTAGTAGAAGAATCAATATACAACACATTATTTCCTAAGTTGTCTACAATCGACACAGTTTCATACACACCATCACAAGGTAACGCTTTTAAAATAAAACACATTTTTAAAGAAAGCATTAATACCACCACATTCATTATCAAACGAAAAGGTAAAACCTTGTTTGTACAAAGCATGAAAAGAAATAATATTCCTCGCCATTTCAGACGAGTACACATATTTATTCAAATCTAATTTTAACCCATTATTAAGCAACAAAGTATAAACTCCAATCTTGGAAACAGGTGAAGCCTTCCTATTCCCCATGATCAAGTTTATCTTCCCGTGCTCCACATCCTCACTTCTTCTTAGGCCCTGCAAATCAGAACATATGTGAATACCACATCCTGTATCAAGCACCCAAGAGTTAGAATATGTTGAGTAATTAGACAATATAGTGTAAATACCTGCATGGGTGGGTTTCACTTTCCCATCCTTTAGATCCTGCAAGTACTTAGGGCAGTTTCGCTTCCAGTGTGCCTTTTCATGGCAATAGAAGCATTCAGCATCCTTGGGAATGGCAGAAGGAGTGACAGAACCGCTCTTGGTCTTCGATGAGGAGCCTTCAAGAGACTTTCCCTTGGTACCCTTCGAAGGGTGCTTCCTCTTTTTCCCTTTTCCTTGCCCGATAGCCAAAACAGGGGTAGATGTTGGAGTAGGAGTAGTAGAGGTAACAACCGCCTTGCCCTTAAGACCGGTTTCAGCGGTCTTCAAGAGTCCTTGAAGCTTGCTGAGGGTAACTTCCTCCTTGTTCATATGATATGTCATACGAAATTGGTCATAACAAGAAGGTAAGGAGTGCAAAATGATGTCAATTGCCAACTCCTCAGGGATGTTCACATTCAGCTTCAGCAAACGGTCCACATACCTTTGCATCTTTTGCATGTGAGCCGTGACGGAATCACCATCCTTCATGCGGGTAGTTATTATGGAGGAGATTATTTCATACCGCTCCTGACGAGCACTCTGATGGTACCTTTCCATCAGGTCTTGGTGCATCTCAAAAGGGTAGAAATCTTCATATGACTTTTGGAGCTCGGCTGTCATCGTGGCCATCATGATACATGCCACCTTAGTAGCATCTCTCTCATGTGTCCTGAATTCAGCGATCTCCTCAGGAGTAGCAGTAGACTTATCAAGCTCTTTTAACTCCTTATCGAGGACATATTCCTTGTCCTCATAACGAGTAACCATCCTGATGTTCCTAATCCAATCCATGAAGTTGGAACCATCAAAGATGACCCTCCCACAAAGATTCATGAGAGAGAAAGAACCAGCTGGGTTAGAGCCTGAAGCATTAGTGTTGGAAGACATCTGAAAGAAGAAAGCAAGTTTAGATTAGGTATATAGAATCCTTAATAAGACACCCAAACGTAATATTAAGGCTTGGACCCAATCACAATATATTATACTTAGAAGAGGGATGCCGTAATCTAAGTAATAATATATTTGGAAGGTAGGTGAATGACGATTCACCAATTTCCACCATGAAAAACAAAATGAATTATTAGGTTTTAATTGGATTTGAAATTCCTAGATTCTTTTGAGATTCATTGAACTTTTCAATGGCATGTTTCAATCTCGATTGTGCCCTTCAAGTTTTGTGACTGGGATGCCGAGGATCATAAAACAAGGTGTGAATAACCATGCTGATTCACTTGGTACCCTTAATATTATCACCTAATCAATGTGCCGGTTAACCACACACGCTCCATTGATCTATAACAAACATTAAGTCACCCTTCGTGATCCTTACTAGTCCAAGTTAGTGTGCCGGTTAACCACACACGCTCCACCAACGACTTGGTAAGGTACAAAGTGTGAATTCCATGGACTAGCACCATGTTCACATTTTTCCTAAAATAACTAAGATTGGGAATTAAAAAGGTTTAGTTACTTTATAATAATCATTATAATTTTAATGAGGATTTAAAGTCATTGTCCTACCCATTCGGCTAACGACCCTCCACCAGTCAAGCAAGCGGTGGGTGAGAGTGGACACCCATTAAGTTGCCATTTTATAGGCAACAACCTTATACCCACCTTATAGACCGGTTTCGTGAATGAGGCCTACTAACGGTAGAACGACTTATTCTTATACATATATATAATAATTAACCATTAATGTTATAAATAGTATAAGGGTTGAATTTTAACTATTAAAACTCTAAGGGTTGGAATTAAAGTTTATTAAAGTGTGTGAAACTTTACAAATTCCAAAACTTGAGGGCAAGTTTTGTAACTATCCAAAACTTTTCATTTCATAACTTATGAATTAAAGGTTCATAAAAAATGAAGACTCTTCATTTTCATGTAACTTATGTGTTTAAATGTGTGTGTTAAAGAAAAGTGACGTTTGGATATCCATAACTTGAGGACAAATTATGGACTCCATTAAAACACATAAATGATCAAGAATTAATTCTAAACAATTCAGCAAATAATTCCTATCATCTTCTAAATTCATAAGAACATGAACATGATCATCAAAATTTCAAGAATTATATGAACACATAAAAATCGTGGAATTTTGATATATGCTATTGTAAATGGATTAGAACAACCATTACACCAACTAAAACAAGTTTTAAAACACCAAAACAGTCTAGGGTAATGTTTCTAGTCCATTTCCAGCAGCAAAAGTCGAAATTCTGCATTCTAATCATTCTACTCGGCGAGTGCATGAACCTACTCGCCGAGTAGGATGCATTTTGCCTTGAACTCGGCGAGTCCCCCCATGGACTCGGCGAGTCCATCAGCCAGACAGCAACAATTTCAACTTTTTTCACTATTTTGCATCAAGTATCAAACAAGCAAGCCTAGGCTCTGATACCACTGTTGGGTTTTGAGCAATCTAACACTTCCTAAGTGTGCATGCAACCCTAATAAACCTTGGATCTATGTTTGTCTAAATACATGCAAAATAATAATTTTCCAAGGTTTATAACCTATCTAACATGGCATAGGGAACATTTAAACATAAAAGAGTTAGATGAGATTACATACCTTTTTGATGAGATTGATTCTTTGGAGTTTGAGAGCCAAGCACCAATAATGTGAATGCCTCAAATGGAATCACAAATCACCACAAACACTTGGAAAACTTTGAGAGAGTGTATACACACTTATATTTTCGGCCACACACAAGCACACACACTAGTGGCTATTTCATGCAACATAAGCATGCTTATATAGTGTACATGGTTAGGGTGAAACCCTAATAACCCATGACCTTTCCTTTTCCAAGGACCCATGGGCTAAAAGCTCCATGGATCATCCATGGACTTCCATCCAAGCCTAGCCCATTAACAAATGAGTGTTAGCCCACACCATATAAAACCAATAACCCATAATCTAATTAGTCTTCCTTTTAATCTCTAAATTAATTCATAATTAATTTAAGACTAAGACTAATTAAATAACATAACTTCATATTAATATATTATAACTTATAATATATTAATAAACATATGTGTATAACTCTCATAAAATTATCCATAAATTGTTCGGGTGAAGTGCAACCCAAATGGACCATGCCGGGTCGGGTCAAGTATATACCAAATAAGTTATGGACTTAGACACCTTATCCAACAGTCAGACGTGGAGGGGTGTTTCTTTACGTGTTCATGCCCTGCTGCTCAAAGGGTGAGGTGTGCTCTGAACCTATTGAGGCTCGAGGCGAAGGTTTGGTGGAGATTGACCACGGGGTCATATTCGGATGCGCAGAGGGCTGCGGTTTCATGGGGTCAGTTCAGAGAGATGTTCAGCACTCGTTATGTTCTGCGGGTTGAGAGAGATATTAGCTCAGGAGTTCCTGGAGCTAAAGCAGGGTTCGGAGTCGGTGACTGAGATCACCAGGATGTTCACTGAGAGGGCGATGTTTTGCCCTGAGTTCGCTTCGGAGTAGGCTCAGATGTCCCAATATCTGAGTATGCTCAAGAGAGATATCAGACAGTTTGTGTCTACGCAGAGGTGCGAGACTTTATTGGAGTTGTAGGAGGCCGCCAGGCGGCGTGAGTTGGAGATTGAGTTGCAGTTGCGCGAGCTGAGGCAGGCTCCGGTGCAGTCGCAGCCGGCGCCGAAACGGTCCAAGATCGTTGATTCTAGGGTGGGAGATCAGAGCAGCCATGCTTGTGGGAAGTGTGGGAAGGGTCACACCGGAGTTTGTAGGTCCGGTGGTGCATGCCGCAAGTGTAGAAAGGAGGGGCACTATGCGAGGGATTGTCGGCAGTCAGCGCCAGTTCGAGATTTGAGGATTTGTTATCATTGTCATCAGGTTGGGCACTTGAGGGTCAACTATCCACAGCTTGCTGCAGGATCAGTGCAGACCCCAGCACCGGCCACTTTGAGGATCACGAGTGGAGGTTAGGGTGGAGCGGAGCCCCCAAGGGCTCAGGGTCGTGCTTTTCAGCTTTCAGCAGAGGAGGTCAGAGCAGTGCCGGATGCAACTGCGGGTATGTTTCTTTCTTGATTATCTTGTGATTATTGTGGAGTATTGTTTATATGCTAGTTTCTTTGTGTGGTTTTCGGTGTGGTATTCGTTGTTCTTTGAGAGTTATGGTATGGTTATGGGTTAGTGATGGAAATTTCGTTGGTTATCATTCGTGGGGTTTATTAGTGGGAATCTGGCGTTTGTCTGAATGCCGGATAGCATCTGCCTTCTGAGGAGTGGTTAACTGCAGATTGAGTTTCTTTCGAGCGGGATGATCAGTGTGGAAATGTGATTTTTGCGAAGGGTGTTTATGCCTGCGGGACGCAGTTCGCGTGTAAGTGTTTGTGTTATGTAGGGTGTTGAGGGAGGTCGGTGATGGCGACCGGTGGTTGTTAGTCAATACTATAAGTGGGGGAGAATTGGAAAATTCTCCGGAAGATTGATGAACATTGGAGGTTGTTTAGCTGCTTAGGATTCAGCAGTGTTCTGTCAGCCAAGAGGGTAGGCTGGTATGAGTAAGTGGTAGGCATGCGGGGCAGGATACAGACCTAGGGAATTTGATTGTGGAGGGCCTGGGATCAGGCCGGGATTAAGTATGTATGATGGAGGTAGAGTTCGGAACCCCTAGAGGGCTAGAACAATATGCATGGGAGGGTTTCCCGGAGAGATAACTCGGAATGATGAATGCTGGTTGAGCGGTCCAGATAAACTGAAGGCCGGTAGGCGTACCAGTCAGGCCGAAGGCTCGAAGGACGGCCAAGCCAGACTGAAGGCCCTGGAGGGCGGTCCAGATTGGCTGAAGGTTCTGAGAGTGGTCCAGATTGGCTGAAGGTTCTGAGAGAAGTCCAGATTGGCTGAAGGCCTGGTGAGGCGGTCCAGTCATGCTGAAGACTCTACTGGTATTGTTAGATCGGTTCGATGAAATGGATTGAGTATGTCGCGATGTGTTAGAATTAGAAGGTCTGGCCCTGGGTATTGATCTCGATTAGTGGAGATGGTGCGTGGACTCGAGAGTCCTTGCGAGTAGATTCAGAGCATGTGTGTTGCATGGATAGCGGTTATGCTATAAGGGAGTGGTGTAGCATCGGACGAGCACCATGGCACTTGTCACGGTGACAAGGCGGCCAAGTGGATTCCCTTGGTAGGGAAAGAGAGAGGAATGTAGCTCTAAGAGGGAGTGTAAATTCACGGAAGTGAAAGCGGCATTGCAGAGTTGTGATTGGAGTGATCCAATTAGGGTCTTTGAGTAGCATGATTGCGACAGTGGTATGGAATCACATCCGGATGGGATGTCTGCTGAGGTTGCGGAAGGATTTCCACGAGGGTAGAGCCAAGAGGCTCGTAAAGGATGCTGGGAGGGAGTCTTGGATTTCCAGTTTGATTCTGATCAAAGAATTGTGTATGTAGTGGTGATTCATCCTAGGGGATGTTTAGAGGTGTCGCTAGTGTGGCGGGTTTTCCCATTCCGAGGGTACTAGAGCTAGTTCAGCATGTGCATGTGATTGCTAGAGGAGAACTCATGGGAGTTACTATGAGGCTGAAGAATGTGTCATTCTGTCAGCATGGAGTGGATAGAGTTGGACTCGGATCGGGAACCCGGTGGTTCAAGGTTATATCTAGCTCATATGGGTTGAGTGATTGTTGTGATTCAGAGCAGTGTTGCATTATGGGTAGTACTCAGTTGATAAGTGGGGTTATCAGAGGTCAAAGCTGGTGGCCGGCTTGAAGCGGTAGTCGGAACACCGCGGGAAGGAAAAATGAGTTTTGGGTTTCTATGGTTGTGCTTTGAGGAACCTGGGCTGGTTAATGCCAGGTGGTGCATGGCGGGAGTATTTCTGGAGTTGAGTTGCCACAGGCTTCGAAGACGGAGCCTAATTTAAGTGGGGGAGAATTATAACATCCCGAGTTCAGGAGTGCAAGTTCAGGGTTCAAAGTGAAAATGTATAAGGGCAACTCGGCGAGTCCATGGGTGGACTCGGCGAGTAGAGTCGCGATTTTGGTCGCGTGTTAAGTGGCCAACTCGGCGAGTGGCGGCTGGACTCGGCGAGTTGGTGCTGGGTGAAGAAAACCCTAATCTTCGGGGTTTGCACCCTATTTAAAGAATGATATGCCATCTTTTCAGCCTCTATTTCCCCTGAGTGTTCCAGAGGAAGCCCTAATCGTGAGAAACTCCATTATTGAGAGGATTGAAGCTTGGAAGAAGGAATTTGTGAAGAGAAGTTGGAGGAATTCGAGGATAGCACCAAGAGGGCTTGTGGATCTGAAGTCTACATCAGTTTAGGCTCATCTTTGGGGTAAGAATCCTCTGTCTTGAGCCCTTTTTCCCTTATTGTCATCCATGGTGGTTGTTTTGGGGTTTTTGGAGTATTTCATGAGCTATTTCGGGATTGGAGACAGATCTGAGGATGCTACCTCAGATCTGGAGTAGTGATGGTCCAAAAATGCATAAAGTCCCTGTTGATAAGTGATTGGTGAAGCTATTTTGTCCCAAACCCAAACCCTAAAGTGTAAAATGCCTAGATCTCTTTGGATTCACGTAAAGTTCGCCACTTTACGTGATGGATGGGTTGTAGGAGGCTAGATCTATGTTTTGGATCAATTGCATGGCCTGGAAGGTTCTATTTGGAATGAGATCTAGAGGCACTCGGCGAGTCACAAGGGTGTACTCGGCGAGTTGCTTGAAGATGGTCTAGAACTCGGCGAGTTGGAAGAACAACTCGGCGAGTAGGTTGAAGATAGCCTTGGACTCGGCGAGTCTGTTCTTGGACTCGACGAGTCTGGTCGTGAGGTCCTATCCTTTCTTCTGGTTGAGCTGTGAATCAGTGAGTCAAGGGATGACTCGGTGAGTCAGGTGTGAAAGGACTTAGAGTTGTTGGACTCGGCGAGTCTCGGGGTGACTCGGCGAGTTGAGTCGTGGATTGGGGAAAGTTCTAAGCATGGGGACTCGGCGAGTCATCGGGTTGACTCGGCGAGTAGAGTCAGCCAAGGGTTGACCAGTTGACTTCCAGGGGCATTTTGGTAATTGTTGGATATTGTTTTGAGTTCAGTGTTTTGGTGGTTGGCCAGTGGTGGAGATCGTATCAGTGATCGGAGCAACTTGGGTTATCTGTTCAGTCGGCAGTTTCGAGGTGAGTTATCCTCACTATATCAACAGGGTCTAAGGCACCAAGGCCAGCCCTTTATCGGATTGAGATCCGGGTATTTGTTGTTATGATATTGCTTCGATATGTTGCATCCTGGTAGCTAGGGGGTATATTTTAGAGACCTGGTTGAGGTCGGTATCCTGAGATATAGGGTGATGCTATGCTAGAGACCAGTTAGATCGGAATCCTGGTTAGGATGATGATATGCTATGTGATCTGTTTGATCGGTTTGTTGACTGTGAATTGTTATATGATTGTATGTCTATGTGCACATGGTTGTTTGGACTGGAGTTGGGTTGAGGCGAGTCCTGCATTGTGCTGTAGGCCAAGATACCCAGGGCGGACCGGTTGTCCCGAAGGCCCAGCGAGCGGTCCGGATAGGCTGTAGGCCCCAAGAGGGCGGACAAAACATGCCGAGGCTCGGAGAGTGGACCAGGACGACTGAAGGCCCGGTGCGGGCGGACCAGTCATACTGTAGACTCAGAGAGTGGACCAGGTGGATTGAAGGCCCGGTGAGGGCTGACCAATCACATTGTAGACTCAATGTATATGGCTAGACTCGGAGAGTGGACCAGGCCGACTGAAGGGCCGGTGCGGGCGGACCAGTCATACTGTAGGCTCGGAGGGTGGACCAGGTGGACTGTTGGCCGGTGCGGCGGACCAGTCACACAGTAGACCTGAAGTGCATGGTTGTTTTGTGATCGGATATGATATGGCATGTTATGCGTGTATGGTATATGTGGTTGGTATTTTGGGGATATCTCACTAAGCTTTCGGTCTTACAGTTGTGGTTTAATGTTTTTCAGGTTCTTCAGGAGACCGTGGCAAGGCGAAGGCGTGATCGTACCGCTCCTCATGTTTATGTTGTGATGTGATTCTGGGAATACACTAAATAAATTGTATTGAAAACCTTTTTGTAATAATTTAAAGAGATCGGGTTGTTTTTGAAAAATTTAAATTGGTTGGAATTTTTCGGTCGTTACATCCTAGATCTTTTGAGATTCATTGAACTTTTCAATGGCATGTTTAATCTCGATTATGCCCTTCTATTTGTGACTGGGATGCCGAGGATCACAAATAAGGTGTGAATAACCATACGAATCACGTGGTTCACCCATGCCACTATCACCTAATCAATGTGCCGGTTAGCCACACACGCTCTATTGATCTATGATAAGCATCGATCCACCTTTCGCTACCAATGTTATCCCCAAATTAGTGTGCCGGTTAACCACACATGCTCCACTAACGTTTGACAAGGGTACGAAGTGTAATTCCATGGATTAGCATACAATTTCACATTTTGCATAAAGTAACTATGATTTGGGAATTTGTAAAAGCATTTAGTTACTTTGTAACTCATTATACTTATAATGGAAGGTTTATGTCCTATCCTACCCATTCGGCTAACGACCCTCCACTAGTCAAGAGTACGGTGGGTAAGAGTGGATACTCATTCAATCGCCATTTTATAGGCAATTTCCTTAAACACCCCTTATAGACCAGCTTCGTGAATGAGGCCTACTAACAGTAAGACTGACTGTTTACTCATACATATATATAATATTAGACTTTTAATGTAATATATAGTATAGAGTGTATTTTACACTTTTAAAATACTAGGTGGTTTAATTTAGTAAATTATACTTTTAATTTAATTAAATGTAAACCAAAACTTTATGGGTTTATTAAATCACTTTTAATTATACACTTTAATTAATTAATAAAACCATAAGGGTGTGATTTGAACTTTTCAAATTACTAGGGTTTTAGAATTTAACATTTCAAAATTAAACTTTCAAATAACTTTTAAATTCCAAAACTTGAGGGCAAGTTTTGAAACATTTTAAAACATTAGGGTTTAGAATTTACATATTTCAAAATTAAACTTTTAATCAAAAATTTAAATTCCAAAACTTGAGGGCAAGTTTTGAAACTTTTCAAAACATTAGGGTTTAACTTATTTAAATTTCAAAAACAAAACTTTTAAGTTCAAATTTAAACTATAAAAACTAAAGGGTGCAATTTGAAACTTTTTCACAAGATAATTCAAATTTAAATTACAAATAATCAATATTTATCTAATAAAACAAAAGATTATCTAAATTTGACAATTATCTTCAATTTTGGCAAGGATAAACTCCAAACATTGATAAAAATCGGATTTTATTAATAAAAAACGTTTTAGGTAATTATTCACAGCCAAAACAGGAAGAAATAGCGAATTATAGCTGTCAGACTCGCTGACTCGTCAATTCAGGCTTGGATTCGTCGAGTCACTATGGACTCAGCGAGTCACCCAGTAGACTCGGCGAGTCCAGTCGAAAAACCCCAAAAAATCCGATTTTCAGTCAAATTTAGATCTAATAAGTATCAAATTCACTAACAAACAGCCCTAGTCTCTGATACGACTGATAGGTTTTGAGCAATATATCAATCCTATGGTGTACATGCAAACCCTAATAGCTTTTGGATCTAGTTTGTCTAATAAACATGCAATTGAATATCCAAAGCTATAAACCCTAGATCTATCATATAAGAACTGAAATAAGGGTTTAGTAATTACCTTTGATTGTTATATTACAATAACAATCAATTCCTTGCTTTGATTTGCTTCAGAAAGCTTAGTGCCTTAAGTGTTGCACCTCTAATGGAGTCACAAACACCACTAAGCAACTAGATGAAGAAGGAGAAGAGAGGAGGCACCCAAAAAAAGTCTAAAAACCCTAAGGATTCAGTTACCCACGTTTTTGGGGCCTAAGGGGTCCTTTATATACTTGTGTGGGCTGCTAGGGTTTCAGTTAAAACCTTAATGGACAGTCTAAACTCTAAGCAACCCATGGAACCTTCTGGATAAGGCCATGGACGAAAATATGATGGGCTCCCATCATAATTTCGTTCACCCCTTGTTCCTTTAGCACTCCTTAGCCCAATAACTCAATTATCCAATAATTGCAGTCTAGTCCCCTATATTTAATTAATCTCTTTTAGCTACAAAATTAATTATCAATTAATTCTTGACTAATATTAATTAAATAGTATGATTTCTCCTTTAATATATTATTCTCATAATATATTAATAAATCATAATTAAACCTTTCTCTCCTTAATTCATCCTACATATTGCTATGGTGAAGGCAACCCAAAAGGACCATGCTCATAATCGGGTCAAGTACATACCAAAATAGTTATGGACTTAGACACTAATCCAACAATAATTACTTTTGTTTTATTTTTATACTTTAGATACAATTTATAAATTTTAGTTTTATGATTTCGTTTAATACTTTCTTATTAAACTTCGTGAAAAATAAGCTTAATGCCCTAATATACACAAGTCATGTGATTATACGTATCATTTTAATGAAGATGACAAGTTAAAAATGTTCATCTATCCAAATTTCGACGTAAGTTCTTAATGATACTTTTATTTGTTCCGACAAATATTATAACACTAATTTCGTCAACTTACTCTTATCTAACATTATTATTTCCACAAGTGCTTGCAAATATGTCTAACATTTTATAAAACTATGATGTTTATCAATTACTAACCACAACATTTTTTATCAACAATATAATTGGTTTAGATACTAAAAACCCTACACGTCCGACGATTTCGGAGACTCCCCGACGGGATCAAACATCGGTTGGCTGCTCGTGATTTCTGTCCCTTTTGGATTTCGCTTTTTTGCTTCGTTCTCCCGGTAGGGTTCCTTGCTACTATATTTTAATTCTTAATTCTTCATTCTGGATAGTTCAGATGAGTCGTAAGGATACGTCGGATTGGAAAATTGCAAATAAAAAAGGGTGGGTGGAATGTTGATAAGGTATCTATACCTTTATTTCTCACTACTTTCCCTTCTGACTTGGATAATAAGCAACTTTGGTCCATGTGTGAAAAGTATGGGAGGGTTTCGAATGTTTATATTGCCCAAAAATTGTCCAAGTTTGGGAAAAGTTTTGCGTGTGTTAGATTTCTTAAAGTGCAAGATGAGAAACAACTTGAATTGAAGCTTCGTGATCTTTGGATTGGCAGTTATCATGTTTTTGTTTCTTTGGTTAAGTTTGGAAGGGAGAATAATTGTGTGCATGGGGAGTCACAGGTCCATGTGCATACTGTTGGTGGCGGTAGTAATACTACCCAGAAAGTGACTTATGACAATGCTATGAAGGGTGGTATTGCAAAACCAAATAAAGCTGAGAAGTCGATAATTATTGAGGGTAAGGATATTATTAATGATTTGGCTGTAAAACCATAAGTTTTTTGTCAAGTAAGAAGTTTTAGATTGATTCCGAAGCTATTATTTCTGTTGAAAGAGGAAGGGTTCCATGACTTACAAATAAAATATTTGGGTGGTGATTGGGTGTACGTGGAGTTTGATTCAGACTTGGTTTGCTCTAAGTTTAAGAAGTCTTCTTATGTTCATGCTTTTTTCTCTAACTTGGTTAATAGTTTTAAAGTTGTAGAGAGAGTTATTTGGATTGAAATACTTGGATTACCATGTTGTACAAGGAATGATAGTGCAGTGAATAAGGTGGCATGTATTTGGGGTGAATTGTGCTTCTTGGATGATGATAATCAAGCTCCATTAGCAATTAAAAGAGTTTGTATCAAAACAGCTCAACCTTCATTAATTCAAGATAAACTATCTCTGGTGGTTCAAGGAATTAAGTATGATGTAGTGGTTAGAGAATTGTTAAATTGGGAACCTAATATTCTTTGTAATGAAGATGCAATAGATTGTGATCTTCCTTCTCTAACGAGTGATTTGAAAAAGGATGTTAATGATTTTGATGATGGTGTAGCTGAAGAAGAAGGAGAAATGACACCTAAGGGTAAACTTAAGTCTATTGATATGGAAAATGATAATTCAATTGACATTGAACAAGAGTATGGTAATATCAGGGGCAGGTTTTGTAGATCGGAAAGGCTGATTTTTTCAAACAGATCTTTTAAAATCTGATGCTCACATGAGGAGTTCCATTTCGGTGCCAATAGATGCTCCGTTGGGTGGTCCAATTGATGTTAATGCTGATCAAATAGGTGTTGTTGGTTCTGGAACAGTGCTAGATGTTCCAATTGCTACCGTGGCATGCCCTACGGTGGAGGTTGGGCAAGGGTTGGGTGATGATAATGTTTCGGATGACTCTCTTTCTCATCCACCTGGTTTCAGGCGTGATGTAGAGTTGAATCCTGGGACTAGTAAAATGAAGTCTAATTCTGCTAGTTCCCATGTTTCTTCGAGATTGTTGAAAAAACGAGTCTCGGATAATATTGAAGATATTTCGGATATTATGAATCAGTATGTTGAAATGGGAAGGTTTCTTGGGTACGATATGGAGGGTAACAAAGATAAGGTGAAACAAATTTTGGCTAGTATTGGTCTGATTCAAGTTATTTAATGAATTGCATGTCGTTGAATATATGTAGCACCCATTCTTCTCATAAGAGGAATTAGGTGAAGTCTTTGTGTGTTCAAAATCGTGTGTCGTTTTTAGGGTTACAGGAAACTAGAATGACTCAGTTGGATCTATTCAAAGTTAGAAGTATGTGGGGGAATTGTAGTTTTCATTATGCTTTTAGTACTGCTCGTGGGAGATCCAAGGGTATTTTATCGATTTGGGATCCAAATATATTTAAAAAAAATAGTATTGTTTGTTCCAGTAATGTTGTTATTGTTAGAGGCTTCTGGGTCCCATTTAATATGGAATGTTGTATGGTGAATGTTTATGCTCCTCAAGATATCATAGAGAAAAGATTACTGTGGAATTATATTTCTTCTTTTATTACCAGATAGGGATGAGCGTTGGAACCGGACCGGTTCGGAACCAGAACCGGTATTACGATAGTATAAGAACCGGTAACCAGACCGCCGGTTCCAATACCGGTTCCGGTCTCGGTTTTCTGGTTATTTTTCCAAACAAGAACCGGTTAAAATTTAGGTGAAACTAATGACTTTTTCGGTTAAAAATTAGGTACAACTAGTTTAGATGCAATTCATATTACTTACATGTTGTTAAGTTGGCTTCTAAAAGAACATAATATTCAATAATCAAGTTTCAAAAAAACATAATATTCAATAATCAAGTTTCAAAAAAACATAGTGGTGTTCAAAAAACAAACTTGTCCCCACATATCAATTTTAATACAATTCAACTAATCAAGTTTAAACCAAAATAATTCTTTCTAACTATCATCTACGTCTCCATTGGTCTCTTTCCCATTGCTTTGTCATTGTATAAAGCTTCCTCAATCTCTATATAAAACACAAAACAAAAATGTTATTAGTATTTACTAAAATGTAAAGGTCGTATAAAAATATAACAAGGATTGAAAGTACAAAATATACATAGTTACTTCATCATCATTTAAAATGTCGTCCACTTTGTCTAGTATAGGTTTTCTACTCTTTCTAACCCAATCTTGGGTACACAACAAAGCTTAAACTATCACGTTAGACAAGTTGGCACGATAGTCGGTTAAAACTCTACGACTTGTGCTAAAGCCAGACTCCAATGCTACAGTTGAGATTTGTATCCCCAAAATATCTATTAAAAAATAAATTATTGTTAAATGTAACATCATTAATTATTAAAAGAAATATGAAATATTAAAAAAAAGTCAATACCTTTTGCCATTCGAGCAACTATCGGGAATCTTAACCCGTTAAGTTTCCACCAACTTAGGATATCAAAACTTTTGTTGTACGTAACCCGGGGCTCTTTCAAATATATAATTAATTCATTTTCCAATGCATCCGAGTTGTCACCTCCACTATTAAGGAAGTTGCCAAAAAAGTCGTTATCATCATCACAATCAACGACTTGTTGAGAACTTTGTTGTTGAGAAGACCCGCTCATGTCGTATTTTTCCACGTAGGTCTTAAAAAATTTCTCAATCTTCCTCTCGACCTCATAAAGCATTTCATATGCTTTCAATTCTATCTCCGACTTTGATAACTTTTCATCCTTGGAACCAATCATTTCTTTAAAAGTATACAACAATAATTGAGACTTCATTGTAGGATCTAGCAAGATCGCAAAGTAAACATAATCACTCGTCTTTGCATAGTCGCCCCAATATTTGCCATATTTGTCCTTCATGTCGGGTATCAAATGAACAAAGTTGACTTTGGTTGACCATTTTTTAAGATGTTGGTTCACATCTAAGATTTCCCGGATTAATCGATGGACTAAAGGTTTTGTTGAAGCCGAAATGTTCTCCATTTTCGTCTTAAGCTTTTCTAGGAAATCCACCATCTCTTTTATCGCCTCGAAGTCCAAACGATCCAGTACTCTTTGTAGATCCTTCTCATATGATTTTTCTATTAAAATCCAAAAATAAAAACCAATTAAACTTTCATATATAAATAATGAAAAAAATGTTGCATTGATATGTTGTCTTTCCAGGCTTGTATCTAATTCAATATTTAACCAAAATATGATTTGTAAAAGTATAAACTGAAGTATATACACTAAGCTACATGTTGAAAAAAATCAAGTGATTCCGACTTTATATGAATGAGTTATGCTATTTTAAAAACGGGACACAATAATAAAATGTGCTGAAACATAAAAAATATTGCATTGATATGCTATCTTTCCAGGCTTGTATCTAATTCAATATTTAACCAAAATATGATTTGTAAAAGTCTAAAATGAAGTATAAACACTAACCTACATGTTGAAAAAAAAAACCAAGTGATTCCGACTTCATATGACTGAGTTATGCTATTTTAAAAACCGGGACACAATAATAAAATGTGCTGAAACAAAAAAAAAATGTTGCATTGATATGCTATCTTTCCAGGCTTGTATCTAATTCAATATTTAACCAAAATATGATTTGTAAAAGTCTAAAGTGAAGTATAAACACTAAGCTACATGTTGAAAAAAATCAAGTGAATCTGACTTCATATGATTGAGTTATGCTATTTTAAAAACCGGGACACAATAATAAAATGTGTTAAAACAAAATAAGAAAAGTAATACCTTTGATGCCAAATTCAACAAAAGCTTCTCATAACTCGTAGGCGGTTTTCAACAACTCGAATGTC
Source organism: Lactuca sativa (assembly GCF_002870075.4). Taxonomy (NCBI): domain Eukaryota; kingdom Viridiplantae; phylum Streptophyta; class Magnoliopsida; order Asterales; family Asteraceae; genus Lactuca; species Lactuca sativa. Next base: position 58,625,550 of record NC_056626.2, on the reverse strand, counting down.
GAGTTCCATCGGGTTGGAGAGTCGCCACACAAAAATTTATTTGTTTCCAACCCCACATCTTTGATGGCTTTTTTAAACTTCTTAATCCTTTGTGTTGAACCTCTAATATACTTCATCGCCTTTTGTACACATTCCACGTTATAGTTATGGTATTTTAATCCAACCTTCATGATAAGGTTTAGGATGTGCGCCATACACCGTATGTGGAAATGTTTTCCACCGTCGTAAATCGTGGGAAAAATTTTAAACAAAAATTCGATTGTCGTGTCGTTACACGTCGCATTATCGACGGTCATTGACATAACATTTTTCATACCCCACCCATGTATGCATGCATGCTAGTAACTCTCGTCCAATTTCTTCACCTTTATGTGTATCTATCTCCCTAAAATTGATGACTCTCTTGTGCATGACCCACTCGTCATCAATAAAATGATCCGTGACAACCATGTAATTGACCTTTTTGCAAGAGGATGTCCAAGTGTCGGTTGTCAAGTGTACAACAGTGTTTACATTACTAAAATACTTGAGCAATTTATTCCTCTCATCTAAGTAACACTTTCCTACGTCTCGGGAAATTTTATGTCTAGAAGGCAAGATCACCCTACCATTAAGAGCGTTAGTATATTCAATAAATGTTTCATTTTCAACATACTTGAATGGTAGTTCACCAACGGTAAAAAGGCCTAGTAATGCTCGTTTGATCCTAGTGTCATCATGTTTCCATGTTTGTACACTAGTCTCACCATTTGGTTCCTTCTTAAAATTCAATTTGGCTTGCTTTTTATCATTTTTTCTTTGTTGTCCGGGTTTAACATGCAATTCCTCCAATGTTTGTTCATATTAGAAGTCCCGTTTCGGTCCATATCGAATTTAAGTATTGTATGACAATGAATACATTCCACACTTTTCCTTTCAACACCATCATCCTCTATAATCCACACCGGCTCGAACGCTACCCAACAAGGAGCGGTTCCTTTACCATTATTCCTTGCTCTTTCTCGTTTGCTAGTAATTGGTTTTGGCACGCCTCCATTCCTTTTTCGTTTCTTAGGACTTGGCTTTGGTACGTCTTCTTTTTCGGATCCGTCACTAATATTATTAATTACTGGTGGTGTCTCACCAGTAAAATCATCTTCATAATCCTACATTTGGAAAATGAGTTCAACCATGTCATCATTCTTGACAAATAATAAAAATTTGATTAGTAATCGATCTTTTATTTCTCATATGATTTGTAGAACTAGATGAACCATAAAATTGTTAATCATAGTCATTCATCACATTAATCTTAGATATTATATGTTTTATTATTTTTTTTCTACGTGCTTGCTTACTCCACCTATTCACATGTGTCATATCTTTTTTCTCAAAAACAATTTCAAGCCTTTTTTTCTTTTTAAGCAGCTAAGAATTTTAATAAAGAAACCAATCAGTAAGAAGTTAGAAGAAAAAACATTTATAAAGTGTTACGGAGCATTGGATTTTGTAACCACAATGACCAAGTGATATAATTTCTATTACTTCTATTAGCAAACCAATTAAAAGTAATCAAAACAATGCTTTCAAAAAGACATAGAAGTGATCATTGTGTTCTACTTGCTACAAACACAAGGGACACAAACTAAAGGAATCATCAATATCTCTATCAGCCAAATTTGTTAGAGTAGGAATTCTATTCAACAAAATATGTCATATAAGAACATTAATTTTTAATGGGACCAAGTGACACCATCGACAATTAGTAGGACCCTCAAAAAGAGTGGCATTGTCAATATAACACTTAGTAATGCAGTTGTTTTTAGTAATTCAGTAATGCAGTTGTGTTTTTAAAGTAGCAAACTTTTTGCTATTATTTATTAACAAACTTTTGTCTATCAATCGTTGTTTCTTAAATCAATTGGAGATTGCACTTGTTGATTAAGAGTTCTTAGCAAAAAAAACAGTTGGCAGTTCAATTGTGTTGCATCAAAAAAGCAAGCACCAATGATTTTTATACAATAAGCAACAATGACTTACTTGAGTTTCATCTTCTGTATTAACCCAATTACTTGATTTTGGCTTCTCCATTGTTACCCAAAATCGATTTTTGTTTGTCAGGATCGGTTTTTGTTCATAATGTCAACTATCGATCGTGATTTTCTAAGCCCCAAGCAAAACCGATCGTCCCTATTTTCCTCTGTGTGGTGATCGGCTTTTTTTTTTAACTTGGACTTACCGTTTTGTGGTTAGGTTAATCAAGGATAGATTAGGAATTTAGGATATATCGATATACAGTCAAATCAATTAGATAGCATTCTGAAATAGATTTTTCATGGATTCCGACTCTTACACTTCTGAGCCGGTTCCAGTTTTTTAACCGGTTTTTGTAGTAACCGAACCGGTGGTAGAACCGGAATCGGTTTTGCCATAAGTCAAGAACCGATAACCGAACCGCTCAACTAATTTATGTCCAGTTCCGGTTCCGGCGGTTCAGAAGCTCATCCCTATTACCAGATATGGGGTAATTATGTCATTTTTGGTGATTTTAATGTGGTTAGGAGTGTTAAGGAAATGATTGGTTCCATTTTTTGTTCTTCTTTTGCTGAGGATTTTAATAATTTTATAGATTATGTGGGGGTGTGGATGTGCCTATGATTGGGAAGAAATTTACCAGGGTTAACTCTTCTAATGTCAAGCTTAGTAAGTTAGAACGTTTTTTGGTGTCTGAAGGTATTTATGACCGGTTCCAGGGTTTATAGGTGGCAGTGTTGGACCGGTTGTGGTCTGACCATTGCCCTATTCTGTTGCATGAAGTTAAGGTTGCTTATGGTCCTCCTCCTTTTAGATTCTTCAATTTGTGGATGTTGTTGGATGGATTTGATGAGATGATCAGAGCAAGTGTTTCAGAGTTTGTGGTGAATCAAAGTTGGAGTAAATTTGTTGTGTTAAAAAATAAGCTTAAGTTTATTAAGAATAGGATTCGGGAGTGGCATGTCCAGGCCAAGGAGATCCGTGAGCACCAGACGACTGATTTGAAGTCTCGGTTGCATGATATTGGTACTAGTATTGATAGTGGTGATATCATTATTCAATTATGTGATGAACAAAAACAGGTTCTTGGGTCTTTGGCTTCTATCGAAAGTCAGGAGATGTCGGATTTGGTTCAGAAAGCTAAGGTGAAATGGTCTTTGAAGGTGATGAGAATACCATTTTTTTCATGGTATGTTGAAGAAAAGAAGACGTCAGATGTTAGTTCATGGGGTCTTGGTTAATGGGGATTGGGTCACGGATCCGATGGTTGTAAAAAAAAAGAATTTTTTGATTTTTACTCTTCTAAGCTTCAAGCATTTAATGGTATTCGGATGGCGGAGAGAAGTAATCATTTTTCTTCTATTACGTTGGAGAATGCTTTGGGATTAGAGAGACTTTTTACTGTAGACGAGATTAAGGAGGCGGATTGGGATTGTGGTGGGGATAGAGCCCCACGTCCGGATGGCTTCTCTTTTCAGTTTCTTAAATATTATTGGGATATCTTGGGGGATGATGTGATTGCATTTGTGCAGGAATTTTTTTATAAACCTATTATTCCAGTGGGTTGTCATTCCTCGTTCATTACTCTTATCCCCAAGGTTAAGAATCCGTTACTTGTGAAAGACTTTCATCCTTTTAGCCTTATTGGGATGCAATTCAAAATTATTGCTAAAATTTTAGCAAAACGTTTGGTGGTGATGCTTCCTGATGTTATTAGTGTGGAGCAGTCGGCTTTCCTTAAAGGTGGAAAATTTTTAGATGAGCCCCTTATGGTTAGTGAGATGATTTCTTGGGGGAAAAAGAAAAGTAAAAATTCCTTATTTTTAAAGTTGATTTTGAGAAATCGTATGATTCTGTTACTTGGGATTATTTGGATCAAATTATGGGGTTTATGGGCTTTGGTGATAGGTGGTGGTCTTCGATTTATGGTTTACTAAAAAATGATAGATCTTCTATCCTTGTTAATGGTAGCCCAACTGAAGAGTTCCAACTTTTTAGAGGTTTATGACAAGGTGATCCAATTTCACCTTTTTTGTTTCTTATTGCTATGTAGGGCCTACATATAGCTATTGAGGACGCGATTGATTCTGGAAATTTTCGTGGGGTTAAGATTAAAGAGGCTAATTTAGAGATTTCTCATCTTTTTTATGCTGATGATGCTTTGTTTTTGGGTAAATGGGAGGAGGGAAATATTCGAAATCTTATCACCATTATTCGTTGTTTTTATATGGTTTCGGGTTTAAAGATTAATCTCTTTAAATCTAGTTTGTTGGGTGTTGGTGTTAATCAGTCTGAAGTTACTTCTCTTACTTCTATTACAGGATGTGCTGCAACTAAGTTTCCTTTTTCTTACCTTGGAATTCCAGTGGGTGGATCTATGAGTCGTGTCAATAGCTGGGATGTGATTATGGATAGGTTTTGCAAGAGACTATCTAATTGGAAAGTTAAAATGCTTTCTATAGGTGGTCGGTTAACTTTGATTAAGTCTGGTTACAATTTGCCATTTATTGGAGTCTCTTAGGGTTCATTTTTTTTTAGGTATGGAGGAAGTTCAAAGACGTATTCATTGGGTCAAATGGGATATTATCCTTAATTCTAGGGATAATGGTGGTTTAGAGGTTGGTAGTTTGGATGCATTTAAACGGGCTCTCCTTGTTAAATGGAAGTGGTGGTTCCTTCATGAGCACTCGTCCTTATGGGTGAGGCTTATTAAAGGGTTACATGGTGAGTATGGGGCTTTGGCTCATAATGCGCGTTCGTCAGGAGGTATGGGAGTTTGGAAGAGAATTGTGGATTGTATCAAGAAGATGGAAAGTCAAGATGTCTTAAATTCAGACTCAATTTCGATTATTGTAGGTGATGGGTCTATGGCTCGGTTTTGGGAAGATGTTTGGTGTGGAGGCGTGTTGTTTAAAACACAATTCCCTAGGCTGTATTTGTTATCTTTGATGAAAGATGGGTTGGTCTCAAATTTATGGACTTCTAGTGGGAGGAACTTCTCTTGGAGGCATGACATTAGAAGTGGAGTTGAAGCTGAGCAGTTACAGAGTTTTATGCAGATTTTTACTCCTATTCAGTTGTCTTCCACTCTCGGCAGGTGGTCCTAGAGTCTTGATCAAAGTGGGGTGTTTTCTGTTAAGTCCATGACAAGACATATTGATTCTCTTTCTCTGTCGGTTGGTGGAATGAGGACTAAATGGAATCGGAGTGATCCAATTAAAGTTAATATTTTTTATGGAGATTAAGGTTAAATAGAATCTATGTTCGTTCGGTTTTAATGGATAGAGGCGAAGAGTTGGAATCTATTCTATGCCCAGTTTGTCAGTCTGTTGAAGAAAGTGTTTCACATCTTTTTTTTCAATGTGAGGTGGCTTGTCAGATTTGGAGGAGACTTGGGCTTTGGCTTGATATTTCGTTTCATATTGACCCCGGTGTTGCAGAGATGCTTGATTGGATTGATTCGTCATTGATTATTAGTAGGAATCGACCTATCTTGGAGTCGATTTGCATGGTGACTTTATGGGTTATTTGGTCGTATAGGAATGGTGTCATTTTTAGTCCCAATAAGTTTAAAAAGCATCTTCTGTATGGTACTATTGTTGATTTGTCTTTTCGTTGGTTTTCTTTTCGAAACTCTAAGGCTTGTGTTAGTTGGGTTGAATGGATGCGCAATCCGCTTATGCCTTAATTTGTTTTTGTATGTTTGTTGCTAGCTCCTAGTAGGGGTGGCAATTGATGACACGACACGACAAAAATACACGAAACGAAACGAAATTGAGACGAAATTTAAATTCGAATTCGTGTTCGTGTCAGGTGTAACAAACACGACGTCATGTCCTGTCGTGTTTTTCGTGTTATGTATGAATAAATATTAATTAAATACATTAATTTTTATTTCATGTTATCTTTGTCATGTTGTGTCGTGTTTGTCGTTTTTTAATCAGTTCGTTTTCGTGTTAGTTAAAAAAACACGAGATCGTGTTGTGTCGTGTTCGTGTTACATAAAACCTTGTCGTGTCGTGTTAGACAAAAGCACGACACGATGGCCCGATTTGCCACCCCTAGCTCCTAGCTAGCTTCTTTCTTATTGAAGTTTTGCTGCTATTAAAAAAAACTAACCACAACATTTTAACAAACTTTATTTGTAAAAATAGTATTCATAATAAACATAGACATTTATAATTTTTTTTTTGTATGTAGCATCAACTTTGCATGCATGTAACATATAAACTTTTAGTCATCATATTATATCAAAATATTCAAGTGTGTATCTCCCCCCAAAATGAATAAAAATGTAAAACAGGGCCATAACGACTCACATTTGGTGTGTGATTCTCGAGTTTAGATGGGAGGATTCGGTGAGGTTTTTGCTTCGTTCAAGACCCAGTATCTTCACCAAACAATAAACAAATCTAGATTTAGAATATTGAACTTCACAAAGGTGTTCAAAACAAAAAGTTTTCAGATTTTTAAGGTGAAATATACTCACCAAAACTGCTACAGGGGCTGTTGACAAAAATGGGGTGATTGGGGTGTTTCCGGCAGCTTTCTCGCCTCCTTTTCTTCTTGTTCATGTTCTAGCGGTTGTTATCGAGGAAAAATGGGTGGAAACAAGATCGATCAAAGGGAGAGTGTTTGGCTATCTCAAAGAGTGGTTAAACAGGGAAGAATTCCGAGAGGCTGTTGCCTCTTTTCTCGCCGGTAAACTAGCCAACAAACACCTCTGGTGGAGGTGTTCCTTGATGTACTCGAAGTTAGGCTAGAAGAGATGGAGATAAAAAGGTTTGAAGGTTTTTTTGGGCTTCCATTTCTAGCCATGAAGATTCCTTTTATAGCTCTAGATTTTCGGTCATCATCAAGTGGGTGGTACTTTAGCTCATTATTTGAAGTTATTGTCTTACACTTCACAATTACTCTAGTACTTTTTGTGCAGCATTTTTGTTGGATTAGAGAGATGAAAAGAAAGAAAATGTGGGGGTGTTTGGGGTAGGGTGTAGAAGTCTTCAATTATCATGTACTTTGGGTTGATACCTGTAAGCAACACTCTTAAATGAGTGTACTTACACACAAAGTGAAATGATGTGAATGGGTGGTTGGAGGACTTAAACATTCAAAGAGAAAAGAGATATACCCTTTAGAGGTTGGCTTTGGCATTCAAAGCTAGTCTTAGATATATTTAAAAGTGTTTGTATGTACTAGTTCTTGAATGAGTGTAGTGTGTCAAAAATGGTATTTTGGGTTTTGATGGGGCTAAGTTTCGAGATTCTTAACCATATATACACATACCTATATTTCATATTTCATTTATTTTGTTATATTTTTGCGATATAATAGTAAAGTCCCTTATTATTACATCTAACACTTGTAAAGACTTGGATATTTTTATAAATAAAACCTTTTCACTACATGAACATAATTGTATGTATCTTGTTTATTTTATTAGTATATAACTAGCCGTATACGAATAATAATTTATATTAAATGATTCTTATTGTTAAAATATATATTTATATTTATAAGAGCATCGTACATTAAGTCCTCCGCCAAAATTAGTTACGATCGTTGATCGACGGACATCGACCTAATTTTTAAAATTGTTACATTCTCCCCCCCCCCCCCCCCCCGGTTAAAAGAATTTTGTCCCGAATTCAATTGATAGGTGTAACGTTTTCGAACATTTGGGGGTATTTCTTCTTCATTGGTCCTCTCGTTCCCACATGAACATTGGTCCCCTTTTGAGTTCCAACGCACTTTCACGATAGGAATGCGACTTTTTCTCAATTTCTTGATTTCACGGTCCATAATCTCAACTGGTTCTTCAATAAAGTGTAGATCAATGTTTAACTAGATTTCATCGACCGGGATGACAAGAGTATCATTAGCCAAACACTTTTTCAAATTTGAGATATGAAAGACATTGTGTAGTTTTCTAGTTCTTGAGGCAATTTGAGAAAATGAGTAACGGGCCCAATTCTTTTAAGAATGTTGAAAGGCCCTATATATCGTGGGTTTAGTTTTCCCATCTTTCCGAACCTAATCATCCCTTTCCAAGGTGAGACTTTTAACATAACTCTATCGCCTACCTAGAATTCCAAGGGTTTCGTCTTACGTCCGCATATTTTTTCCGACGACTACGTGCAATTTTCAAACGCTATTTGATTTGCACGATTGTCTCGGTCTTCTCGTGGATTATTTCGAGTCCGGTGCATAGAGTATCCTCAAAATACCTTCTGGCTAATTGTGTATCTCCAACTTCTGCCCAACATAATGGTGAACGACATTTTCTTCCGTATATTGCCTCAAATGGTGCAGCTTTTATGTTGGAGTGGTAGTTGTTGTTATATGAAAACTCAATTAAGGGTAAATGAATATCCCACGAGTTTCTGAAATCTAATACGCATGATTGGAGCTTATCCTCTAAGGTTTGGATGGTTCGTTCACTCTTACCATCTGTTTGTAGGGGATAAGTTGTACTCATGTCCAAACATGTACCTAAGGACTTTTGCAGAGACTGCCAAAATTGTGAGGTAAATCTACTGTCTCTGTCAACAATGATAGAGATTGGCAACCCGTGAAGTTTGACGATTTCCTTGAGGTAGGTTTGGGTCATCTTTTGCATCTTGTCTATCTCTTTCATTGGTAAGAAATTAGCGGACTTGGTCAATCTTTCCACTACTACCCAGATAGTGTCATATCCACTGGGTGTACGGGGTATCTTAGTGATACAGTCCATAGTGATCATTTCCCATTTCTACTTTGGGATCTCCGATTGTTGGAGTAATCCTGAGGGCTTTTGATGTTCGACTTTAACTTTTGAGCAGGTCAAGCACTTTCTTACATATGTAGCAATTTCTGCTTTCATGTTTGGCCACCCGTACAACCTCTTTAGGTCCTGGTACATCTTGTTGGAGCCGGGATGGACATAATATCTTGTTTTGTGAGCCTCGTCCATGACTAGACTCCTTATTTCTCTGAATTTGGTGCCTAGATTTGGTCCATGAAATATTGTGTCCCATCGTCCCTAAGCTCGAATTGCTTTTCCATTCCTCGTAGGGCTTCGTCTGCAATATTCTCTTCTTTTACAGCTTCGAGTTGAGCTTCCCGTATCTGTGTACTTAGATTGGAATGAATGGTTATGGTCAGCGCACGCACACGTCTAGGTTTCACATGCTATTTCCGACTCAGAGCATCTGCCATTACATTAGCCTTGCCAGGGTGAGAACGAATTTTACAATCGTAATCATTTAGCAGTTCGACCCATCTTCTTTGTCTCATGTTGAGTTCTTTTTGGTCGAAGATATGCTGGAGACTCTTGCGATCTGTAAAATTGTACATTTAGTACCATACAAGTAGTGTCTCCAAATCTTAAGGGCAAAAACCACTGCTCCCAGCTCAAGATCATGAGTAGTGTAGTTGACCTTGTGCACTTTTAGTTGTTGCGAAGCATAAACAATCACCTTACTTCCCTGCATTAATATACAACCCAGTCATTGTCGAGAGGCGTCACAGTAGACGGCAAAGTCTTATATCCTATCGGGGAGTGACATGATCAGTGCACTACACAACATGTGTTTTAATTTCTGGAATACAACTTCCTACTTATCTTCCCAGTTAAATTTAACATATTTACGTGTTAGCGCAGTGAGAGGTTTGGCTATTTTGGAGAAATTTTTGATAAACCTTCGATAGTAACCAACAAGTCCTCGAAATTAGCACACTTCAGTTGGCGTTCTCGGTGCCTCCCAATTCTTGATTGCTTCAATTTTTGCAGGATCCACGTGTATCCCTTTATTGCTAACAACATGCCCTAGGAAATGCACTTCTCTTATCCAAAATTCACATTTTGAAAACTTTGCATATAATTTCTCCTTTCTCAACAATTCCAAAATCAATCGTAGATTTTGGTCGTGTTCCTCTTTTTGTTTGTGAGTATATCAAGATGGCGTCAATGAATACAATCACTAACTTATCCAATTAAGGTTTACAAATACGGTTCATTAGATCCATGAAAACTGCTGGGTAATTAGTTAGGCCGAAAGGCATGACAAGAAATTCATAATTACCATACCGAGTTCTGAATGCGGTCTTTGGTATGTCGGTTTCCAATACCTTGAGTTGGTGATATCCAAACCACAGTTCAATCTTGGAGTAGTAGCTAGACCCTTGCAGTTGATCAAACAAATCATCGATTCTAGGGAGTGGGTATCGGTTATTTATCGTTAACTTATTTAATTATCGATAATCCATACACATTTGAAATGATCCGTCCTTCTTCTTGATGAACAGGATTGGGGATCCCCAAGGTGAAAAACTTGGTCTTATGAAACCCTTGTCCAGAAGTTCCTGCAATTGGCTTGAAAGTTCTTGCATCTCGGAAGGAGCCAATCTGTACGATGGCTTAGCTACTGGTGCGACGTCTGGGATTAGGTCGATTCTAAACTCAACTTGTCAGTTCGGGGGTAATCCAGGTAGATCGTTGGGAAAGACATCAAGAAAACCACATATTTGAGGTATGTCCTTCAATCCCTTTGTTTCACTCTTCTTATCCACTATGTGAGCCAAAAAGGGGTAACATTTCTTATGTAGATATTTATGCGCCTTCGTGCAAGAATTGAGTTTAAGGTTTTTCCCTGATTTATCCACATAGATGGTCAGGGTCTCTAGGGTTAATCGTACAACCTTCTCATAGCACAAAATCTCGGTGTGATGAGGAGAAAGCCAAGACATTCCGATGATAATGTCGAAACTTCCTACATGAATAGTCAGGAGATCTATGTGGAAAGTGTGGTCGTTTAGAGTTAACAAACAATCTCTTAAGATTTCAGTAGTGCTTTCTATCTGGCCATTCGCTACTTCTACTTCATATGTTGCTTCTAATTTATTAGACTCAAGATTTAAAAGTTGTTGAAAAGACAGAGTTATACAACTTTTATCGGCGATGGAGCCAAAAAGTATTGTAGCATATAAGTTATTAATAAGGAACGTACCAGTGACCACAGACGAATCCTAAATAGCATCCCTGTTTCCTATCACAAATGCTCTCCCACGGGCGTTCCCACCTTTATCTTTCCTTTTTGGGCAATATCGTAAGATGTTACCTTTCTTTCTACACCCATAACATGTTCTTTCTTCCCATTGATGGCCCTGGTATCAAAATTTCGATTTCCTCCTGTGCTCGTAACTTCCTTACAGAAATTTGCAGTATGTCCCTTCTTTTTGCATCGGGTGCTATGGTAACACTCTCCAGGGTGGTTCTTATAGCAGAAATTACACCTTGGGTAATTGCTTGTGTAGTTCTCTTGCGGTGTAGGTGTTGTTGTTACTGCTGGAGTTGCCGCATAGACCTTCTTGGTTTCTTGCTTCTAGGGTGGGGTTGGTTTTCCTCCAGAAAATTTTCTTTTATTGCTTGGTTCAGACTTGGGGTTTTCAACTCTGGCCTCCATGTTTCCATGACTAACCCCATTGTTAGTCAGTCTCTTAGCCATATTCTTGGTGCTTTCAAAGGTTGTAGGTCTTGAAGACATGACCATCCCCTTGATCTTTGGAGACAAACCCCAAATATAGTGTTCCACCTTCACATGCTCAGGGGTTACTAGAGTTGGACACAGCAAAGGAAGGTCGTTAAACCTGGTTGTGTAGGCTTTAATGTCTGAACCTTTCATCTTAAGGTTCCATAGCTCATTTTCCAAATTCTAAACTTCGTCTCTGGGACCGTACTCTTCTATCAACACGGTTTTCAGTTCACTTCGGGTCAAAGAGTTGGCAGGGATAATGCCTAGTGACTTAACTTGATCGTTCCACCAATTTAGTGTCGCATCCATGAAAGTACACGCAGCAAAGTGCACCTTGCTATCTTCAACACAGTAACTGATCTAAAATACAGACTCTATCTTTTCAAACCACCGGGTGATACCGATCACACCTTCGTTTCCATATAAGTACTTGGGCTTGCAGTTCATAAAGTCCTTATAGGTGCAAACCCTTTGAGTCTCGATAGGGTTAATGTTTGAACTACTTCTGCGCCTAGTTTCAAGTTCTTCAATTTCAATGATAGGAGTTCTTGCATTTGCACTTCATGTGTTTTCCATAGCGATCACAAGACGGTCTGCAATTATTTGTTCCAGCTCTGCTGTTGTCTGAGGGAGACCTGTCTCAGGGGGTGGTGCAACAACAGTCGGCATATCCACAACCAGAATTTTCGTTGGCCTTGAGTTGGGTCGGCCCCTCCTAGGTCTAGATGTTCTGGGTGGAACGGTCACTTCCAACCTTTTGGATTGAGGTCGATTTCTCAGTCGTTCACTCCTCTTTCTTGGTGGCATGATATTTATCTATTTAGTCATTTTAACTGTAAGGGTTTAATAACCATGTTTTTAATTATTTATAATGTTTTACAAGTATTTCTGAATGAATTCAACCAACTAACACAACAATTATCACATAACAACACATAATAATAATAATATATGCTTCATATATTTCACATAATAATCCCAAAGTTTTACATTCGCTTACATTACCATAAAACCACTACATGCTAGGGTCGATAAATTAACATGTTTACAAAAAAAAAATAATAAAAATAAAAAAAAAATTGACCGAATCAAAATTTCAAGACCACAACGAGTTCCTGCACCCCTTCCCCTTACATCACAATTATATTATCCGAGCGTCACTAGTGACCCATATCCTATTAGATATCCTATTACGCATCAAAATTGGCAATCACCCATGACTTTTCTCAAAGCCTTCACTAACCAGCATCAACTTCACCCCAAACTAACCCAATCCAAAGCTGCAAGATAGTGCATCCAAGATCTCTTCGATCTGTTCCTCCACACTCCCCATTCTCTCTGACACTCCTCTAGCTACAACATCTTCCTCGACGGCCCTCTGCAATGCCTCCCGGATCTGCCCCTCAGTCTCTAGCCTGTGAATCTCCTCTGTGACCATAAAATCGTACATAAACTAAGTCCTGTTTCGATCTCTCTTCATGTCCTCCTGATCTCGTTTCCTCTGAGCTCTCATATCCTCTATCTGTCTGGCCCACAGATCATCGTTGGCACCCAAAGTATGTACCTCACCACCTATAGCCTCAAATTTATGGCCAAGTCGTAGAGTGCGGTCAAACAAGTATGACAATCTATCCTCCTCAGTAGTGGCTGGGGGTTTCGCCTTCGATCATTGCCCTACTTCGAATCGATGGGTTCCTCCCTGGTCTCGGACCCATTCATTCACAACGCCGATTATCCAGGCAGGATCATGCATCATCATCTCCTCAATCTCACAAGGGGCTTTCTGGTGCAGGGTTCGGTGCAAGATCAATAGGGCCAGCGTGGTACGGGTGAAAGTTCCCCGTGAGGCTCAAAAAACTTTGGACTTGCATCCTAGGCTTCTTCTTCTTAACACTTCTACATGTGGGAATTGTCTTATATGCATGTTTCTAATTGTGAGGTATACCCGAGCCCAGGTAGTAAGAGGTAGGGGTAGCGATGCAACAGGTTCTTCCTCCTCTATAGGGGTCACTTCTCCCATGGACTCGTATGCCTCGAACTCCATTTCTTCTTTGGGCACATGTCCCATCTCCTCCGGATCCTCAGTAGGATCCTCCTATGGCTAGCTATCCCCTATCAGTATCGGCACTTCCATGGCTGGTGGAGCAGGGAAATAGGGATCCCTGGCAGGTGGTAAGGTGAGTCCACCTCCTGATTGTTCTCGTCCCACTCTTGGCGATTTTCCTATAAATAATTTTAGTTGTCGTCAGTATTTATTTATTCGCAGTTCTACACAGTTTTAATTATTCATGAGTATGTTTTTATTTTATTCTCATTTTTCCCAGCGTTTAAACATATCAACTAATTCACTTAGTTTCAATAGCGCGTAGAATCTTACCATAACAAAACTTAGGTGCACAACTAGGTTTAGATGTGGTATGACCAATGTACTAGAGAACCTAATTGATTATTTGACTTTTAAACTCTTGTTTACTTAATTTCTTCAAATTTTTAATTTATTTATAATTTATGGATGTCGCTTGTATGATTATATTTCCTTAAGTTTTTTATTTTATTTTATCACGCGTAGTTTATAGGAACAAATTTTTGATCATAGGATCGTCGACCTAAGGGGGAAACCTACGCGTAGTAAGTATTAGACTTATAGGGGTAAGTCTATTAGCGATATGTTATAGGTTTTAGGAATGCTTGAACCTATTAGAGTAAGTATGTAGACTATAGTTGTTCTCTTTTGAGGGAAGTACTAATTCGCTATAGTCGTTAGCTCTGATATCAATCTGCCGCACCCTGACCAACGGCGGAAACGTCGGGGTTGCGACTTAAACATTTAGATGATAGTCAACAACATATAATGAAATAATAACAAAATTTATACGATATTACATTCTTCCGAAGTTTGAATACGACAAAATACCCCGTTTAATAATCCATAAGAGTTATTCGCGGATTTCAATTTCTTGCAACATAAAAGAGACAAAATGCTACTATAGAGCAGACAATTTATTTTCAACGTCAAATCCTTCATCCTCACACTGGGTGAGAGTTCTTCCGGCCACCTTGAACACCTAGAGATACATACATGTTGAAAATATGTCAACAATAATGTTGGTGAACTTTATAGGTTTTCTTTTGACTCCGAAATTTTTTATAATTCAAAATAATTTTTCCAAAGACCGGTAAAACACATATTTTATTATTCAAACACTTTTGAACGATAAGGATTAGTCATTCTCATGACAATTTTTATTATTTGGATCTTGTCCGTTTACGAAGAGTTATGTCGCAAGGAGAGGTAGATAACACCCTATACAATTGACACTCTCGGCCCCAAATTGGGAGAATTTACTCAATCTAGACTTATACTTCTTCAAATAAAATTCTTCAATATAACAATTTGTCTATAACCAACACTACGTCGCTCCTCCACAAGCCCTACATGCATAATATAAATAAAATGGATTAACGGTTATAGCGTGGGTTTCAATTCTAGGATTTGATCATTATGAAAGAAATTACGCCTACATAAAACTCTCTCTTTCACCCCTTTCGATATATTCCTCCCATAAGCACACACGAGATACACAATCCACAAACATCCATGACAACAATTTTTCGTCCCATAAAATCCGTCGCTATCGATGAACACCAACGCGAACATAAATTATTAAAAATTTTAAAGTTTAGTGAGTTTAGTTAAATATTGAATTTAACTTAAAGTTCAAAATAATGGGACGGTAGTAACTTGAGTAGTTTCAATCTACATTCCGATAGGAAAGACGTTCCGTTAGCGTAGTCGAATAACTCATATGAGTCGGTGTTACGTCGGTTGACCGTTTATCGGCTTGATCCATTAATATTGTATTTTTAATATTTACTTAATATTGAAAATATATTATTTTCGTTTGTAAGTAAACTTTGTCTTAAAAATACATACACATTATTCATCGACGATATTTTTGTATCATACCATAGTATATAATTAATTTTGGTTTATTTTCATACTTTAGATACAATTTATAAATTTTATTTTTATGATTTCGTTGAATACTTTCTTATTAAACTTTGTGAAAAGTAATGAGACGGTAGTAACTCGAGTAGTTTCAATATACAATCTGATAGGAAGGATGTTCCGTTAGCGTAGTAGAATAACTCATATACACCGGCGTTACGTCGGTTGACCGTTTGTCGGCTTGATCCATTAATATTGTATTTTTAATATTTACTTAATGTTGAAAATATATTATTTTTGTTTGTAAGTAAACTTTGTCTTAAAAATACATATACATTATTCATCGATGAGATTTTTGTATCATACCATAGTATATAATTACTTTTGGTTTATTTTCATACTTTAGATACAATTTATAAATTTTATTTTTATGATTTCGCTAATACTTTCTTATTAAACTTCGTGAAAAATAAGCTTAATGCCCTAATATGCACAAGTCATGTGATTATACATATCATTTTAATGAAGATGACAAGTTAAAAATGTTATTTTATCCAAATTTCGACGTAAGTTCTTAACGATACCTTTATTTGTTGCGACAAATATTATAACACGAATTTCATCAACTTAATCTTATCTAACATTATTATTTCAACAAGTGCTTGCAAATATGTCTAACATTTTATAAAACTCTTATGTTTATCCATTACTAACCACAACATTTTTAACAAACTTTATTTGTAAAAATAGTATTCATAATAAACATAGACATTTATAATTTTTTTGTATGTAGCATCAACTTTGCATGCATGTAACATATAAACTTTTGGTCATCATATTATATCAAAATATTCAAGTATGTATCTCCCTCCAAAATGAATAAAAATATAAAACGGGGCCATAAAGACTCACATTTGGTGCGTGATTCTCGAGTTTAGACGGGAGGATTCGGTGAGGTTTTTGCTTCGTTCAAGACCCGTTATCTTCACCAAACAATAAAAGAATCTAGATTTAGATTATTGAACTTCACAAAGATGTTCAAAACTGCAAGTTTTCATATTTTTAAGGTGAAATAAATTCACCAAAACAGCTACAGGGGCTATCGACAAAAATGGGGTGATCGGGGGTGTTTCCAGCAGCTTTCTCGCCTCCTTTTCTTCCTGTTCCAGTGGCTGTTATCGAGGAAAAATGGGTGGCAACAAGATCGATCAAAGGGAGGGTGTTTGGCTATATCGAAGAGTGGTTAAACAAGGAAGAATTCCGAGAGGCTGTTGCCTCTTTTCTCGCTGGTAAACTAGCCAAAAACACCTTCGGTGGAGGTGTTCCTTGATGTACTCGAAGTTAGGCTAGAAGAGATGGACAAAAAAAGGTTTGAAGGGTGTTTTTGGGCTACGATTTCTATCCATGAAGAATCCTTTTATAGCTCTAGATTTTTGGTCATCATCAAGTGGGTGGTATTTTAGCTCATTACTTGAAGTTATTGTCTTACACTTCACAATTACTCTAGTACTTCTTATGCATAATTTTTGTTGGATTACATAGAAGAAAAGAAAGAAAACGTGGGGGTGTTTGGAGTAGGGTGTAGAACTCTTCAATTATCATGTACTTTGGGTTGATACTTGTAAGCAACACTCTTAAATGAGTGTACTTACACATAAAGTGAAATGATGTGAATGGGTGGTTGGAGGACTTAAGCACTCAAAGAGAAAAGAGATAGACCCTTTAGAGGTTGACTTTGGCATTCAAAGCTAGTCTTAGATATATTTAAAAGTGTTTGTATGTACTAGTTTTTAAATGAGTATAGTGTGTCAAAAATGGGCTTTTGGGTTTTAATGGGGCTAAGTTTCAAGATTCTTAACCATATATACACATACCCATATTTCATATTTCATATTTCATTTATTTTGTTATATTTATTCCGTATGATAGTAAAGTCCCCTTATTATTACATCTAACACTTGTAAGGACTTGGATATTTTTATAAATAAAACCTTTTCACTACATGAACATAATTGTATGAATCTTGTTGATTTTATTAGTATATAACTAGCTGTATACGAACAGTAGTTTATATTAAACCATTCTTATTGTTAACATATATAATTATATTTATAAGAACACGGTACATTAAGTCCTCCGTCAAAATTAGTTACGATCGTTGATCGACGGACATCGACCTAATTTTTACGATTGTTAAAGAGCAAATTGGATGAGCATTAGTGTAAATCCAGACTCAAACTAAGGATCTGTAAAAAAATTCAAAATTGTTTTCAACATTGTTTTCAAGGGTAACCAAGGAAGGATGAGATGTGAACGATCAACCGGGGTAAGAAAGTATGCCTCAATATACCCACATTGTTATTGCTTATGATGATTATGATAGAAATGCATGCTAGTTTGTAGGCTAGGGATCCTCATGAATTACATGATATAATTGATTGATGTGTGATGCTTGATAACCTATGTATGCTAGATGGAATTGTCATCATTTTTGTAGTTGCTTAGTGTGTGCATCATAGTTGTACATAACTAAGATTCTATAGCCTAAGAATGTTTGATTTAGCCTTATTTCATGTTCCTTGTTTGGTTGTGGGCTTAGGGTAGAATCAAGTATTCGACTGCCTATGGAATCCAATGTTATATATGATTAGCATGAACGAGTGATTGTAGAGTTGTGGAAGTTTCATAAGTAAGTGTGGTTGAAGTAGGCCCGCTTGAGGGTGATTAGCAACTCTTGAGAGAGTGAGTATATGATGTATGTGTATCTAGTGGTGGGATTTAGTTTTTGGCTTGTATGTGAGGATCCATTGAGACAAATATGGGTAGGTGTGAGTTTTATGTATGATTAGCATGAACGAGTGACTGTAGAGTTGGTGGAAGTTTCATGAGTGAGTGTGGTTGAAGTAGGCCCACTTGAGGAGTGATTAGCCACTCTTGAGAGAGTGAGTATATGATGTATGCGTATCCTAGTGGTGGGATTTAGTTTTCGGTTGGTATGTGAAGATCTATTGAGACAAATATAGGTAGGTGTGGAAGGTAGTATGGGCCCGTACTACTGGAAGCACAGGACTCGTACACGTAGCAAGGAAGTCATAAACCCCAAGGGTTAGTTTTCTGTAATGGATCTAATGTCTTGGATTGTGGCATTTCTGATATATTTTTGGTTCATTTTCAGTATGGTGTACACGATAGGATCTGGTTTAGGAGCTGGCGGCCTGGAAAGGCCATGTTTGTCAGATGATGACATTCGTAAACACCACGGACCGAAGAAAGATATTTGTAGTTTTCCTCTGATGGGGAGCTCCGTTCAGAGGTGGTGGAAGATTCTTTGAGGAAATGGGAGGAATAGAGGAAGAAGATAAAGTTGGTTATGTAGACATGATTTTTGAGAATTATAAACACCACGACCCCATGGTGGGCGCCAAATTGTTTTTGTAAAAAATCGATAAAATAGATATCAACCAAATTGCATGAGAGGTTGTGGTGTTGTAGTTGAAGTGATTAACGAAATTAGAACGAAATTGCACAATTGCTTTACAAGGAAAGCCCTTGATCCTTAATAGTATCTCCGACATAAAACTGTGGGAGGTGATAATGATCACCTGCCTTGTATGATCGTATTGATTTGAATGAAAATTACAAAGATGATGATAGAAATACGATACAAGTGTTTTCCTAGCTCTAGATCTGTAAGGTGTCAAAAGATTGTGTCTGTTGTGTGTGTTTTATAGGTGTATATATAGTCTAGGTTAAGTAACTAAAAGTCCTATATTTCTGGGATCTTATTAAACTGGTATTTGCATGTGCTTTGACTTGGTATTTATGGGTCTTAAGCTTGATTGAAATGTTTCTTCATTGTGAATGAGTGTTATGTTGACAATTTCTACATATGTGAGAAATAAACAAGAAATAAAGTCGTTAAACTTGTTAGGAAATAATAACGGTGATGTTCAGGATCCTGATGTATGTTCGGGAACCTGAGACTCCTTTAAGATCCATGATCCTAGATAGGTTTAAGGATCCTTAGATATCTTTGAGATCTGGGATCTTAGATAGGATTGAGGATCTTGGCCTCAACATATATAGAGGTAGATTCATATGTGGATAACCAACTATTGTGTGTATGTATGTACCAATCAGATTTTAGATAAATTAAATCATTTAATAAATAATATAAGGGTATTATTGTAATCTTATTATTAATTAATTATGGTATAATAGAGATATAATTGGATATTAGTTGTATTCCTGATAAGTCACAAGAAGCACATATAAAATTTGAACAATCAACGTCATAATGAAAACTAGTCTTTAGCCCTAATTCGAAGTCACCATCGTTTCTAATCCACCACTTTTTCTTCTACAATTGATCATCAAGATTCCAAACCCATGACCAGATGGTTATCCTTCTCCAATCAATCTGTAAGTTTTTCTTTCTTTTATTAAACTCGTTTTTTTAATCGATCAATCGAAGTTTTGACAGCTTTCCTCCTTGTGTCCGCCACCACTTCTTCGTTCCCGTCACTTCTTCCTCCCATTTTCTTTAAAATCGTCGGAAAAATGAACATCCATCTGCACACAGTCAGCCTCCTCTTTTTTTTCTAAAATCGAGGTTTATGATTTCCGGTCATTAACAAGTAACAAATATCCCTTTTACGAATTCATCATTGATTTTTGTTTATGTTTTTATGCTTTTAACGATGCATACACAAATTTAAATTGCTTGAAAGAACTCAAATATTTTAGTATTACATATTTCATTCGTTTTATAATCAACCAAGTATTATTGGTATGCTGTTATTTTATTAGTATATGGAACATATCTCAATATTTTTCACATGTGAAATTTCTGGAAAGTGGAAGCCAAATTAATTTTCATATCACTTGCAGGAAACAATTGCTAACCATAATTTGAAAGCTTCTAGACAGTGTAACCTAACTTATTAATTTGGATATCACATGGAACTTTATATTTTTTTAGTAATTCATAGCCCATTTATTTGTCTTTATTCTTTATATTGATCGACTTACTTACTAGAAAGTGTAACCTAGCCATCACATGTAAGGAGACCTAGTTTTCCGATCATATCCTCTCATACAAACGAATCCTGAAACCATTGCAAAGTTAAATCATCAAACCGCAATTTATAGAAAAGGGCATGCGCGAGACTGTTGTTTATGAGGTATTCATATACAAGTAACGATTCTTTTCATTTGATACAATAGTCAAAAAGCATAATTGTTTGATTACAATAGTAATACATTATGTATTCCTAGATAATTCGATCTAGTTTGAATATCTAGTTGTCTCAAATGGTGAATCGTAGATGTGTTTACAAGGTTTTTTTTGTTTGTTTTTCTAATGTTATCTTTATTTGTGTACTTATTTTGATGCATTCTATATGTTCACAGAGAGCTTTATTTTCACGAGTTTGTTGCTTCAATGCTGTCTTTTTTTTAGATTGCTAAAGTGTTGTGTGACTCACTATTTCACTCTATATCTGTTCTAACTAGGGTTGTTTTTTTCTTATTTAGATTGATAAAGTGTTGTGTGACTCACTATTTCATCCTAAAATAGTGAAGTAATTTTAGGGTTCAAACTTATGTGAAAAACAACAACATTCTTTTAGAATCTCATGGTTCACCTTACAAAAACAACAACATTCTTTCAGAATTTCAGGGTCCAGCAACATTCTTTCAGAATTTTTAGGTCTAACTTACAAAAATAACAACATTCTTTCAGAATTTCGTGGTTCATCATACAAAAACATCATTCGTTTAGAATTGTATGAGAGAATCTACATAATATATTCTCAACTTTGATATCAATTTTATACTTTATTCTCACAGAATGTTCTTTGTCATTTTGTTTGTTTTAGTATAAAAACACATATATTTTTAAATGAATTACATTCTACATGATTCTCAAGAGGATATGTCATTTCAATAAAAATGTGTATTTCCTTGAT
Source organism: Lactuca sativa (assembly GCF_002870075.4). NCBI lineage: Eukaryota > Viridiplantae > Streptophyta > Magnoliopsida > Asterales > Asteraceae > Lactuca > Lactuca sativa. The sequence goes on along the minus strand of NC_056626.2, from coordinate 58,604,107 downwards.
AAAAACTTGTTATTTTTGATAATATATACAAACATTATTCTTTAATTACAATGTCAATTATTAAAATTATGTTTGAATAACGTCATATTCTTTAAAAATGAAATGTTTTTAAACTAAAATTCTACTAGAATATTTGAATTTTTGTTAAGTTACAGCGATTCTAAATGATTAAAAATTAAGTTAGGATTGAAATTTAATTAAATTAAAAAATTCATATTTTTAAAATTAAGATAATTAATTATCCCTTAAAATACTAATATTTCCTTTTTTTAAATATAGTTTAATTGACTAAAATACCTTATGCTGAAAGTTGTGTAATTATACGATACATGTTATTCTATTGTAATATCATATAGACCCTCATATCCATTATATTCATCAATTGGTCCAGAATTGTTCCTACGACCACATAATAGATAACATCCACATTATAACCTCTCTCTCTCTCTCTCTCTCTCTCTCTCTATATATATATATATATATATATATATATATATATATATATATATATATATCATTATATACTTATAAAAAAATCATTTTTCCAAGCACCACATTCATTTGAAACCCCCATATCATTTTTTCTTTCACCACATTCATTTGAAACTCCCATGACTTTTCAATTTCTTTATAATAATAATTATAATTTGGTTAATTGGGTTAAATAAATATCAAGCCTAAAGTCTAATCATATATAAACTAAATTTTAATATTAAAATAATATCTTTACTTCTACTTATAAAGTTATGTTTTTAACTTTTAACATATTATATTTAATTTATTAGTTTTAATATATTGTTGAATGTAAACCATTATCATTTTAAAGATACAATTTTGGAACAATTTGTATAAAAATAAATTATTAATTTAAATATAACATTACTGAATCAACTTAAATATCAGTTTTAGTTTAACTTAAACAACCCAAAGAATATTTTGTACATACTTAAAAGTGATAAATTATAGTGTCTTTCTAATAATGATTATAAGTTGATTAATAAGGTTAAATAAATATCAAACCTAAAGTGTTATCATTAATAAACTAAATTTCAGTTTTAAAATAATATATGTACTTCTACTTATAAACTTATGTATTTAACTTTTAACATAATATACTTAATTTATTAGATTTAAAATGTTGTTTTATGCAAAACATTATCCGTTTAAAGCTACAACTTTTGAACAGTTTTGACAAAATACTTAAATTGTTAATTTAAATATATCATTACAGTGTCAACCTAAATATAAAATTCAGTTCCACTTCAAAAACCAAAGAATATTTTTTAAATAGTTAAAAGTGATAAATTGTAGTGATAAATGCAAAAACTAAATTCTAATCTCAACTTAATTAAAATATTTCCTAAAGATATTTTTATAATCAGTAAAGGTTTCAAATAAGTAGCTTAAAATAACTTATAATAACAATATTTATAAATACCTCTATATAAATGATTATATTGTTACCTTTAAAATCAAAAAACAATGTTTGATGTTTTAAATAATTATAATTAGAAATTAAAAAATTAAGCAAATAAATTTTAAAAAAATAATTAACAATAACAACAACTATAAATAACATTAAACCTTATATTATATTTAATTTTATTCATGTCTAACCCACGGGTAGAAGTCATTCAAACGATTGAGATTATGAAGTTATAATAGATACATATTATCGTATAATTGAAAATAATCAATATATTATATCAATTTAGTATACGAATTATTATATCAAATTTAATAACGACGTTACTGTTATATTTAAAATATATATATTTGTGAAGATTTCAACTACATAGGTGTTTCTGCATATTACAATGTGAATTTAAATATAAATTTCAGTTCCAATTAAAAAAACGAAAGAATATTTTGTAAAGAGTTAAAAGTGATATATAGTAGTGATGAATGCAAAAACAAAATTATTATATCAATTTAAGTAAAATATTTCATAAATATATTTTTATAATCGTTAAAAGTTTCTAAATAAGTAGCTTAAAATAACTTACAATAATAATAGTTAAAAATAACTCTATATAAATGATTATGTTGTTACCCTTAAAATCAAAAGTAATGTTTGATGTTTTAAATAATCAATAATGATAGATTAAAACATTAAGCTAATAAATTTTAAAAAATTAATTAACAATAACAACAATTATAAGTAATATTAAACAATATATTATATTTAATTTTATTCATGTATAACTCGCAGGTAGAAATCATTCAAACGATTGAGATTCTGAAGTTATGATAGATGTATATATTATCATATAATTCAAAATAATCAATATATTATATCAATTTAGTATACAAATTATTATATCAAATTTAACAACATCATTATCGTTATATTAAAAAAAACATATATTTGTAAAGACTTCAACTATATAGGTGTTTCTACGCAATGCGCGGGCATTCGCCTAGTATATATATATATATATATATATATATATATATATATATATATATATATATATATATATATATATATATATATATATATATATATATATATATATATCTTATAAAACTAGCATTTTTCCTTGAACCTCATGCATTTGAAACTCCTATGTATTTTTCCTTTTACCACATTTATTTGAAACTCCCATGACTTTTCAATTTCTTTCTAATAATAATTATAATTGGTTAATAAGGTTAAACAAATATCAAACCTAAAGTGTAATAATATATAAAATAAATTTCAATATTAAAATAATATTTTTACTTATACTTATAAAATTATGTTTTCAACTTTTAACATATTATACTTAATTTATTAGTGTTAATATATTATTGGATGTAAATCATTATCATTTTAAAGATACAATTTTGAAAATAATTAAAAGTGATAAATTGTAGTGTCTTTCTAATAATGATTATAAGTTGGTTAATAAGTTTAAATAAATATCATACCTAAAGTATACTCATAAATAAACTAAATTTCAATTTTAAAATAATATCTTTACTTCTACTTATAAAGTTATGTCTTTAACTTTTAACATATTAGACTTAATTTATTAGATTTAAAATGTTGTTGTATGTAAACCATCATCAGTTTAAAGGTACAACATTTGAACAGTTTGGACAAAAATACTTAAATTGTTAATTTATATATAACATTACAGTGTCAACTTAAAAATACCAAAGAATATTTTTTAAATAGTTAAAAATGATAAATTGTAGTGATAAATACAAAAACTAAACTGTAATCTCAATTTAACTAAAATATTTCCTAAAGATATTTTTATAATCGTTAAAAGTTTTCAAATAAGTAGATTAAAATAACTTACAGTAATGGTAGTTAAAAATAACTATATATAAATGATTATATTGTTACATTTAAAATCAAAAAACAATTTTTGATGTTTTAAATAATTATAATGATAGAAATTAAAACATTAAGCAAATAAATTTTAAAAAATTAATTAACAATAATAACAACTACAAATAACATTAAACCATATATTATACTTAATTTTATGCACGTGTAATTCACAGGTAGAAGTCATTCAAACTATTGAGATACTGGAATTATAATAGATGTATATATATTATCATATAATTCAAAATAATCAATATATTATATCAATTTAGTATACGAATTATGATATCAAATTTAACAACAACATTATTGTTATATTTAAAAAAAAAACATATATTTGTAAAGACTTCAACTATATAGGTGTTTTTCGCGCAACGCGCGGGTATTCGCCTAGTAAATATGATATGATATCCTTCAATCACAGATATGTAACTGTGGATAAATTGATAACAATTCAAATTCATTACTACCCGATCGTTCATCAATTAAATTTCTTCTCCAACGTTCAACGATCATCCAGATTACTTCAATTAAATCATCGATCAACATCATCTAGTGTTAATCAATCATCCATCTTCGTCAAAAACACGTTCATCAACATCATTCAACAGTAGACCAAAAAAAATTCGTTTTTGGTTCTTTCAATCCAACCTTCAACTATGCTTGAATACAAGAATATCTTCAACATCTACGATTAATTTTACTCCCAGTGTCATTAGATCAATATCATCAATAATCAACAGGAGTTTCACTTCATATCATTCATTCAACATCGATCATCAAACAAAACTTCGAAATTAAGGTTAGAAAAACATCAAATCATTTTTTTTTTAAATTTCATATAGTTCTCTATCAATCTACTATTTTTTAAGTTTTAAATAGTCAAAGTATCATGTTTTAGCATTTTTAAGAAAGCTTACTTGTATGCACTCAAACTATTTGATGAAATGCATAAACTAAATTACCACGTTATATTCACATATGAATATGTTTTCGCATCTTAATCAGTATATGATTATTAAAACACAAAACAAATATACAATTTTATATGTTATTCATATGTGAATAACATATAAAATATATATATATATATATATATATATATATATATATATATATATATATATATTTGTGAATATATCTTGTAATATGCATATGTTAATATCCTGTGTAATATTCATAAGTGAATAAACTGTGTAATATTCATATATGAATATATCATCTAATATTCATAAGTGAATATATCATCTAATACTTACAAGTGAAAATACTATGTAATATTCACAAGTGAATGCATCGTTTAATATTTAAATATAAATATCCTGTATCATATTCACAAGTGTATATATTATATATTATTCATATGTGAATATACTGTGTAATATTCATAAATGAATATATACCATGCAATATTTATATGTGACTAGAATGTGTAACATTCACAAGCAAATATACCATATAATATTCACATGTGAATCTACCATATAATATTCATATGTGAATATATTATGTAATATTCATTTGTGAATATACCATGTAATATCACACGTAAATATACAATATAAACAACATATATCATATAATATTCACATATGATTATACATTCGTACGTGAATATACCATGTGATAATTAAAATGTGATAAATCGTTATTATTATGAACTAAAAGTATATTTTTAACATTTTTTTATGTGTATTCACATGTTTTTTCAGGCATCGTTATAACTCAATAAAAGAATAAAATTTCAATCAATGGTTGGTTCATATCTCGGTGGTTGACGATTGGTTGACGTAATTGAGAAGATATCATTGACGAAGACAATATATTTTTATATTCACGTGTAAATGTTATACAATTTAATATATTCTTCATTTTGATCGTATTAAATTCAAATGCAAATGATATTCATTAACCAATACAATGTTGTTTGTCTTAGTATAATGTTGATTTTACATGTAAAATAATATTGTTACATTATACAAAAAAAAACTATGCAGAAACCAATTCTTATAGTGTATTATTTATTTATATATAAAGGTTGTATCACAAAATAAATAAATCAACATGTATAGTTTATTCACATAAATAAAAATAACAGATTACAATAACAATGTTTTTACTAGTGGGATTGAAGTTAGTAATATCATCAGTAAATATGTCGTAATGATTTCTAAACTTTATTCATATATGAATAATGATGATGTTAGTAGGAATGAAAATTTAGTGACATCATCAAAACAATTTTGCCACAATGAAGTTTAGTCTCGGAATTGGACGAAATTCGCATATTTGATGTAAAATGGTGCGATTTACAAAACTCATCGCTTAGCCGTGACGTACGGTGTTTTTCGGCCATTCGGGACTGTTTAGAGCCTCAAAATGACGTTTTTCTATTTTTATAATTTTCTGAAGAAAAAAAAAGTTATCATTTATTCACAAATGAATATAACATTAATAAAAATATATATGCTTATATAATTATTTTATTACCCTAAAAAGATTAGTTGTATGTGAATAAATATATATTCTTATCAAATATTTTTTTATCTTTAATTATATATATTTTATAGTCCTCGATTTTATTGACAGTTTAATTCATTTGTGAATAATACATATATATTCACATTTAATGTAATTTATTACATATATATTCATTTGTGAATATTACATATGTTTACATGCAACGGCGGATGCTCTTAGGGGCCGAGGGGGGCCATGGCCCCCTGGTTTTAAGGGTTCGAATACCTGCATATATGGTTATTTAGCAATAAAATATTCATAAAAATGACAAATGGCCCCCTTGATTTTAATCTTTACCGGCATATATATGTAAGTTATCAACCAAATCAGTATAATATATATATATATATATATATATATATATATATATATATATATATATATATATATATATATATATATAACTCATTAACAAAATTACAATAAAATCGGAAAATCAGTAACTAAATCAAATATATCTTTCTTTCAACTATTTAAGGGAACTATGTAAATATTAAACTCTATAAAAAACCAAAATCTTAATTTACATTTAAATTGAACTTTGAGTTTTTGAAATCAGTAAACCCTAAAAAAATCAATGCTACCGTCAAAAACTAATTTCTCAAACCTATGTGAAGAATAACATGGTTGTAGAGAAGTTCATCTCCTAATTTTTCTCCATGTGTCGGTCGCCGTTCGTCGGAAAGAATTTCTCAAACCAAAATCTTCTTTCTCTCCTCTCCATTGGTCGTTGGATCGATTTCCTTCTCCATACGCCCTTTCTCCTCTCCGGCGGTCACCTGTTTACTGTTTACTCATCTTGAAGCTCTATCTGCTGCCACTTTCTCTCTTATCTCCTCTCTCATAAGATGTACGTTGTCTTTCTCCCCTCTCTATATCTTTATTTCTCTCACTACTAATAAATACTCCCTCCGTCCCAATATTATTGTCCACAGACAAAAAAACACACAAATTAATAAAAACATTAATTACCACCAACTTTATTTAACAAAATGACAGTTTTGTCTTTACTTTGCATTTAATGTTCCATTAATTGCTTAGTTGGTTAACTAATAATGAGGGGGTATTTTGGTAAAAATGTTATTTATTTTTAAAAGTGGACTATTATTTTGGGACAAACCAAAAAGGAAAAATGGACTATAATTTTAGGACGGAGGGAGTAATATTGTAATGGGATATCCAACACATTTATAAGAAAATTGAAAAGACTATACTTGAAAACTTCAAAAGACTACAAAAGATGAAAGTCTGCAAAAGCTGAAAATAATTTTTTTTAATCTAGTAACTAAATGTAAAAAAGAGTTCTGAAATTAATAAAAAAAAATAACTAAAATTCATATTAAATTTATTCGCAAGAAAGTGAAACCATTAAAATCATATTGTGTATTTAACACTAAAATAAGTTGTATAAGGTATAGAAGCAAATAAATAAAAGAATTTACTATAATATGTTATAATTACAAGTTTAGAGCATAAATTGGAAACTGATGTCACAATTTTTTTTTTAATTATGTTGATGGAGCTTGTATTTTCTTAAAAACCTTAGTTCCTTGTCAAAATGTATTTGTTAGTAACAGTTATTTACTACCTTTAAATCGTCAATTAATTTTGTTATGTATTGCACAAACATTTAAAAAAACATTCAAACTCTTTAAAGGTTTTTATAAGTAACACATGCAAACTTTCATTCAATATCCCAAATAGCCATCAACAATGTTTTTGGATGGAAATATGCCTATGTTTAGTTAACATGTTATTAAGAGCCGATTGAAAAAATTGTTTATATAATTTTGTTTAATGTTACGGTTTCGGCCCCCGTACTCGTAGTAGTCATGTTCCGCCCCTGTTTACATACAGATATAATTCGTATATGTTATTCTCATATGAATTACAAACTTGCTTAGAACCTTAAAATGACGTATTAACTGTATTCATTTATAAATATTACATGTATTTATTTGTGAATATTACATGTATTCGCATGTGAATATTTTTTTATATTATTCACATATCAATTACATACGTGCTCTGTATTTTTAAAAGATATACATTAATTCTCGTATAAAGGCATATTCACCTGTGAATATTACGTGATATATTTAGTTTATGCATTTCATCGAACAGTTGGCGTGCAAATAAATTAATTTATATAACTATGGTAAAAAATTCACAATTGAAGCCAATAATAACAAAACAAAACAAATCCTATCAAAATCGATTAATAATCAATAGGTTTATATCAAAAATTGTGAAAAAAATGTATGAAAAACGAAGTTTTTCAAACTTGAAAAACGATTTTTAAAAAAATCTTCAAATATATGGTTATGTTGATAAACTTTCGATTGCTACCTGTTGTTTGATATTGGCGAAGGTTCCTTTGATAAAGTTTCGATGATTGGTGATCACTAAATAATGTGACATCGATAAATGTGGATTATTTTAACGATTTTGTTTGATGTCAACGAAACTGGACAAGAATAAATCACGAGTTACACTTAATAGTACAAATAAATGTTTTTAATGACGAATCACAACATTTTGATGAATAAACGAAGATTTTTGATGAAGAATTGATGTTTTTATGAAGTGTCAATGTCTTTTTTTATGAAGAACATGTGATTTTGATAGCGAACAAGTAGTAGAACGTATGATGTTGATGAAGAACACAGAGGAACAATCGAGATGAATGAATAACAGATGATGTTGATGAAGAACAGATAAACGATCCAGAAGAAATGATATTTGTGATTGAAGGTTAATAAATCATATTTACAAATTTGCCACCGTGTATTTTATGTTAATATGCTAATTAAATGAGTGGTTGAGAATGATTCCCCCATTCTCAATCTTTTTTATTTTTTCAATTGAACCCACCTCTCTCTCTCTCTCTCTCTCTCTATATATATATATATATATATATATATATATATATATATATATATATATATATAGAGAGAGAGAGAGAGAGAGAGGTGGGTTCAATTGAGAAAATAAAAAACATGTTGAGAATGGGGGAATCATTCTCAACCACTCATTTAAATAGCCTCTAAACATAAAGGACACGGTGGCAAACTTGTAAATATGATATAATAGCCTTCAATCACAAATACGAACAGTTGAAATTCATTCGTTTTTTGCTCTTTCAATCGAACCTTCAATTCTGTTTGAATACGAACATATCTTCAATATCTACGATTATTATACTCCCAACATCATTAGAACAACATCATCGATAATCAACAAAAAAATTCAATTCGTATCATTCATTCAACATCGTTCATCAAATAAAACATCGAAATTAAGGTAAGAAAAAGTTCAAATCATTTTTTGTTTGAAATTTTCATATATTTCTCCACCAATCTACTATTTTGTAAGATTTAAGCAGCCAAAGTATCATATTTATCATATTTTTAAAAAAGTTAACTTGTATGCACTCCAACTGTTTGATGAAATGCATAAACTAAATTACCACGTTATATTCACATACGAAGATGTTTTCTCACCTGAATCAATATGTGATTATTAAAACACAAAACAAATATGCAAGTCTGTATGTTATTCATATGTGAATAACACATAAAAAATTATAAATATTTCTGAAAACACATTGTAATATTCATATATGAATATACTGTGCAATATTCACATATGAATATACCAACTATTATTCATAAGTGAATATACGATCTAATATTCACAAGTGAATATATTATGTACTATATTCATGTGATATACCATGTAATACTATATAATATTCACATATGAAAATATCATATAATATTTATAAGTGAATATATCATCTAACATTCACAAGTGAATATATACTATGTAATATTCACAAGTGAATGTATCGTCTAATATTTAAATATGAATATACTATGTTTAGTATATGCTATATTCATATATGAATGATACTTAAATTGTAAAAAAAAATTAATCATAGTTTTTATTCATAAGTAAATAACGAATGTACTGTAGTAAAAACCAGATTCATTTTTATTCACTTATGAATAACTATAGCTGAAAATATAAAAAAAAAATAACTTTTTATTTTATCTTAAAACTATATCAATATGGATGCCTATTTGTAAAGAATAAAAAATCATTAATTTTGGTATATTTAAAATCATTTTTCGATAAAAATAGCTTCTTAATAATTAAAAAAAACGAAAAAACTATGTTTTTGTATATATTAAGGTAATGTTTAGGGTATATATTAAGGTAATATATACCTTAATATTAAGGTATATATTAAGGTAATGTTTAACATAGTTTAAGAAAACATGTTTTGTTGGAAAACACATGATTTCCTATTTCCGCTCTCATTATTATATACGAAAACCCTTTCATTCTCCTCTCTGTAAAATCAATTTTAGAGGGTTAGTCTCACGCCACGTAAGGTATCTACGAACGATGTGATGCGATGCGATGGACTTAAAATTTCATTAGCACCGCCTCCTTCACAGCGTTGTGTCGATTTCCCCATATCATCCAAGCGAATGTATTTGTTCCTTCCCAACCAAAACCCAAACATATCTTCCATTGAAACAAAATCCTAATTTGGCGGCCAACATTAACTTTGCCACTCTTTTGCTCATGTCGCCAAAATCAAACTTATGGGGTTTTCCTTCCGCCATGTAATATACCTCCTAAACGACGCTATGGACATCAAAGTCGATTCACGAGAGCATGTGTTCGCTTCATCTAAATTTTCGGAGTTTCTTCTTTCTTTTGGATCGTCATGCATGTTGGGAGACGTTGCTTACAAATGTTTTTCTCAAGAAAGAGTGGCAATTTTCGTGTACTTAAGGAACTGATGTGCTTCCCATTTTCTCTTACACATCTTAATGCCGCCTTCTCCCGTCTATGTTTATTCTGAGTCACGAATTCTTTGGAGATTGAACTGAGAATGAGACCTCGAGATAAAGTATGTTGTCGGTGTTGAAACTCCCACGTCTTCAAGTAATCGACTTTAAGTTTATCTTCACCCTCTACAAATTCATTTTATCTATTTCTTGATTTTAGTCAATTAATCGTAGTTGATTTTAGATTTGATGGTGATGTGGAGGTTTTAGGGTTGATAAAATAGGTAATTTCTTTCCCTCTTTCTCTAATGCTTTGTTTCGAATTAGAAAATTCAGTAAATTCCTCGTTTTTAGCCCTACGATTTCTTGCTTTCAGTCATTATTTGTTTGATATAAATTAGGGCACCAAAGTTGTTACGTTGACTACAACCATGAGAAATACCTTTAAAATTGAATTACATATGAAAAGAAAGCAGGGAAAAGAAAGTATAAAAAAAAGGAAATCAAAGATTTGGATTTTAGGGATAGGTCAAATGCAACGTTGGTACTTAATAATTAATATCATGTGTTTTTACCCAATTGTTATTTGGAATTTGTTTACTAACTTGTGGAATTACTTGTTGAATAGATTTAAAAGTTGTTTTTATCAATTGTAACAGTTAGTTAAGTATATGGTAGATGGTCACCATTTTGATGAACATATTTGAGAGCAATTTCATGGGAAAACAATTCATTGGTAGCAAAGCAAGAACTTGTGGTATTCTCTTTTTCCCTACACTGATTGCACTCCAAATTATTGAAATGTCATTATATGTACCTTTTTTTGTTAATGCATCTTTTTTTTGTGAATGTTGTTGTTTATGTTGAATGCATCTCTTTCCGTTAATAATAACCTTTGTATTACTTCACTTTAATTTATACTAATGATCTATATGTCACTTAAAAAGTATATGATGTGACCAGAGATCAATGAAGAACCCCAGAAAGTCTCTCACTTGGCAGGACAAAATATAAGTTTTTTCGTGATTAGGGTGTGTGTTCATTATAACTGTGTGCTTTAGATTTTTTTTATTATAGTATGATGGGGTGGATGATTATGATAATAGTATCTTAATTTTTGCTAATAAAGGATCAAATGAGAACACCTAAAAGGTTGAGAACGCGAGAACAAGTATATTCATTTGTGATTCCATGTATTCATTTGTGGTGAAATGATAAATTTTTATGCACAATCAATATGAATATGCTTTTTCTTTTCAATTGAAATTAAAAGCGTAAAAAAATATCATTCCTCCACAAATGAATACATGGAATCACAAAAGAATATACTTTGTTCTCGCCTTCTCAACATTTTTGGTGTTCTCATTTGATCCTATATATATATATATATATATATATATATATATATATATATATATATATATATATATTATTTTTTGGTTATATAATATTTTGATGTGGTTTCATCCTGATTGGTATATTGTTTCTAACATCAAGATGTGTCATGAACAAATATAACTTATTATTTCTTGGGAGGTAGAAGCTTTTTACTACTGGAATTGCTTATAAGTGAAAAATGTTGCCAATAATGGATCTGTTCATCAAGTACTAAGCCTTGCAATGTCATTTTGGATATCTTGGTACATATTTTAGTCACGTTAAAAATTTTAAACACTGCTTAATAGGAACTATTACAGTAGTTTAATTTATTATGCAATTCGTGATGCTCCTTTTACTCCGTACGTAATTGATTTTGGTAAACTATAAAGTGATTTGAAGTTGTTATTACAGGTTTTTAACTGTTGGCTAATTTTTATTGCAAATATAACTGCACAAGTGCCAATGCTTTGATAGATGAAAGGTCAAGTTGTTGATATACCTAAAATAAGCGTAACAAAAGGCATATTTGGGGAAAATGGTGATGATAAAGAGGTAAATATGAATGATTATGGTTTTTGCAGCATCGACATTTGATGAGTTGATGTTCATGTTTATTACAATTCGAAACATAAGAAGTCATTATGTGAATATTCATATGTATTCCAAACAATATTACTCTTGCATTTAGCAAACAGTTAATTTTTATCGAGTGAAGGGCAAATGTGGACTATGTAGAAGAATAAAAATACTAAATTATGCTTAAAACATTTGCAAACCATGCTCGATAATGTTTGTGGGTTGTGCTTAGCACGGGCCTTTAACTTACCTAGTATATATATATATATATATATATATATATATATATATATATATATATATATATATATATATATATATATATATATATATATATATATATATAGGTTCAGGTTCATTTGAGACCATTCTAATTTTGTGAAACCGTGAGACCAAATCTAAAAATAATTTTAAAATGCAAAATAAATGGAAAAATCCAAAAATTCTTTTTTTAAATATTATTTTCGGAACTTGAATTAACTAAAAAAATAAAAAAATAAAAAATAAAATCCCGTTTTTTTTGAAAAATACGTGAAATATTCTAATAGAATATTACATTGATATATTCTAAAAAATAATTTTAAAATGCAAAATAAATGGAAAAATCTAAAAATTCTTTTTTTAAATATTATTTTCGGAACTTGAATTAACTAAAAAAAATAAAAAAAATCCATTTTTTTTGAAAAATACGTGAAATATTCTAATAGAATATTACACCGTAGATATTCTAAAAAATAATTTTAAAATGCAAAATAAATGGAAAAATCCAAAAATTCTTTTTTTAAATATTATTTTCGGAACTTGAATTAACTAAAAAAAATAAAAATAAAATAAAAAAATAAAAAAATGTGTCTCACGGTCTCACAAAATTAGGCCGTCTCACATGAATCTAATATATATATATATATATATATATATATATATATATATATATATATATATATATATATATATATATATATATTAGTCTTTGAACTTTAAACTTATGTATTTTTAGTTTATTTCTCATACAATTATAATTTATATTTAATATTATTATCTATGTTATTATATTTAATAATCTAAAATGCAATACAGAATTTACATAAAACACGTAATTGATATACATTGCAATCCTATTAGTGCAAACACATATATATGTTAATAAAATATTACAGTTTTAGAAAATTAAAAAACCACACAACTCACATATATAATATTACAATGCTAGTAATATAATAAACTAATAAATCAAATATGAAACATCAAAAATCATTAAAATATGGTCCAAATGATAAAGATGTATCGGGAGTTTGTTGATCTTAGTTATAGATTTTTAAAAATATAATTTATATACTTATATTAATTAAAAGTTATGGATTAATGGGGTGTTTAGATAAGGAAAAAAGAGGATGATTATTGTTTATTACTTATTCCTACCACACTAAGTTAAGGTTAAGTGTTCAGTAGAATCCTTAATAAATAGAAAAGTTGTTTTTGTAAAATAAAAAATCTAGATAAATAGAAATATACATAAATATTATTTTAGTGTTAATTATAGTGGAATGAATTGGAGATATTTAGTATTAATATTATATTTTATATTGTAATTATAGATTTTAGTGTAGAAAATATTGTTATGGATTGAAGATGAACTTATTAAATATTAACCCATGTTTTTGATAATAAACGTTGAAGGAGACCACAATGGTTGATGCATATAATATTGAACTTACGAAGGGAAAAAGTGAACATAGTTTGATAAAAACATGGGAATACTTTTATCCATTGAATTACATATGTTTAAACTATAGTGTATTTATCCTTTTGTAACTATAGTAACTCTTAAACTCGTGCATAAAAAGCAAACTATCTAAATTCCTAAAGACTTGTTTTGGTATATGAGGACATGAGGTAATTATTTAATTTCAGATTTTTTACGATAGACTAAGAGAAATCGTATATATGAAGACATGGATGATGGAACCCTATTATTTCTTCCGTTTTTGATTTATATAGCATTAACTTTCAATTAGACAAACGTCTAAGAGACTAAGAGTAAGGTTCAATATGTTAAATATAAATGACTTGAGTTGAGAAGTTAAATAGTGAAGGGGCTTTTTTGAGCATAAAATCAAAAATCCAAAAGTTGGAAAAGTTATGGGTCTTATAAAGCCCAATACTTTAAGAGTTAAGCCCAACTACCAAAATAGTGCCGTATTTATTGCCTGTAGAAATCAGTCTACTCGCAGAGGTCTCAAGAGGGCAACAGGCGACTGAAAGCTTCGAATAGAAATCCCTTCGTGGAACGAAACCCTACGAAACGCTGTGATTATGGAGACAGAGGAGGAAGCATCTGGACAGATGACGGACGAGATCTACACGAACGGCGTTGACGATGAGTCGTTATCGCAGCAGCAGCAACGTAGACCGATTATCAGTGGCGAGCAACTCGACATCGAGGCGTACGCCGCCTTATACACAGGTCGTACTAAAATTTCGCGCTTGATATTCATCGCCGACAAATGTGGCAATGTTTCGATGCAGTTAGAGGCGCTTCGAATGGCGTATGACGAGATCAAGAAGGGAGAGAACACACAGTTGTTTAGGGAAGTTGTTCAGAAAATCGATGGACGATTGGGTCCGAATTACAGTTCCGATTCGGGTTGGATGGACGCGGTGGACCGTAGGGCTGACCAGAGGAAGGAGAAACTTGAGAATGAGCTTAATGCTTACAGGGTAATATATTATTATCTGTTTTAGCATCGAATTTTACGATCCATTATCTATAAGCGTGTCTGTTTAGGTTACCAACAATTCAATATCGTTAAAGTTTTTCTGTTTAATTTTTTTCGCCAATCGTAGGGTTTTGCTACCGTTCAGGTAGCATATCTAGGTGTTTTGTTGCTATCTTAATCCTCTTTTAAGGAAAAAAAAAAAAAGGTAATGGACCTTGGGTTTTTGGTACATTCACAAGACTGAATTGGTCTAGCAACCTAGTGCTTTAGGAAGTTCTAAATTTAAAAGGTTGAGTTTAGGATCATAGGTTTTTAGTAATTAGTACATGGTATGATAAAACTAGAAACTGTTGTCTGTTAAAGGCTGTTATTGATTGTGATTTGTAATCAAAATGGAGCCTGAATGTGAGTAAGCTTACAAATAGCTACAAGTTCTAAAGGAAAATATGATCATTGAACAACATCCAAATGATTAGGTAGATATATATACAAACACACAAACAGTGATCATTTGCTTTTAGGGAATCAGTCTTCTGAGGGCTTTAGAAGATAGTAGATAACACCTAACTTGTCTCTATTTCTACAGACAAACTTAATTAAAGAGAGCATAAGAATGGGATACAACGACTTTGGAGACTTCTACTATGCTCATGGTGCACTTGGAGATGCATTCAAGAACTATGTACGCACCCGTGATTATTGCACAACTGCAAAACACATCATACACATGTGTTTAAATGCAATTTTAGTCAGCATTGAAATGGGTCAATTTGCACATGTTACAAGCTATGTCAGCAAAGCTGAACAAAACAAAAATGACCTTGATCCCATCACAATTGCAAAACTACAATGTGCTGCTGGACTCGCCCATCTTGAGGCTAAAAAGTACAAGCATGCTGCTCGCAAGGTTCTTTTTCTTTTTCTTTTTCTTTTTCTTTTTTAATAATAATGCTACTTTCCCATTTACCCTTTTCTAAGTTGATTGATCATATTTTGTATCTTTTATTATTATTATGTGTTCACAGTTCTTGGAAACAGCTCCAGAATTGGGAAACAACTACTCTGAAGTTATTGCAGCTCAAGATGTTGCTACATATGGTGGACTTTGTGCCCTTGCAAGTTTTGATCGAGCAGAACTCAAGGCAAAAAAATAATATTATCTTTATATAATAATGTTATTTACTTTATATTATATAATATATTATATAATTCTAATTTGATATTATAAATTGGCAGGCAAAAGTAATAGACAATATTAACTTTCGTAACTTTCTAGAGTTAGTGCCTGAAGTGAGGGAGCTTATTCATAATTTCTATTCAAGGTAACTTATTTTTAATTATTTATAAAAAAGTAATTAAAGAAATGGTTTTATTTGTGTTGTATTATTTATTGTTGTAGCCATTATGCTTCTTGTTTGGAGTACCTTGGGAACCTTAAAGCAAACCTTTTGTTGGATATTCATTTGCATGATCATGTGGAGATGCTGTATACTCAAATTCGTAATAAAGCTCTCATTCAGTATACTCATCCATTTGTATCTGTTGACTTGAATATGATGGCAAATGCTTTCAAAACCACTGTAGCTGGACTACAGAAGGAACTCGAAGCTTTAATCACAGATAACCAAATACAGGTAATAAAATATATAATCATCATTTTTTTTTTGGTTTAAAAGCATTCATTTGTATAAGGTTTTATAATTTTTTACAGGCGAGAATTGATTCACACAACAAAATTCTTTATGCTCGGCATGCGGATCAAAGGAAAGCAACGTTTCAGCGAGTTTTGCAGACTGGAATTGAATTTGATCGAGATGTTAGGGGGATGCTGTTGAGGGCGAATCTTCTCAAGCATGATTTTAATCTCAAGGCTTCAAGGAAAATCTAAATCATCACGTTTTTTTTTTTTTTTGAGAATTATTATATGAAAAGAAAAAAGAGAATGGAAATTCATGGTGCTTGGTGGTTTAAGGTGGTTGTTTTTTATGATGTTAATGTTGTAAAAAGATTGGATAAGACTTGTGATGCATGATCATGATCTTGAGGGTAAAGAGTGCTGTTTATATATTCAGATTGAGAATTTGCAGCCCTTATAATATTGTTGATGATGAATGGTAACACATTAATACCTAGATAAATTTCGTTCATTCATGAAAAAACATTTTGTGAATGTTGAAGCATGATTTTGTAATTGTGATGCTATCTTCCAACTTATTTAAAATGTTTGTTTACCCATAAAACTCTAGATTGTCCAATTAAAAGAAGTTATTCAACTTTCAAAACAATGTGAGTTTAATAATATTATGAAAACCATATAATATGGTGCATTCATCGTTTGTACAACGAATCAAACTTTAGTCTAATTCATGCATGAGTCAGATGCCAGAGCAGAGCAAGACACTTACAACAAACTATTGGCCCATTTATGTAGTTTGTATGTGTGGGCCCATGTCATACATAATTTATTAATATACATTTTTACCTTTAATGAGTAAGGAATTAAGGATCATTTACGGGACAATATTCTTACAACAAGGTATATTATATAGCATTAGATCTCCTCTTTAAAATCCTCTACCATTCCCTAGCCTAGCAATGGAAAAAAAAAACCTCATAACCGATGGGAACCCGAAACTAACACCTGGTTTGACCAAGGAATCCTCAAGATGACGGGGATGATGAAAGACAAGATTTACTATTTGGATAAAATTGAATTGTTCAATTGAACAATTTAGATTGGACTATTGGGTAGAATATGTGGATATTTGGATTGTTCTTCAACAAAACCGAATTACTATTTTGAATTTTGGATTGATTGTTGATTTATAAAGTAAGAACCATACAACAATTTATTATGTGTGTGTATTTTCTCTCAAAAGTTTTTCATTTATAAAGTATTAAACTATAATATATACTTTTTAGTAATTGTTTATAAATTTTAAACCACAAATAAATAATAAAGTTTTTTGTTTCCTGTATAAATTTAGGTAATATTCTAATTATATATAGTTTTAAAATGTTTTGGTTTTTGAAAACCGATCTAACCAAATTGTAATTTGGTCAGATCGGATCAGATTTGAATTTAGTTTGGACTATCACTACTAGACAATTTGGTTTTAGCTACCAAATATTTTCTACGAAATTTATTTGTTGGAAATATCCATCTAGTTTCCTACAAACTTGCAACAAAAGTGTAATGCAACAAAATTCCAACAAATTGCCTACAGAAGTGGGTACCCTAAATATTCTGTTGGAAAACTCTTGCTATTTTCCTACAAAACACCAACCAACATCTTCCCACCTTTTTTCTTTTCTTTTCCCTCCTAATATTTAAAGGTTTATTTTTTTCTTATTATTTTTTTTTTTACATTTTAATATACATTATATAAAAAAATTAACAAACAATTATTACAAAAAACTAAAAATATAGAATTTGAATACAACAAGAAAATAAAACTAAAATTATGAAGTTATTTACAATAGAAATAATAAGAAAATAAAAAACGTACAAAACAAATAAAAACTATAGAAGTTAATAAAAACAATAATTTCTAATATATATAACTTGAAAGGCTTCTCAAATGGTTTGCTCGAGTTCAATTCTCCTTGGCTTTAGTTTTTGGGTGGTGCTATTTGAACGAATTAATTAGTATATTAGTCTTGGAAATGGTAAAAATATATCGCATGTATCAATTAATCATATGTAACACCCTGTTTCGAGTTGTTTCTTAATTTGGGGTCGTGACCCGAAGATCAATTATCATAAGGCTTCAGACTTTGAGGAAACAAAGGTTTAGACTCATTTAATGTGGGTAATGTAGATTATATAATCAAAGAGTTCGGTTTGTGCTTTGGAGCCCAATGGTATAATGGTAAAGTCATGGTTCAGACCTTTCATTAATTAAGGATTTAAGTTCGGAATGTTTTGAGGCAAATGAGAGTTAGTAGGAGTGTATGGCTTCTCATTACCTTTCCGAGCATATAAAGAACGCTGAAATCGGAGTTGAGACGAAGAAGTTATGGCTTTCGGAAAATAGGAAAAATTTCGGTCTAGTCTGATACGTTAGGCGTACTAGGCTCGTGTGATCGCAGATGACTAGCTTGGTATGCTGGGGTTACCATGAGTAGAGTTGGCATACGACCACCAGACTCAAACCTTAATTTTTAGGGTTTGGACCATTTTTAAGCATCGTTAACTGTAACGCCCGGATTCTCGAATACTAATTTATGGTTATGAATTCTCATGAATTCAAGGTCTACTCGACGAGTTGGTTGCCTGACTCGTCGAGTAGCAGCGGGTTTGGACCACGTGTTAAGTGACCAACTCGCCGAGTCGGAAGAGTGACTCGACGAGATGGAGGGTGAAACCCTAATTTTCGGGGTTTGACACCCTATTTAAGGGATCATTAGCATCCCTTAGTCCCTTTGCAGCCTCTTGAGAGTCCAGAAACCCTAATTCGTGTGTGTGCTCCATATTAGTGTAAATTTCAAGCTTGGAAAGAAGACCTTGTTGCAAGAAGCTTGAAGATCAAGAAGTTGGAAGTAAAAACGTTTGTGGATCTGAAGTCTACCTCAGTTTAGAATCATGTGAAGGTAACAAGTTGTTACATTGACACCCTTCTAGCTAGATCTTTCTATGTTCATGATTTAGGGCCATTTTAGCATGTTGGAGATTAATTTCGGATGTTGGGCCATGATCTGAGGTTGCAACCTTAGATCTAGTCTCATTTTGGTCCATGTAGTTATAAAGTTTCAGCCTTTAGCATGTTAGTGCACTTCTCTTGCCTAGATAGAACCTCTTCTTTAGCTTGATTTGAGCTATTATCACCTTGCATGCACGTAAAGATTGCAACTTTACGTGATAAACATGCCTTGGGAGCCTAGAGTTACTGTTTGGAGCTTTGAAACAGCTTAAAATTGTCTGTATGAATGAAGGACTGAAGGGACTCGACGAGTGTCATGAACGGCTCGGCGAGTCCGATGAAGATTGTCGTAGACTTGACGACTTGTATGAAGGAATCGACGAGTCCGATGAAGATTTCCTTGGTCTCGGCGAGTCAGACGAGTGACTCGGCGGGTTGGCAAGTTATGTAAGTGTAACGCCCGTAGATCCGGGCTAGTCAATTTAGAGATAATAGGGGTCGAAAATGAATTTTGGGCAAAATATTATTTATAATAAATAGTCTTAACCATGTTGTATAATATGTCTCAAGGTTTCCGTACGTATAAAGAACGCCGAAATCCGAGTTATAACGAAGAAGTTATGGCCCATCGAAGTTTATCGGCAAAACCGACACGGCACCGGGAGACGTAAATAGTGAATTTAAGATAGAGGACTTTTTAGCCTTAGTGTTTAAACAAAAGTTGTAGTATACATTAAACCGAGAACATACAAAAAAAGAATGTCCAAATCTGACTTCGTATGAGGAAGTTATGATTTTTCTAAGATTTGACATAGCAGTGCACGGCCCGAAACTCGAATTTTAATTTGAGCTGTTTTTGGCTTACGAGACCTAAGTGAGAGTTGAATATCTCATTAATAGGAACTCAACGGTAAAAAGACAGACGAAAACGGAGTCCATATGAGGGAGTTACGAATTCTTAGCGGTCATTTAGCAGTCTAATCTCCTTGTACTGTTAAATTTAAGACCGGTTGAGAATTAGCCGACGGAGTCTAAATGAAATTTGTAGAAATTGTTTTTACCTACGCGTGGATATAAAGAACATCGAAAACAGAGCTCGTATGCGAAAGTTATGAATTTTTGAAAATCGGCTGATTTCCACACTGTGTGCGATGCCACGTGTCAGCACCAGGCTGCGCCTGGCTGTAGCCAGCCTGGCTCACGACGTGAGCACCTTAAAAATCACAACGTGAGTGACCCTCCAGCCTCCTATAAATAAGAGGTGAAGCCCTCTTCATTCCTCACACCTCCCCTCACTTCCCTCTCTCTTTAAAACTTCTCTCTAGCCCCGAAACCCCCCGAAAAGCCTAGGGAACCTCCCTAGCATGAGGCAGAAGCCGCGGAGCGCCCGACGGCTCCGAGAAGAAGAGCCTTTCGGCTCGGGAACGCTGCTCCAGCGGAGCCCGGTTTTGAGAAAAACTCGATGTAAGTGAGCTACGCCTAACCTAACTTTAGTATAACTTATGTTTTAATATAGTAACATTATTAGGACCTTAAAATAATTATTTGGGCTATTATTATGAGTTATATAGAGTGTTGTTTAACGCTTATATAATAATAATAATAATAGCTAGACTATTAATTAGTCACGGTTAACATTAGACTAAACCCTAGTGATAATGATACTAGGTTTTATCGAGGGATAATTGTTTTGAGATAACGAAGCGTTGTTCGAAGGCGGAATCACCACCTTTTTAGGTGAGTGCATAGTCTTTTTCATCTTACACATAGATATGAAGTATTTTAATATAAATTACGTACTATGTGTGCATATTGTCTGAATACTTGCTGTCTATGCTGATGAAAGATTTTTATACATGTTTTAAATGATGTAAGCTGTATTGTCTGAACACTAAGGTCGTCCCTTTATCGGATTTGTATCCAGGTATTTGCATGATATGTTTATTGATCTGTTAGATTTGCGTCCTGGTAGTTATGAAAGAATTATGTTTAGTAACCTGGTTTAGGTTGGTATCCTGGTATATAGGATGATGCTATGTTAGTGACCTGGCTTAGGTCGGTATCCTGGTATATAGGATGATGCTATGTTAGTGACCAGTTAGGTCGGTATCCTGGTTATAGGATGTTGTTGCTATATGATTTGTTAGATCGGTTTGTTTGTCTATATACTGTTATGTGATTATCTGTTATATGTGCACATGGTTGTTTGATTGGGGGATGGGTTGAGGCGGGTCCTGCTTTGTGCTGTAGGCCAACATACCCAGAGCGGACCAGATAGACTGTAAACCCGGGAGGGTACATAGTCACTTGAGCTCTCAAAACAAAAGAATCTCTCTTGCTTACTAACTACTCCAAAGGAGTGCTCTCAACCTCACAATGATTACGCTCTTGAAATTTCTAAGCACGTATAATGATGGAGATACGAGTCTATTTATACTTTAGAGATTATAACTAAAACCCTAATAGGTCAAGCCCATTGGTCCATAGGCCCATGAATGGTGACAACTAATCATATTCTGCCACACATCATCTTTCTAGAACATTCATCCATGTCATACAACCCATGAGCATCAGCAACACACATAATAGACCACCTTGACCATAGTGAAGCATCATGATGCACATGTGCCGCATCATGAACACTAATGGTCCAACATCCATCATGGTGGTGCAACATGGTCTATTTATTGAGCACGGTCATCTTCTAAGCATACATGGATCAACATGACACAATAAAGAAATCAAGATGGCACATCATGAACCAAGATGGTCCATGATGGCACAAAATCTCCTTTATGGTGCAACTTCCCTTCTTGATGGAGCAACATCATCTTCATATCTCAACATCTCCTTGGCTCAACATCACCTTAGTGCAACTTCATACATGATGGTGCACCCTACTATCATTTGGCGCAACAGACTTCGAGGACGAAGTCCAGTCCAAGTGGGGGAGAATTGTAACACCCCGATTCCCAGGTATAAATTTTAAAGTTTTATATTCATTATTAGAGACCTACTCGACGAGTTGGTTACCACAACTCGTCGTGTAGATACAGATATGGCCACATAGTTTATGGAACCTACTCGACGAGTAGAAGCTATGCATGAAAAGCCCTAATTTTTAGGGTTTGCACCCTATTTAAAGGACCTTAAGTCCTTCCTTCCAGTCTCCTTACCACCTTTTTGATGTGTTTTATACAAAAGAACAATCATATGTGCTCATGCAAAACCCTAAAGCTTGGATCTAGGTTTCTCTATTATACATGCAATTCATCCAAGACTTGAAAACCCTAATCTAGCATATATTGAAATCCAAATCTATAACAAAACGAGTTTAGATAATACCTTTTAATAGTTGCAAGAATCCTTGATCTTCAAGAAGCTTAGTGTCACAAGTGTAACACCTCTAATGGCTTACAAACACCACAAGCAAGAGTATGATCTAGAAGAGAGAAGGAGAGAGGCTAGATTTTAGCTATATTAACCTTAAGGTTTCTTGGTGTAGCCAAAACTGAAGCCCTGGGGTCCTTTAAATAGCCGAGTTGCTAGGGTTTCAGTCAAAACCCTAATTGGATGACTTAGGCCCTAAGCAGCTTGAGAACCTTCTGGAATAAGGCCTCCTTGGCCGAAATTAGAGTGGGCTTCCACTCCTAATTTCGTCCCCCATATGTTCAGGAAGTTCCACAGCCCAAAACCAACTATCACACAATTGACAGTTCCAATCCCCTTTATTTAATTAATATCTTTTAGCTACATAATCAATTTTTAATTAATTCTTGACTAATATTAATTAAACTATATGATTTCTCCTTTAATATATTATTCATATAATATTTTAATAAACCATATTAACCTCTCTCTCTCTCTCCATAAATCATACTGCCAAGTTCCTTTAGTGAAGGCAACCCAAAGGACCATGCACAATCGGGTCAAGTACATACCAAATATAGTTACGGGATTAGACACTAATCCAACAGTCTCCAACTTGGATAAGTCTAGTGACTATAAGTACGAATTCAGAATCCGATTAGCAATCGTAGCTCTCAAAGATGTTGTCGAACTCTAATCTTATCAGTAACCTGTCCTTTAGATAAGGGATCGTATAGTCCTCCGTTCTAGATATCGTGCGGACAATTACATGAAACATAGTCATACTTATTGTCCAGCAGTTTGTTTCTCGATATCTGATTCGTCTGACATAGAACTTAATTGAACACATCAATTCAGTCCTAACCGGGCCCGACACATAAGTCAAACCAAATCATCGAGGGGCCTATATATCGCTTTTACTCTCTTAGGATAAAATGAATAGATAAACTTTTGACTTATATGCATTTACCATTCACTCATCAAATCAAGCACAACAATGCATTTTATAACATCAAGTTACCGATGCGTTTATGCATTATCAATGCACAAACAATTCGCAAATAATAAACCATATATCTAGGTTTCAAGACCATATGATATTATCGTCTTGCGATCACTCGTGATAAATTCCATGAAGTGATGCCAACAAACGTGGGTTTAATCCAATGCTCAAATCTCATTCATAAGCACGCATGAACGTTGCAACAAACCTTTGCTATGTCTAATACACTTTAGACAATCTACAAACCAATTTACGACAATCTTCTTTTATACCTACTCTCAAAGTATGAGCGACTGTGGAACGTTCGAATAATCTTATTATTCAGGAAGTCAAAACATGCAAAGTGAAACAATAGGTAAACAATTAACATAAGACAGTAACTTTACTCATAAATAATACTCCTTTATTTAATCATCAAATGTTAATTACAATTTATATATTACACGTTTCGAATCTATCTAATCTAAACTAATATCGTCCTTTAGCCTGATGCTCCTAGCGTGCAAGTGCTTAACCCTACTTAGTCCCTTCGTAAGGGGATCTGCTGGGTTATCCTCTGACGATACCTTCTTCACTACGAGGAGTCCCTCTTCCACCCGATGTCGAATAAAATGATATTTCATGTCGATATGTCGAGATCTACCATGATCCCTCGGTTCCTTGGTCAAGGCAACCGCTCCTTTATTATCACAAAAATTTCCATTGGCTCTTTTATGGTTGGCACAACTCCAAGGTCTCCAATGAAGTTCTTCAACCATATCGCCTCTTTTGACGCTTTGCTCGCCGCTATGTACTCTGATTCGCACGTTGAATCAGCCACAGTCTCCTGCTTGGAACTCTTCCAAGTCACTGCTCCTCAATTCAGGGTAAAGACCTAGCCCAACTAAGAACGGTAGTTGTCCTGGTCGGTCTAAAAACTAGCGTCACTATACCCTCGCACCCTTAAGTTGTCACTCCCACCGAGGACTAGAAACCATTCCTTGGTCCTCCGAAGGTACTTAAGAATATTATTGACTGCGATCCAATGTGCTCTGCCAGAGTTCCCTTGATATCTGCTGACCATGCTCAAAGCGAAAGCCACATCAGGACGAGTACAAGTCATAGCATACATGATCGAGCCAACTGCGGAAGCGTATGGTACTCGTCTCATTTCTGCTATCTCGACTTCGGTACTCGGGCTTTGAGTCTTACTCAACTTGGCATTACTTTGGATTGATAACTCCCCTTTCTTGGAATTCTCCATACTAAAACACTTTAGTACCTTGTCCAAGCAAGTCTTTTGACTAAGTCTTATTAGCCTTTTACTCCTATTTCTCACTATCCTTATTCCCAGAATATAGGCAACCTCTTCGAGGTCCTTCATAGTGAAACAATTCCCAAGCCAGGACTTGACTTCCTGTAAGGTCGAGATGTCATTTCCTATGAGCAGTATGTCATCAACATACAATACGAGGAAGCTAACTATACTCCCACTGGCTTTGACATATACACATAATTCATCCTCGCTTCGCAGAAAACCAAACTCTTTGACTTTCTAATCGAAAAAAGATTTCATCGGCGAGATGCTTGTTTCAATCCATAAATGGACTTCTCAAGCTTACACGCTCTATCGGGGTGCTTTGCATCGACAAAATCATCTGGATGACTCATGTAAACATCCTCAGCCAACTTATCATTAAGGAAAGCAGTTTTGACATCCATCTTCCATATCTCATAGTCATGAAATGCAGCAATGGCTAGCATCACCCTAATAGATTTTATCTTCGCAACCGGTGAGAAGGTCTCATCATAGTCAACTCCGCGAGTTTGAGTAAAGCCCTTCGTAACCAATCGCGCCTGATAGGTGTGTACCTTCCCATACATGTCAGTCTTTTTCTTGAAGATCTACTTGCACCCGACCGTCTTACGGCCTGGCACATTGGCAACCAAATTCCAAACTTGATTGTCATACATGGACTGAATCTCGCTGTCCATAGCCTCTTTCCACTTTGCAGACTCCGAGCCTACCATGGCTTCCTTATAGCTGTTAGGTTCGTCCAAATTTACTAGTATACTATCACTAATAAACGTATCCCCTTCAGCTATGTAAATGACCTTAAGTACTTCCTTCTAGCCTCCTTACCACCTTTTTGATGGGTTTTATACAAAAGAACAATCCTATAGGCTCATGCAAAACCCTAAAGCTTGGATCTAGGTTTCTCTATTGTACATGCAATTCATCCAAGACTTGAAAACCCTAATCTAGCATATATTGAAATCGAAATCTATAACAAAACGAGTTTAGATAATACCTTTCAATAGTTGCAAGAATACTTGATCTTCAACAAGTTTAGTGTCACAAGTGTAACACTTCTAATGGCTTACAAACACCACAAGCAAGAGGATGATCTAGAAGAGAGAAGGAGAGAGGCTAGATTTCGGCTATAGTAACCTTAGGGTTTCTTTGTGTAGCCAAAACTGAAGCCGTGGGGTCTTTTAAATAACTGAGCTGCTAGGGTTTCAGTCAAAACCCTAATTGGATGACTTAGGACCTAAGCAACTTGAGAACCTTCTGGAATAAGGCCTCCTTGGCCGAAATTAGAGTGGGCTTCCACTCCTAATTTCGTCCCCCATATGTCCAGGAAGATCCACAGCCCAAAACCAACTATCACACAGTTGACAGTTCTAGTCCCTTTTATTTAATTAATCTCTTTTAGCCACAAAATCAATTCTTAATTAATTCTTGACTAATATTAATTAAAATATATGATTTCTCTTTTAGTATATTATTCATATAATATATTAATAAACCATAATAACCTCTCTCTCTCTCTCTATCTATAAATCATCTTGTCAAGTTGCTTTGGTGAAGGCAACCCAAAAGGACCATGCACAACCGGGTCAAGTACATACCAAATATAGTTACAGGCTTAGTCACCAATCTAACACTTTTCACATCCATAAGAAAACCCTAATCGATGTAACCCTATTTTGAGTGTGTGTGAGGCTAAAAGAGTGTTTTTGGTGCATTTCTTGAAGAGGTTTGAAGAGCTAGGAGCTTGGAACGAGAAGGGGCTTGTAGATCCAACATCTACATCATTTTGGCATCCATTTGAAGGTAAAAAGTCATTACCTTGATCATATTCTTACTAGATCTATTCATCCAAGAGTTTAGGGCCATTTATAGCTTATCTTTGAAGCATTTCTGATTTTGAGCACGATTTGAAGTCGTAACTTCAAATTTGGACTCCTCTAGGCCCTCTTTGACATAAAGGCTCAAGCTTTATGAAGCTTTGGCCCTTCTCCTTACCCTAAACCTCTTCCTAAGGCTAGTTTTGAGTGTTTTGGCTTCTTGAAGCCTTGCATGCACGTAAAGTTAGCAACTTTACGTGATAACTAAACCCTAGGAGTTTAGATCTACAGTTTGGAGCCTTGGTTTCGCTTAGAAACGTTTGAATGAGAAAAGGACTGAAGGAACTCGACGAGTTGCATAGTCAACTCGACGAGTTGGATGAAGGTTTCCCGCTTTTTGGATTCTGCATGAACTCGACGAGTTGGTTAGGTTTCTCCCAATATTCTGGATGATGTATGGACTCGACGAGTTACTTGGTAACTTGGCGAGTTGACTGGGGTTTTCGCGACTTTCTGAGTTCTAAAGGAGCTTGACGAGTCTGTAAGCTGCACTCGACGAGTTGGGTCAACATGGACTGTTGACCTTGACCGTTGACTTTGAATTTGACCAAGGGTTGACCAATTTGACTTTTGAGGGTATTTTGGTAGTTTAAGTATTTATGGAAGTGGATCATTGTGGTTGTAGGTGTTGGTGTTTGGTGCCGTGTTTCGAGAGTTTGATATTTCAGTTCCGACCGACATTGAAGTGAGTTGTACTCACTATACTAACAGGGTCGAAGGCACCAATGCCAACCCTTCTTTTTGGATTGATATCCCGGTTATTGCAGGATGATATGCTTAGTGACCTGTTAGGTTGGTATCCTGGTATATATGATGATGCTGTGTTAGTGACCAGTTAGGTCGGTATCCTGGTATATAGGATGATGCTATGATTAGTGATCTGTTAGATCGGTTTGACTATTTGTATATGCTAGCATTTGTTATCTATGTGTTAATTGTATGATTGGGGGTGGGTTGAGGCGGACCTGCTTTGTGTTGTAGGCCAACATTCCCAGGGCGGCCCAGATAGACTACAGGGCATGGGGGCATATCAGTCAGGCCGAAGGCTCGGAGCACGGTCCAGGCAGGCTGAAGGCCCGATGAGGCGGACCAGACATGCTGAAGGTTCTGAGAGTGGGCCAAACAGACTGAAGGATCGGTAAGGGCGGTCCAATCATACTGTAGACTCTTTATGCATCCTGTTTGTTATTATATGGTTATGGTTTGTATGACGTTGGTATTTTGGGGAAACTCACTAAGATTCGGGCTTACAGTTTTGGATTTTGTTTCAGGTACTTCGGATGATCGCGGGAAGGCGAATGCGTGATCGTGCATCTCCTTTCATTTTTATGATTTGATTTCTAGGATACTTTGATATGAAACTATTTTGAAAACTTTTTGTAATAAATGATGGTTTTTGAATGCTTGAAAAAGTTTTAAATTTTCATGAATTTTATGGATGTTAGAAATGGATCGGTTTCAAAAAATGTGCACCCGTAGATGTCAAATTTAAATATTAAGAAGTAATGGATCGGTTTGATGTACTAGTACTTTTTTTTATGTTATTATATTCGGACGAAAAAAAATTGTGCCACTGCAATGACAACTTTCTGCGTCCGCCACCGTGGGAAACATAACAACATGTTGAAGAAATTGAATAGAGGATAATGACGGTATGTAGAAGCAATAAGGAAAATGCAAGACACGAATGAGAAGGAGACGATACTTTTAACCATAAAAAAGGGTTAGTCGATGACAAGACCAACTGTAGCCGCAACTCCAAAAACCCAAGCCAGCTTGAATAGAAGCCAGGGCTCCAAACCAGCCAACCAAAAGAAAAGTGGTTTGGCTAGGCTCAATACTTGTTATTGTTCCTAAGAATGGTTGGGATTTATTGTATGATAAATACGAGCACTTTCCCTTTTGCCAAGCCATTTGTAGGTTTGATCCTAAATTTTGTACTAGAAGTTCTAAGAAAGGTTTTAGGTGTGATGCTATTATCTTGTTTAGACTTCGGGTTAACAATCTTACCCTTAGAATGAAAAAGGACTTTGCTTGATTGTAGAGACTTGGAATTTGGGAATCTAGAAGCATAAATATTACTGTATATATCTATGTGATGTATTTTAGTTTGGTTTAAAATGCTTACTATTTAAATGTTTCTACCCATTATTTGTGGCATTTTCGGCGTTTCACTTTGGACTTGGATTGTTGCCTTCATTCAATATCCTTCGAAAGTTAACTCTAAGTTAATTCACTTGGATTTCCAAGCCTATTATATTTTTACATTTATTCATAATAGAAGATTTGGAAGGCCAACAACCGAAGATTGTTGGATATTTAGAAGGCCACATAATATCTAATGGTAGCAAACTTGCGAGCGGGGATGTTAGTGTAGCAAATTAATATATAGTATTAGCCGCTTATGTAATTTGTATATTGGCTCATGTCATTCTCGGCCAATACATGTAATATTGCGATAGATTTACCTTTGATGAGAAAAGATCATTGATAATACATATTTTGTCAAACACTCCTAATGCTAAATAAGGTATACATTAATATAGTGTATTCAAGAAAATAACTTTGAATATTAGTTTGGTTTTTATTTTATTTTAATAGTATCATTACTTGAATTTGATAGTTTTGGTTGTGATTCATACGCTTCTTTTTTATATTTTTGTATGTTTAATTAATATATATTATTAGTAAATATCACTATTATGAGTTATTGTTTTATTTAATATAAAGTGGTACTTTTGTTTTTCGATATCTGTTGATATATACCTAAATTAGGCTAATTCCCATAAACCATTTCTTACCTACCTTAGTAATAATAATAAGATGATAAGTTTTGGTAAAATTTAACATTTTCTGTTTTTCTTTAATCAACATTAGTTTTTCTCTTCACCAATAGAAATCATTACTTGAAATTATAAATTAAGCTTTAATCACCTCATGTTCTTGAAACTTTTGTACGTATTTAAACATTTAATTGTATAATTAAACATTTATTAGATAATTAATCACATCAAAGTTCAAACAATAAATCAAATTAAATATTAAATTTGGTGTGAGATTTTATCATTAAAAAAAGTGATTAGTATTTACATTTATTTCCCTAGATCACATGAAGATGAAAATATGGACATTTGCTTAAGAAACGCTTCTCCTTCTTCCTCTCTCCCTTTCTGTCCCCTTTCACACTCGCTTCACACACTAAATCTACTCACAAATCTATGATCAGATCTTGATTCTATACTTCCCAATCTTCAATTTCTGCTTTATCACAATCCTCTCAAAATCAATGGGGCATATCAATCTCACTTCACCCAAGCAACGCAACATTCCCACCCGAAAATGGCAACTTCTCGACTTCGTATCCATGGTCTTCTTCGCCGTCGTAATCCTCTTCTTTCTCCTCATATTTACCCCTCTCGGTGACTCCCTTGCCGCCTCTGGTAGCCAAGCTTTGATCCGTTCCAACACCGCCGATCCAAAGCAACGCCACCGACTCATTGCTCTGGTTGAAGCCGGTAAACATCCGCAAATTGAATCATGCCCTGCCGACACTGTGGATTACATGCCCTGTGAAGATCCGACCAGGAACAGTCAGCTTAGCAGGGAGATGAATTTCTACCGGGAAAGGCATTGTCCGTCGCCGGATGAGACGTCGTTGTGCTTGATCCCTGCGCCTCAAGGTTATCATGTCCCGATTCAATGGCCTGAGAGCTTACACAAGGTGAATTTAGTTACCATATCTCCGATTTCTGCTTATCTGATTCTATTTAGGGTTGCTGTAGCATTTTATTAGAGTTTTTCTAGTATCTCAGATTTGAACATCAGAGTTAGCAAATTCAGTTAGATAGTTTTGTCAAACTGTTGCCTGAGTAGCTACATTTTCTGTCCTTATCCTGAACATGTATATATACCAGTAGTCATAAGATGCCACACATAGTCTATGAATATCTAGTAAGTTAGGGTTTTGATATAGATTTGATCATGTTAAGAGATGCATACATTGTCTGAATGAGCTCTCGTGGACAATGAAGTGCCAGAACGAAAACGGAGCAATGTTTGAATGAATCCTTGTAACCATAGTGTGATGCAAAACTATTGCATTATAATTTGATCATGCTTTCATGTCCCATTTAATATGATCTTTTGAAAAGTTCTTTGTTCCTCTTTGTCTTCTCAAGCTGCATTGAAGAGCACAAATACCTGTTGTGGACTTGTGGTTTTGTGTAGTAGTTTCATATAGCTCAAATTTGTACATATACATGACCTATAATAAAGAACCCTTTATCTTTCTTGTGCAGATTTGGCATGAAAACATGCCATATAACAAAATAGCAGACAGGAAAGGTCATCAAGGATGGATGAAAAAAGATGGTCCATACTTCATCTTTCCAGGTGGTGGCACTATGTTTCCAGATGGAGCCACACAATACATTGCAAAACTCAAACAATACATTCCTATTTCTGGTGGGGTCCTAAGAACAGCTCTTGATATGGGATGTGGGGTAAGAACCAACAACTAAAAAAAACCTTGTATCATCTCTTTCCTTCTGTCACCAAAACCTTTCAAGTTTTAACCAAAAAAACCATTTTCTTTTTTCTTTTCAGGTTGCTAGTTTTGGAGGTCACCTACTAGAAGAAGGCATCTTGACACTCTCTTTTGCTCCAAGAGATTCACACAAATCACAAATACAATTTGCTTTGGAAAGAGGAATTCCCGCTTTTGTTTTGATGCTTGGCACTCGCAGACTTCCTTTTCCTGCAGCTTCATTTGACTTAATGCACTGCTCTCGTTGTTTGATCCCTTTTACTGCATACAGTGAGTCTACTTTTACCTTTTTTATAATATTTCCCATATCATGTACTTGAATACTTCTACTTTTTACTAAAAGAAACAACATTTTATTTAACAGATGCAACATATTTTCTGGAGGTTGACCGATTACTACGCCCTGGTGGATACCTAGTCATCTCTGGCCCACCTGTACAATGGCCCAAACAAGATAAAGAATGGGCTGATCTTCAAGCAGTCGCTAGAGCATTATGCTATGAGTTAATTGTTGTAGATGGGAATACTGTTATCTGGAAAAAACCCATTGGTGATTCATGTCTACAGAATCAAAATGAATTAGGGCTTGAATCTTGTGATGAGTCTGATGACCCAAGTTCTGCATGGTAATCTTGTTATTAAGTTGAAACTTTTTGCCCTTTCTTGAAAGCTTGAAACAATGTATTTTTTTTTTAATGCAGGTATGTGAAGCTGAAAAAATGTGTGAGTCAGACGACTGTTATAAGAGAAGAAATTGCTGTTGGGACAATTCCAAAGTGGCCACAAAGGCTAAAACAAGCTCCATCAAGAGCTACATTGATTAAAAATGGATATGATATATTTGAAGCTGATACACGAAGATGGGAAAGGAGGATTTTTTATTATAAAAACTCATTAAACCTAAAAATTGGGACTCCTGCAGTGCGAAATGTGATGGATATGAACGCGTTTTTTGGAGGGTTTGCTGCTGGATTGACTTCTGATCCTTTGTGGGTGATGAATGTTGTTGCAGATAAAAAGCCTTCAACTTTAGGTGTGATTTATGATCGAGGTCTAATTGGTGTTTATCATGATTGGTAAGTTGTTGTTTTTAGTTTTGGATAAAATGATTATTGTATTTGTAGTTTATCTTTTGATTAAAACTATTATTTTCTTGTCTTGTCATCAGGTGTGAACCTTTTTCAAGTTACCCTAGAACTTATGACTTCATCCATGTGGTTTCCATTGAATCCCTCATTAAAGATCCTGTTACTGGAAAGAACAGGTAACTTTAATTTTTTAATTTTTTTTTTGCAATCTTGTTCTTATGGATGATGGTTTTTGATGCAGATGTAATCTTGTGGATGTAATGGTGGAAATGGACCGATTATTACGACCTCAAGGAAGCGTTGTAATCCGTGATTCCCCGGAATTGCTCACAAAAATCAATAGAATTGCTGATTCCGTAAGATGGAAATCCACCATACATAATAAAGAACCGGAATCACAAGGAAGAGACAGAATCTTGGTGGCTACAAAACCTCTTTGGACATTAACTTCATCTTCACATTGACACGTATTTTGTGAGATATTATAGGTATTATTAATTCTCTTTAAAATTCAATCTTCTTTTTTTATGCTTCAATTCACAACCTTTTTTCTTGTTTTTTTGTTGGGTAATAGTGTTATATGTTAGAAACGTGAAGAAAATGTATGAAAAAATGGATAGTGGTAAATGGTAATGTCTGTTTAGATAATTTATAAAGTTAGTGTATTTGTTTGTGATACGTTATATGTAACAAAATACTTAACTAGGAAATAAGTATAAGTTTATCCACATTGCTCCTTAATCATGTCTTGTGGGACCCATGTCATGAAATCGTAATCATGTGATTCCATTTTTTTAAATTATGGTAAGCTTTTTTTATGTATAAAATGTGGAAATGATGCTAAATTAGTGTAACAAAACATGTGGATACTTGTATGGTATCTAAATGTTAACATGGGTTTGCTTTTAGTATCACATTGGGTTACTTGTCATGTTTGCATATGTTCATATGCTGCCTTTTTCTTTATATGGTTTATGTAATCTTTAGGCTTTTTCACAGAAAAAAAATGATAATAATATTTAAGATTCATGGCCTTTAAATATACTCATCTAAAGAGTTGGACTCAAATATCAAATGTCAATACATGAAATGTTTATGTTATAAAAAGTTTCGATTAGGTATGTAGTACTACAATAATCTGTATTTTTTATTTTTCAAACAAACTTTGTATTTTATACAACATATTTTAAGTGTGTACTTATATCCTAGTTTCCGTGTACGTCTATCTCATGACTTTGGATCTATATAGATTTTATTACTTTAAGAAGTTGCATGCATGTCAAATGCCAATAATGCTAATGAAGAAAATAAAATCAAAGCCTTTTAATGGAAAAATATCTATTTGACTCTTTAATTTTATATAAGAGGACCAAGAGTATCGTAATATTTTTGGTTATTTTAATTGATATTGATTGGAAAATTGGTTGTTTTCTTAGATTTTTTTAATAGAAAGAAATGAAAGGAATAATTTGATAAAATATATTTTATTGATACGATTTAAAATTACTTATTCTGTTTTTTTCAGTTCGGTTTCATATATATATATATATATATATATATATATATATATATATATATATATATATATATATATATATATATATATATATATATATTAAAAATACGATAGTCAAATGAAAATAATTCCCGACACGAAGTCATTTCGTCCATGTTTTCTTGAATTGCTAAATTTGAATATGCTGATGTATTTAAAAACTAGCATCTTTTAGCCCATTACTCAAATTATTGTGTATGTACATTTGATCATGTCTAAAATAAATTATTTCGTCTTTAGGAAATTGTTATAACTTATACCCAATATAGAATCGATACATATACATAAGTTTAATTGTTAATCATCCATCATTCTATCTAATGAACACTGCAATAACTCTTTTTTTGCATAATTTGATAGGATCATGAGACCATCATACTTTTCCTTTTTTTTTTTTTTTTTTTTTGGAATAATTTCGTAAATGCCTTTATTACATATTAAAATATGGTATTTACGCAATCTAATTTTTAAATATCTTATTTATCCTTAATAAAATTTCAAAATATTATATTTGTCTAAATTCTTATTTTTAATATTTTATAATGCCTTTAAATTCTTCTTTTTATATATTGGCTATTATATCCCTTTGTAGTTGTGCGAATACAGTTTAACATCGAACCTTCATCTTTCTTTGGGCGAAGAAGGTTTTATGACGTTTTTTACTGACCCACTTTTGTGGGGAAAAACTGATATCGTAAAAATCATCTTCTAGAAACTGGTCATTTGGTGAACTGATTTGTGATATTGCAATTTTGTAAGTATGCAGTAAGCTATGCATGGAAATTCGCATGATGCGTGATTTTTTTTATTAAACTTTTGATTACAAAGAGTTTTAGGTCGGTGATAGTTAAGATGTATTTGTTGGATAAAATTGAAATTTTTAGGTTGATTATTTAATCATTAAAAGATTTTTCCAAATGCCAATATAATGACTGTTATCGAATAAATTTTAGCTCATAAGCAAAAAAGAAAAACAAGCCATGGTGAAGACAAAGAAGGCCAAAGATATGTTGACAACAATTGCTACATTTCGTGCATGATGAATCCTCCGGCACAGTGGAATAAATTTTATTCCGATGAGAGTAATTTAGAAACAATAATTTATAAAATATAGAAAAGTAAAGAATAAGAACTTAGTATTTGTATGTTTGTTTGAGTAAATATGATATTCTGAAAGTTTATAAAGGGTATAAACGATATTTTAAATTTAGATTGGATGGGTATAATAGTCAATATGTAAAATAAAGATTTAAAATCATTACAAAATGTTTAAATATGTTAAAAAAATAAAATTTGGGTAAATATGATATTTTGAAAGTTAATAAAAGATAAATATAATATTCTGAAATTGAACTGGATAAATATGATATTTTGATGTTTAAGAAAGGTATACACAAAATTCTCTTTTTTCTAAAAAAATATTTATTGTTTAGTAATTCATAGGTAATTGTATTTCATATTGCAAGAATCTTTCATAAACACATTATATATGTATGGTAAATGGTATATTTAACATTTAATTTTACAATGGATAGTGATTCGTATACAACAATTTTTGGCTATATACAACAATTTGTGTTTTATGTAGGGGTGTTATAAAAAACCAAAACCGAATAACCAAACCGAACCAAATGAATTTTAGTTCATTTGGTTCAAGTTATTTGGTTTTCGGTTAATTTGGTTTGGTTAACCGAATAAGGATACCTTATTCGGTTTGATTTTTGGTTAAATTTTTATTGTTTTGGTTAAACCGAAAAAACCGAATATATATATATATATATATATATATATATATATATATATATATATATATATATATATATATATATATATATATATCAACATTTTATATATAAATTTATTGATTAGTTACTAAGATTTTCATGCCTTTTTTGTTAGCAACCAATATAAAGTTATAATTGTTTTATATTTTGTATTAAAAAGCAAAAACAAATTAACCAAATAACCTTTAGTCATTTTTTTCATTTTCATATACGGTTAAAGTTATATTAACCTATCACTACAACTTGAATATAATATGTTATATATTAATGTAGATTTTTTGTTTGGTAATAGTTTAGTAAGCTTTTTTCTTTTAGTTTAATATTTATTTTTACATGTTGAATTTTATTTAGTTTAACCGTTAAACTGAACCGAATAAACCATAACCAAATAAACCGAAACCGATTAAACCAAACCTTATTTGGTTTGGTTATGATTAAATTTAAAATGTAAAAAAACCGGAAAAACCGAACCATTTTAACCGAAAACCGAAAAACCAAACCAAATAACACCCCTAGTTTTATGGAGTTGTACAGTATAAACATATAAAATATAAATTGTTGTATATGACTAAAATCTGTTGTGGATATGTTGGAGAGATCTCTAACCTTGCGGCTATTGTCTCGGAAAAAAAAAGTGCTGGACATAGGTCCTAGTTTTAAAAGAAATGGTGATGATTATGGTCTCTTCCCATTGTCTAGATTTTCCGGTTAAACGTCATAAATTATTCGCCAACAACTAGGTTTTTATTTCGGTTTCATCAAATTAACTCCTAACAAACACTTATTTTTAGTTTTTTAGAAAAAAATATACCTCATTTTTTTTGATAAAGAAACATGTTTATTTGAAGTAATTAGCAATTTAAGATTAAGAAGGCATCATTTTGGGTTTTATGATCCCAAACATCCTTAAAATTTAAGAAAAAAAACATATATATATATATATATATATATATATATATATATATATATATATATATATATATATATATATATATATATATATATATATATATATATATATATATATATATATGGATAAACCAACATGATAACATTTAGATAATACAATCAATTTAATTAATAGTTTCACACAAAAATAATTAACATGAACAATATTGAGTTTCTGTTTATTCAGCCAAAAAAGCATTAAAAGAAAGAAAACTATATATAAAAAGCATTTGGGGACATATTTGTTGAATGGATAAATGTATTTGTGATAAATGAAAGGTACACGAATCGTGCCTTGCTCTTCTCAACGAGAGCATCTACAATGCATACTTTAATGAGAGAGTAGAATGAGGTGACATGTCTAATTGACATTAAATGAATTAAACTTTATTATTGTGGGATGTCATGTTGACATTCAATGGATATGAAGTTCAATGACCATTGAACTCTTCAATGGGAAAAAGAAAACTTTTTAACTATTAAATATATATTTCATTGAGCTCTATTAAGTTCAATGCATTGTAGGAAAATTAATATAGAATTATATAGCAAGTAGCCTGATGATGTATCAATTCATTAAACTCTAACAAATTTAATGCATTGTGGATACCCTGACAAACAATCTGTTTATACAAGTGGCTAAGCATATGTATAAGGAAACATAACAATTATAAATCCTAATTTACCAATAATACTATAATACACCCCTTCAGGTTGAGCTGGAGGTGGATGAATGCTCAAATTAGTTTGGAAATTGTCAAATTACATTTTTGGAAAGATCTTTGGTAAAAATATCGGTTATCTGAAACCGTAAGGGAATATGGAAACCTTGTACATTTCCTCTCGAACAAAATGAATATAAATTTTCGAAGTGTTTTGTACGTTGATGTTGTACTACAAAAGATAGACAACACTAACATTTTTACAGTAAACAAACGAGGGCTTTGAGAATGTAAATTGCAAGTTCAAAAAATAAATTTCAAATCCAACGTGTTTCGGAGACAACATTAGCCACCTTTAATAGCATGAAATAGTAACATGATATTTGAAGGACCACGAGATAAGATTGTCTCCCAAAACAATACAATAATCTAATGTAGATTGTCATGTGTCCAGACATCCAACCCAATCACTCTAAACTTCAGATGGATACATCATACATGCTTCAATTTTGATTGACTCATACCATGAAATATCCAGGAGTAGTGTCTTGCTCTTCTCAGGGACAATCTATTATGTATACAAGTGGCTAAGCATATGTTATAAGGAAACATACAGGGTATAAATCCTACTTACCAATAAGGCAATAGTACTATAATGATAGTAATTTCAGCTAATAACAAAGTGACCGGCTTAACAGTTTAATTTTATTCAAACGATAAATATACCTGATTTTTATGCCATTTGGCTAATTAAATACTAAAAACACCTATATATTTACTTCTAAATTACACAACCCCGAATTAGTTAACAATAAAAATGTAAATAAAAAAATAGATTGGATCAACTGAAACATAAGTTTCTCTCTGTTTACAGTTGGAAGATGGGGGGATTGGCCCACACAAGAGGTTGTCACGTGGAATTTACATATCCAACTTGGCTCCATCCTCTTGTGGATATTTTCTCAGTTTCTCTCAAAATAAAATATTTTATATTTTTTTAATAGACACAACACTTTCGGTAAAACTCACGAGTGATTGGTTTGGTAGCATTGATGTTATTTCCTATTTTTTATTTTATTTTATTAGTCAAAGAGACGATAATACTTTTATTTTAATGAATTTTTTAATAAGGTATCTTTTTAATCAATCCCTAAAGAAACAAGACATATCGAGCTTGATGTTACATACCGTAAAGTTCTCATACATCTTGAGTATCGAACATGTGTACTTAAATCATCAAAGCTTAATTACAGTTATAATGAGTAAAAAATATAACAACTACTACATATTTCGGTGAACAGCACTCTACAAGGTTGTATGTTTCATTGTTTCGTGCCGAATATTAAATTAATCGTTGAAATTTCTCCTAATATTTTAATTGAAATAAAAAAAAGCAAAAGAATTATATTCAAAACTTAGTAATAATATCAATTGTCTAGAAAAGTGGTTTTGTCCGAGCGATATTTGTGTTCTAAACATATAATACTGGATTATAATATTTATATAAAGATTTCCTGTTAACCATATTCATCAATCATTGAAATCATTATTTTAGTATTTGATTAATTGATATTGACCCCTCTTACTTCGTAACTATTTTATTCTTTAGAAGTTCAATACGATATATATATATATATATATATATATATATATATATATATATATATATATATATATATATATATATATATATATATATATATATATATATATATATATATATATATATATATATATATATGGTTAGGTTATATTGTTTTAACTATCTATTGTGTACATGTAGGATTGATTCTGGATAAATTATTTTAGTTATTTTAAGAAAGTAATTAATGCATATTAGATGTTAAAGATAAAATAAGCATCAATTAGAACTTCAGCATTTGATATGCATTAATGATTTTCTTAAAATAACTAAAATGATTGGTCCAGAATCAATCTTACAAGCATACAATAGATAGTAAAAACATTTGAACCTAACTCTCTCTCTCTCTCTCTCTATATATATATATATATATATATATATATATATATATATATATATATATATATATATATATATATATACGGATGAGATCGGTTGAGAACTCATAGTTTCCTGAGAACCTAAAAACTAAAAGTAGAGCGTTGGATCAAAATTAATTCATTAATAACATGATCGTCATCTTACCAATCTCATTTACTGTTTAATTTTTAGTGTTATTGATCATATTAATATAAATGTTTAAAAAGATACATAATAAATCAAATTTTCGGATTTTTTTAAAAATAATATATTTCGATTTTAAAAAAAGTGCAGATTTTTTTTATAGAAAATATGAATTTTTGAAAAAAATATCATTTTTAAAAAACTGCAATTTTTTCAAAAAACTGCATTTTTTTTAAAAGAATACTATACTTATTTTTCAAAAAAACTGTATTATTTTTCAAAAAAACTGCAATTGTTTAAAAAAAACTACAATTTTTTTTCCAAAAAAACTATAATTTTTTAAAAAAAACTGCATTTTTCAAAAAAAAAAAGCTGCAACTTTTTTTAAAAAACTGCATTTTTAAATAAAAAAACTGACAAGTTTTTTAAAGAAAGCTTTATTTATTTTTAAAAAAACTGCATTTAAAAAAATATTTTTTTTTTTCAAAAATCTACGTTTTGTGTGCATATATGCATATTTTTTCAATGCAATAATGCATATTCCTTATATTATGATATTTGTAAGTAAATCATAAAGAAAACTCATTTTTATTACTAATATAGAAACACAATAGTACACGTATTTTATTCGATACAACCTAAAATATAAAAAACAAAAAATGCTACAAATTTTCAAAACATATTCATTTATTCATGTCAAGATTTCCATATTTTTTTCTTCAAATTTATCACTTTTTACGTCTTCGATATTTTCCACAAATTCTTCTAAATCTACAAAAAAATAAAAAAAATAAAAAAGAAAATTAATGCAATAACACTAAAAAGATGAATATGTACATATCATGTAAGATCAAGGTTCTAAATGGCGTGAGGCGTGACATGACGACAAGGCCAAACCTCAAGCTTAACGAGCCATGGCGAGCCATGACGTTTTTCAAGGCGTGATGTAAGGCGACGATTTTTTTATTAATTTAAAATTATATTACCACATAAATATAAATTTATATTAAATATAACTACTTTTTAGAAGTGTTAGATCAATAACTAATAACAAAAAGTTAATAAAAACCACAATACTTGTATCTCCGATTTGAAAAGAAATAACAAAGAGTAAAAAACCGTATCTCAAACGAAAAAACACGCGCCATAACACGCCATAACGCGCCATGGCGCGCCTTGCCACGCGTCACGCCTAACAACAACGTTATGAAGCTTTTCGTAACGGCGAAGCCACGCCTCACGCCATGGCGCGCCTTTTAGAACACTGTGTAAGATACATATGTTATTATATCATATAAGATTCACATTTGATTATATAATGCAATATAGTGTGAAATTTATAAGAAATTTTAAAAAATAATTAACAAAGAATACTCACACAAAATACATGTGTACATATAGATGTAATTCATATGAAATTCACTTGTGATTTACATGTGAATCACAAGTAATTTATATGTGATTTACATGTGAATCACATGTAATTTATATGTGATTCACTTGTGATTTACATGTGAATCACATGTGATTTATATGTGATTTATCACATGTAATTTATATGTGATTCATTTGTGATTTACATGTGAATCACATGTAATTTATATGTGATTCACTTGTGATTTACATGTAATTAACATGTAAACATATGAATCACATCCAAATTAATTCACATGTGACATCATCCATTTTTAACGATCGAAAATATATCTAAACCAAAATCAACAAAATTATATTGTAATTTCCAAAAAAAATATACTAGTGAAATTATAAGAATATAGTCATATACCATGTCAATCTTGGCAAAAATATCTTTGACATCTCTGTGAATAATTCCCGGATCATTCTTAGACCCATTCATTGTAAACATTTTCCCACTACTTGTTTGTGTTGAGAAAAATAACTTGAGACACACTTGGACAAACGTTAGAACAAGTATGATTGCGGATTAGTTAATCTCAAAGGATCTAAAAGCTTAACAATAATAAGTTAATATCTTAGACGGTTACATAGTTAGTTGTGGAAATATAAAGAAACATAAATGACAGCAGGTGATATATCAAGTAAACACATAAGTTGATTCATAACATGGAACGCATTTAAACCAAGTTAGTAAGTGAGATCAATCTTAGTGATAGAGTTACAAGTGACTTGCTCCGAAGAGAGGTATTAAGTAGTTGTGATCGAGAGGATTTTAGAGAGTAAGAAAGATATGAGAGAACTTGGAGATAATTAAGATCTAAAGATGAGTAAGAAGTGATCTATATTGATTGATAAAAACGTAGTCTCTATTTATAGAGACTAAAGAGATACAATAGATTGACTCTCTAAGAGTAGCCATGCAAGGTATACTGGACAATATAGAGTATACAAGAAATAGATACAAAATAGACTAAGTACAGAAAGATAGACTGCGGTAGCTTGATGACTTCGGATGTGATCACTGACTTCGGATGTGATCGCTGAAGGAGCTTGACTACGGACAGCTATAGGCTGCGGTAGATAAAATT
This sequence comes from Lactuca sativa, assembly GCF_002870075.4. Taxonomy (NCBI): domain Eukaryota; kingdom Viridiplantae; phylum Streptophyta; class Magnoliopsida; order Asterales; family Asteraceae; genus Lactuca; species Lactuca sativa. The sequence continues at coordinate 58,561,365 of NC_056626.2, read as the reverse complement.
AAGAGGGTCACTTCATGTATCAACAATTCCCCCCTAAGTGACCTCTAATTTTTTTTTTTCATTTATCAAGTTTAAGGAACTTGATCAGGATCCACCAAAATTTCTTGACATTCTTCAACCAGGTGATCCTCCTTAAAATCTCGAACTTGACTTCAGTAGTTGTATGCTTTGATTTTTCCACTGCGGATCGACAGATTTCAAGTTGTTTCTTCGTGAGGCGGTTCATGGAGGACATGGAGATGAAGTACTTGACTTGACCAGTCTTCCTTTTGAAGATGACTCCAAGTTCAGGAAAAAGCACTAAGGGTTCTTTCCTCATAGCCTTCGGTCGACATCGGTGCGGGATCAAGAGGAGGTAGATCAAACTTTTTGGCAAGGATTGGGTGGATCTCCGCATCGATCTTAGCGAAGTCACACACAATTTCTTTCAGAAAAATACTTGCTCTTTCAAAAGCTATTTTCATCTTCGGATGCTTTTCACACTTATTTTGGAACACCTTTGCTATCAGAAAGATTTCTTCTGGGTTCATGCTGGGGAAGTCAGCTTGGGTGCAGACATAGTCCTGATTCCTTATTGTGAGTGTGTATTGCACAAAATCAGCCTTCATAAACTTGCGCGGTTTGAAGCTCTTGACTGCTGAAGGTCTGTCGTTGGACCAGATCTTCTTAATGGAGGACGCATGCTTGGCATAAAATCGGTTAAGTATTTCAAACTCCATTGGCAGTCTCTTGTGATCAGGAAGGTTGCGGTCAAACTGCTCAAATAAAGTGAAGTATTTAGCGTTTGGGGCGATAGGGACATCCCAGTATCCATCCGAAGGAGGTTCAGCATATGTAAGATAAGGTTTGTAGTCGTTATCAAGGAGTCTGCAGTGAGGATTGATCCAGGAGTTTATTAGGGATTCATCCTTCACAGTGTCAAAATCGCACTCTCTCCAAATAAGCTCTGCAAGTTTAGCTTCTTTCCAGTCAACTTTCTTCTGCTTCGTTACAGGGGAGTCATTTGAGCTTGGAGAGGACATGTACTCCGCAAGATTTTTGAAGTGTGGGGGAGTTTCAGGTCTTTCAGGGGAAGGGATGATTTTGTGTTGCGGTGGTGGAGAGTGGTGTTGCGGTGAGGGTTACGATGAATGGACTTTTGGAGAAGCGGTGTTGGAATGATGTTCTTCTTCATATTCTTCTTCTCGATGTTCTTCTTCTTCACTTCCCCCTCTTGAGGAGTTCAGACCCGGAGACTCCTCAAGCCATTGCTTAAGGCCATCGACTTTAGCACAAACCTCCTGGAAGTGAGCTTTGAGAACTTCAGCCAGTTGATAGTTATCAGGAATGGAGGTGTTGAGCAATAGTCGGTGAATCTCCTTTGTTAGATGGAGAATTTCGGGGCCATGGATGGAAGTTGGATGATAATGAGCGTTGAAGTTTGTTGATGGTTGCATGGAGAACTGAAATAGTGGACTCATATGCAGTGTGAGTCTCATCTATCAGTTTTTGAGATCTAGAAGATTGATCCGCAATGGCTGTCTGCAAATTGTCTTTTATTGCGGATACCTCAGATATAAGGCGCTCCACAGCATCCAGAAACTCCTTGTGATCCGCTTGACGATTGTTGTCAAGGGACCTTATCCCCATTTCAACTTTGAGAGAGATCCTCTCAGCACCCATTCGTTCCCTTGCTTCTAGACGTTCAATCCTTTCGATTAAGGACTGTGGCACAGGGTTGTCATCAGACTGCGGTTGAGTAGATTTGACTGCGGCTAGGATTTGATCAACCTTGGATTGAAGATTGAGAAATTCTTTTCGTGATACGACCATCTTTTTCATCTTTTTCTTCTCTTTTGGCTTGGAGGTGGAGTGCTGAGAGCCACTTGATTCTTCTTCTTCAACATACATCATCAGGTCATCATCTGAAGGGATTGGTTGATTGACCTCTTGAAGATCAACATCGTCAAAACCGAAGGTAGGAGCAAAACTAACTTCGATTTCGGTACCTGCATCTTCGTAGTCTTGGACAGTTGTAGAGGGAGGAGGCTTTGATGGAATTTGATCAGCAGTTGCCTCTTGAGCCTTGCGGATGGTATCAACCATGTTGTCCATCATGGCATGAACTTTGCAGAAGGTGGCTACGGTATTGGCATTGTTGATTGCGTCTGCCCAATACTTAGCCACAGAGAGAATTTCTTGTTGTTTCTGCTGAAGCTGCTTGGTTTGTCTTGCTTTTCGTGCTTGGAATGCCCTACGGAAAGCGGCATATTTCTTGGCTTCGGCTTCGTTGGAGGGTTGATACTTACTCCATGAGACATTTAAGTCAATATCGTCAATTCCTTGAAAGCGCACCAAGGTGTCCCTTGGGTTCACGGATCCTTGCACATTTGTGCTCACCGTGCCTAAACCACCTGTTACTGATGTAAGTAGAGTAGGATTTCTTGAGCTTCCTTGGTCTCCTTGACCTAAAGTCAAGTTTGGCCTCGGCTAAGTTCTGGAAAAGGCTGAAGAATCACCTTGCGGTTGGGATGGTGTTTGAAGTGTTTGGGTGACACACAAAAGCATGAGTGCAACTCCTTAGGGGTAAAGAAATGAAGACGGGAAGCCCTGGAGACTTTAGGGCGAGAGCCTGAGCCATCCTCTTGGGATTGATCTAGGGGGAGTATCCTCCTTGCGGTGAATCAGACGCACTACTTGCGCCTGAGTGGTATAGGATGGTGGTTACGAATGGATGTGCGGCCATCCCAAGGACTACCGGAGACTGTGGAGAGGCTGAGGTACCAGTCCGATCACACATATGGCTAATGGGATCAGTTTTGCGTTTCTTGAGGATTGCATTAGGTTAATCATCCTTAACAGAGTCACTGCTGAAGACACGTCTACTTGGTTCGACGATAGTGACCACTGGTGGAGTTTTTCTTTCCTTAGAGGGCTTGGAAGGCTTGGAAGCATCCTTTTTAGGAGTTCCTTGTTTCTTGGTGTTGCGGGGGCCATGATGAGCAGATACTTTATGCTTGCGTCTTTGGGATTGAGAAATGTTGGAGAGAGTTGTGGAGGATGAGACTGTGGTACTAGTGGGATCAGGAATTGCGGATTGGGTTGGAGGAGGCGGGGTAGGAGGGTATGGGTCAATAACTTCCGTAGCCTAAATGTGATCTGAGACATCATCAGTCTCAAGACCGAGGGTAGAAACAATGTGGGTGGGTAATCTTCTTATTGGTCCAAAAATAGTTTGATTAGATGAGGGATTATAACTTTTAAGATCCTTGGTTACAAAGAAGTTGATGTCATTGCCCATGCTGATTCTTGCATCCGCATGGAGGTCAGAGATGCAGAGAGACCAAAACCTTGCAAAGGTGAGTTCGGTAGGGTTCTCTCGTGGGCTTTCTTTTGGGATGTACTGCAGAAAATCTTCCCATAGTATCTGTTCATAGTTGACATCATGCCCTGTGAAGATGATCCATACGAGTTCTAGGAGTTTTAGTCCCATGTTGTCTGTGCCTCCGGTTCTGCCGGATAGACTGTGGATGATGAAGTGACAGACAAATTGCCAGACCGCAGGCAATTGGTTTTTCTTGAATTCCCCAATTCCCTTGATCTTTTTCTGGTATCCCATTTGATAAAGTGCATATAGAATATTAGTCATTGATGGAGTGAAAATCTTGATGGATGGATGAAGAAGGAGGTTTATTGCAGTAAGAAAATTTTCTTTGGTCAAGATAACTAGAGAATCGTTGACAAGATTGAGATGCATTTCTTGAGGATTTTAGAGCGGATGATAGGCTGAAAAGGCGCACTTGAACAGAGTTGAGAGAGGAACAATGTCAGTGAATGAATCGAAGGGTCCAAACAGTGGGTGATTGGACAAGAACTTGATCATCAGTTTCGTGGGGGCATTATAGAAAGAGTGTTCTTCAAACACGGATCTGAAATTGCTTGAAGAAATTGTTGGTGTGGGATGTTTTGAGGCAGAGGCTGAACTAGTGGGATTCACTGATCAAGATACCTTGGAAGGTTTCTTGGATACGCCGGATTTCACCATTGTTGAGATTTTGAAGAAGCTTTGAAGAAGGAAGGTAGAATGCAAGAGAAAGGTTTATGGTTTAGTGAGTGTAAATTGTTCTTTGTGGAGAAGAAGGGGGTTTATAGTGGCTTAAGGGAGAGGGAAACATTTTTGCCCTAAGTGAATTTGGGTAAAAACGTTTGGGGTTTATTTTGAATTAAGAGAATTAATCACAGCCATAGATTAAGAAAAGAGGGATTAAATCTGAATTTGGGGTTTACAAAAAAAAAGTTTGCATTTAATGAAATGTCAGATTTGTGACCACGTTTGGTGAACGTGTGGTGAGGGTGAGATCAATCCGTTGGATAAAAGGAAGTTGTAACGGATTTGATGTTTTAGGGTAATAGGAAGAGACAGCTTTAAAAAGGATTTGATTTGGAAAATCTTTCTTTTTGTCATTATACCTAAAATAGGTCTGACATGAGGTTTGTCCAAAAGAATGATGCAGATGCACAAAGAATGTTTTTCTTTAATGTCTTCTCTATTTAATCAAGTGTCATTAAATAGCACATCATGTTTTTTTGTTTTTGTTTTCAAAAGAATGTAACAGTCTAAAAATCAATTAAAGTGACTGCGGATTGACACATCATGGCGGATGGATCAAATGACGTCGGATGGATGACTGCAGTAGATGAACTGAGATGAACACTTGGAGCAAAGATCAGTAATAACAAACAATAAGGACCATTGAAGTATAATTATGATATATGGTTGCGGTACATAGAATATACCAAAACCATCTAACATAAATAACTTCAACTAGAACCGCAACGGAGACCAAGGATGGTATGTGGTACCTATCAATTCAGAAAGAATTGTGGGTCCGGATTCATCATTCTTAACATTTGTAAGAACATGTTGAGTTTTGTAGAGTCAAGTGCCTTTGTAAATACATCAGCAATCTCTTCATGAGAATGGACAAAAATTAGTTTAATGTTACCTTTCAGAATGTGGTCTTTGATGAAGTGATACCGTAGTTCAATATGTTTGGTCTTGGAGTGCTGAATAGGATTATGAGAAATCGCTATGACACTTTCAGAGTCACAATAGATTGGTATCCGCAACATTCTGTATCTGTAGTCTAGCAGTTGTGTTTTCATCCATAAGACTTGAGAGCAACAGATGGCTGCGGCCACATATTCAACTTCTGTGGTAGACAATGATACACAGTTTTGTTTCCTTGAGGACCAGCTGACTAGTCTTCCACCAAAAAATTGACATCCACCTGAGGTGCTTTTGCGATCAAGTTTGCATCCGGCATGATCCGCATCGGTAAATGCTTGAAGACTGAAATCATTTCCTGTGGGGTACCATAATCCAAAAGTTTTGCTTCCTTTTAAGTACCGTAGGATTTGCTTGGCTGCATTCATATGAGACACTTTTGGGGCAGCCTGGTACCTTGCGCATACACCCGTTGCAAAAACTATATCCGGTCGGCTGGCAGTGAGGTATATCAGAGAGCCAATGATACCTTTATAAGACTTGTGATCAACAGATTCACCTGAGGGATCAGCAGAAATCTTATAACCGAAGGCCATGGGGACCTTAGCCGAAGAACAATTATCCATTGAGTACTTCTTCAATAGTCCAGAGGTGTATTTTTGTTGATGAATGAATATCCCTTGAGGGACTTGTTTTACTTGAAGTCCTAGAAAGAAATTAATCTCTCTATTCATGCTCATTTGGAACTTGTTGGTCATGAACTTAGAAAATTCATCCACCATTTTCTGATTAGTTGAGCCAAAAATGATATCATCCACATATATTTGGACAAGCATTAGATGGTCACCATTTGCTTTTCGAAATAATGTGGGATCAATCACTCATCTTTTGTAACCTGAAGAGACAAGAAATTCAGATAAAGTCTCATACCAAGCTCTAGGGGCTTGTTTTAGACCGCAAACAACCTTTTCAAGCTTGTAGTAGTGGTCTGGGAATTCAACGCTTTCGAAACCCGGAGGTTGCTGAAGATAAACCTCTTCTTTTAATTCCCTATTGAGAAAATCACTTTTCACATCCATTTGATGAACCTTGATGTTTTTGTGTGCTGCGTATGCTAAGAAGATCCGAATGGCTTCTATTCGTGCTACCGGAGCATATGTTTCATCATAGTCAATGCCTTCAAGTTGACTATATCCCTTGGCAACAAGCCTTGCCTTATTTCCGATGACCGCACCAGATTCATCTAACTTATTCTTGAACACCCATCTTGTGCCAACAACGGTGTGGCCTTGTGGTTTTGGAACGAGTTTCCATACCTTGTTCCTTTTGAATTCTTCCAGTTCTTCTTGCATTGCGGAGATCCAGTCTGGTTCGAGTAATGCTTCTTTGATCGATCGAGGTTCGACTACGGACATGAACACTACGTAGAGGCAGTGATCGGATAAGTCCTTGGATGACCGAGTCTAGATTCCTGCGGATGGGTTGCCAATAATTTGACCTGGTGGGTGGTCTTTCGTCCATACATGTAGACGAGGTATCAGATGATCAACAACCGCGGTAGAGGGAATGTCTTCAATATTAGAAGACTCTGCATTTAGGGAAGGTAGTTCCCCCATGGACTTGAGAACATCCTATTGAAGAGTCTTGAACTGGGAAGACGGGATTAGATTTGTCTTGGACAGATGACGAAGGTTCCCCCTGGAGTGTAGAAAGGAGTTCGCCTTGAACCTGCGAAGGTTCCCCCTGGATTGCGGATGGGAGTGTGATAACCCTTAAATCTGTTCTTGTGTCAATGTTTACTAAGTTTTCATCATCCGAATCCGAAGAAATGTTTGATGGTTAAAACTCTCTGCGGATTGGAGCGTCATCTTCTGGTACTAGAACCTCAATGGTTGTTGTATGGTCCGGAGTGGAGTTTTCCCCCTCAACCGGCGAAGTGGAAGTATTTAGCGATACTTCTTCGGACGCTGTAGGACCAGATACATCTGCATGTTGTTGCTGAGCTTCAAGAGACATGAGAACTTCGGATAGCTTGGCTGTATCAACAGGACCAAATAGATCATCATAGTTTATTTCAACTAGATTTAATGGACCCAAAGAGGCAGGAATATCACTTTCAAGGATTACGGTGGTTTCAGTTGACGGAGCGGAGTTGCGGATGTGATAATCATCAAACTTTACATCGAAGCTTTCAATTATCAACCTTGCGCGTCTGATGAGAACTCGATAAGTAACCTTGTTAGTTGAGTAGCCAAGGAAGATGCCTTCATCAGACTTCGGTGCAAATTTATTGAGGTGATCTCTGTTGTTTATTACGAAGCATCTACACCCAAAGATATGAAAGAATCGAACATTTGGCTTGCGGTTGCTGAGACCTTCATATGGTGTTTTGTTGAGGCATTTTCATACAATGCTTCGATTTTGAACAAAACAGGTTGTGGCCACTGCTTCGGCCCAAAAGTAGAGAGTGCGAAACTGAGCATAGATCTAGCAGCTTCTACTAGAGTGCGATTCCTTTGTTCTACTACGCCATTCTGTTGTGGTGTGTAAGGAGATGAGGAGTTGTGTGAAATCCCTTTGGAGACCAAGAAACTATTCAGAAGATGATTAGTAAACTCGGTTCCATTGTCACTTCGGATACGTCTGACCAATAACTTGATTTGAAGTTCTATTTCCTTGATGAAGTTGATCAACACTTGCGGTGTTTTTGACTTGAGTCGAAGAAAGAAGACCCATGTGAAACGAGTGAAGTCATCCACAATAACCAGTATGTATTTCTTGTGGTGAAGACTGGCTATGGTAGATGGACCGTAGAGATCAATGTGTAAAAGTTCCAGTGGTTCAGAGATTGAGGAATCAATCACGGTGGGATGACTTGCCTTGAATTGCTTTCCACATTCACATGCTGGACAGAGGGTATCATTGCTGAACTTGAGGATTGGAAGACCTTTGAGTAGTTCTCCTGTGACCAAGTTGTTAATGTATCTAAAGTTAAGATGAGCGAGCTTGTGGTGCCATAGCCAGCTGACTTCAAATACAACTTTGGATAAAAAGCGTAACTGCTGTTTGCCTATGATCAAGGATACATCCAGAGGGTACATAGTACCTTCGGATCTGGACTTGATTAGACAAGTGCTTCTATCGCTTGTCATTACATAGCAAAACTGGTCATCAAATTCAACATGATGGCCTGCTTTACATAGTTGACCAACACTGATGAGATTGTGTTTAAGGCCTTCTACATAAGCAACCTTTTGAATAGAGAAGTTTCCCGTAGTGAGGACACCGTAACCTTGGATTATCCCATTGACATTGTTCCTAAAAGTGACATTTCCACCGTTGCAAATTGGCCTGAAATCTCGAAGGTATTCTAACCTTCCCGTCATGTGCAAGGAGCAGACACTATCGATTAACCATTCTTCTTCTTGTTCCTCCTTGCACAAGGCCTGAAAATTACACGGTTAGTTTAGGCATCCAAACTAGTTTGGAGCCTGGGACAGTAGATGAGCTTCTTATTGATGCATGAACAGAGGTTGTAGGGACTGGTTTCGTGTCAACTTTTAATCCTAGTCCTGGGTATTTGTGAGTTTTTGGAGCGTAGTGCCTTTTTGAAAAGTTACGAGGTTTCTGAAAAAGGTCAGTTTTGACATGAGAATTTTTTTTTCTGACAACTACATTGACACTGACATGCTGAAATTTTGTCTTTTGTTTTGGTTCTTTGTTTGGTCAGCGGTCTGAAAGGTGTGGTTGATTTGTGACTGGTCCGAGGTTGGTAAGATTTGACACGAGGGATGTTGGATTTAGAAAAAGTTTGTCTTGAAGAAGGTGTTGCACGTGTAGACACTTTGGACCTATTCTTGGGATGTGTTAAAATGCCTTTCCATTTGTTGAAACTTTGAGGTGATTTCAAAAGTGTCGGAGTGGGTAAGATACCCTTCCATTTTGGATCATCCGAGGAATAGATTTGAAAACCATTGTTTTGAAAAGACCTTTCTTTCTTTTGGGTTTTGTCAGATGTATTAGGAACAGATGTTGAAATTGCACATTCCTTTTTGCATGGTTTCTTGATGGGAAAGTTTTTTGAAAGATGGTGATCAAAAACAAACTTTTCTTGACTCTTAGATTTTGGAAATCTGATATGTTTTTTTGTTTTTAGAAAAGATTTGTAGATTTGTGCCTTGAGATCGAATATCCTCTTTGAAAGCCTTTTTTGCTAAAGTTTTTGGAGATCCGCAGTCATTGGTGTTTAACTGCGGTTTCCTGGTGGTCTTTGAAAAATTTTGACACCAAGGGCTTGACTCATCAGAACTTGAAAATTCAGTATTTTGAGAACATTGACCTACTTCAAAATTTTCTATGGGTAGTTCATGGTGAATTTGTTGAAGAGTCACTGAACCTTTGATTGAGGACTTTGGTAAAGAAGACTTAGCTACCGTAGCATAAGTCTGGGTTGTGACTGGAATGGGATTTTTCTGAGAATCATGACCGCAGTGAGAGGCACTGCGGTCTAAGGACAAGGATGGGAATTCTTGTGAGACTGCGGGACTTTCTATGACTATTTCTTCATCAACAACAGATGAAGTCTGAGAATTTGGACTGCTTGTGCCACAGATAAGAGGTTGATCACATGTGTGATCTGAAGCCTCAGACACGATTTTCTCAATAACATAGTTATTACTTAGATCATGAAGTCTACTAAAGTGTGTTATGATATCTTCGGGAAAAGTCTTGTCATTGACTGGGACATGAAATTCTCGGTCCGGAGGGACATAAAGTCGATCGTTGTTAAACCGGGGTGAGGAATCCTCTACGGTAGGATATCCACTGGACCAACCCCAATTGTATGTATTGTCCATGGTTCCATTATTAACTAAATTTTCAATATCTTCACTTTCATTGAACAATTTTTCTATTAAAAGATTTAAACGTACAATTTCACTCTGAGCTAAATCTCTTTGATTCAAAGCTATTTCTAGTTGGGTTTCACTCAACATTCTTGCATCTTTTTCTAACTCTAAATCTCTTTCTAACATAGCCATTTTGAGTCTTTTGTTGTCCAGTCATCCTTTCACATGAAACATCTCTTGGGACGCTATGTTCTTCTCATCTAAGGCTTTGTTGTAGTCTGAAAGGACGGCAACACATGTGTTATTAAGATTGTATATAAAAGGTTGACAGTCATGCATGTTATAGTTTAGAGTTTGGATCATGAGTTTTACCTGATCGACGATGCTTAGAGTTCTATCCTTTTCCATGTAGCAATAGTTCCTTTCCAGCTTTGTAGAGCCATCATCATCAACAGTTGCTAGCATACAGATCTTGCCTTTCCCTTTGATGTTGCTGATGTTTTCTTCTTCATCTATGGATGACCAAACTTGATGGTCTCTTTTAACACGAGCCACATTCCCTAGCCTTTTCCCTTTCTTCCATTTCTTAAGTCATTCTAAGGTAGAATGCTCTGTCTTTCACTACGTTGGCTTTGCAATCCTTTGCAAAATGATTCTCTTTGTTGCAGTTATGGCATATTACAACATCACTTTTGTCTTCTGAAGGGGTACTGGAGTCAGAGGTTTGCATGGACTGCGGTGTCTCCTTTGGTTGAGTGTTTTGAGATTGCGGTTGTGGGTGTGAACTTTTAGGATAATGAGAGTGATTGTTTTGTGGGTTGAAGTTACGATTGAAAGGAGGTTTATTGAATTGTTGATTTTTGCGAAAAGAGTGAGGTGGTAGTCGGTTGAACTGTTTACTAACTAGAGCAATAGCCTTATGAAATTCTTCATCATCATCATACTCTGAGTCAGCTTCATACAACTCCGATGTAGTATCATACGAGGGTGAGTAAGACTGGTTGTGAGGAGCTTGTGCAACAAGAGAATGTGGTCCTCCGAAGTCAGCACAGTCTTTGAGTACGGTGGATTCTTGTGCTTGCAACTCCCCATATAGCTTGTAAAGAGACAAGGAATGAATCTTTCTATCTCCTTGAACTATCATCTTAGCAGTAGTCCAATGTCTTCCTAACCCGTTGAGTAATTGAAGGTTTGTTTCATGGTTACTACGGATGGTGCCAACATTTGATAACTTAGTAACAATCAGATTGAACCTTTTGAAGGAGTCCTCTAAACTTTCACCAACATGAGCTTTGAAGTTGTTGAATTCATTGAGTGCAGTTGTGAGCTTCTTGTCTTGAGCTTGTTCTGAGCCTTCATACAAGTTCTTGAGAACATCCCAAATCTCTTTTGCTAATTTACAGTTTATGATAATGTCAAACTTGTCAGGAGCAACTCCACAAGAGATTTCATAAAAAGCAACAACATCATTTTCCATTTTATCAAGATCATCCTTGGTGGGACGATTCAAGACTGGTTGTCCTCCTCCTAGTCTGGCTGTGGCGCCATCGGTCTGAACAGGTGTAAGAACAGGGACATGTGGTCCTTCATCAACAGATCACCATACGTCTCTACCAAGTCTCCTTAAGTATCTTTCCATTCTTTGAGACCAGTGATGGTATTCATTTGCAACCAGTATTGGTGCTCGATTTAAACCACCAACACTATTGGAAACGTTTAGAGAAAGTGCTTGTGCCATTTTGTTTTTTTGTTTTTTGTTTTGTTTAAAAATAAGCTTCAGTGGTATAGAAGGCCCTTCGAAAAATCAGAGTTCCAATTTTCAAAAAGCAACCACTATGGCTCTAATACCAATTGTTGAGAGAAATAACTTGAGACATACTTGAACAAACGTTAGAACAAGTATGATTGCGGAATTAGTTAATCTCAAAGGATCTAAAAGCTTAACAATAATAAGTTAATATCTTAGACGGTTAGATAGTTATTTGCGGAAATATAAAGAAACATGAATGATAGCGGGTGATATATCAAGTAAACACATAAGTTGATTCATAACATGGAATGCATTCAAACCAAGTTAGTAAGTGAGATCAATCTTAGTGATAGAGTCACAAGTGACTTGCTCCGAAGAGAGGTATTAAGTAGTTGTGATCGAGAGGATTTCAGAGAGTAAGAAAGATATGAGAGAACTTGGAGATAATTAAGACCTAAAGATGAGTAAGAAGTGATCTGTATTGATTGATAAAAACGTAGTCTCTATTTATAGAGACTAAAGAGATAAAATAGATTGACTCTCTAAGAGTAGCCATGCAAGGCATACTGGACAATAGAGAGTATACAAGAAATAGATACAAAATAGACTAAGTACAGAAAGATAAACTGCGGTAGCTTGATGACTTCGGATGTGATCACTGACTTCGGATGTGATCGCTGAAGGAGCTTGACTACAGACAACTATAGTCTGTGGTAGATAAAATTATGAGGGTCACTTCATGTATCAACAGTTTGTCCATAAGCAAATGCAATGCCTAAAAATGCACAGTTATTAGCTTCCAAATTAATTTTCATGACCAGTAACTACAGAACTTAGTCAATTCGTAGAAGGTGAACAGATTCAGAGTGAGAGATGCAATAACACAACACAATAATCAAGTATCATCCATGTTAAAAGCTATTTAAATAAATGTACTATGAGCCCTGCAAGAAGTCATGTTGAACAATCAAGAAACAAACTTTTATTTGCAAGTTGTGCAAAAGAAGTAAGTACAAATGCCCAGGTCAATACGGTAATTTCAGACAAAGCTTTAGTGAAGCGTCTTCAAAGAGAATTAGATAGATTGGAAAAATAGTTAAGAACTCCAGGCTCTAATCGTTCCACATCAGATACCACCACTGCATTGTTAAGGGAAAAAGACTTTCAACTTGAATAGGTAATAAAGAAATTACTTTTCTACCCCTTACATTACTCAAAAACTAATAAATTTACATAATGAAAAAAAATTGGATCTCATATACAAATGAAAGAGACGATGCTCAATCACATGTTCAAGATTTATTATGTGTGGTTGAAAGTAATGGAAGTTCATTGACATGGGTAAAAATAAAAACATATTTGTTTTTAACTTTTATTTTATTTTATTTTATTTATCTCAGATATTAATTTTTAGGTTTTTGAATATCTTACAGATGGGTTCAAATAAATACCCTCACCTACGAGTGCAAATAACACCTGAAGTTGAAACTTACATGATGCCAGAAACATGAGTTGTGGTGGAACGACGTCACTCATTTGATGGAAGCATTAGAAACCTTGGATCAAGTCGATATTAGGGGCATATTTCTTCTTTGTAAATGGCAACAGAACCATAAACATCAGTGCAAAAATAAGAGCAAAATTGAAGTTATTAAATCCATTCTTCATGTAAAATAAAGGCCCTTCAGTTCCATATAAATGACTCTCTCCACCTCCTAAAACATAAAACACCAACATATTCATAACATATGATATCCATTTCCCATAGTAATAGTAATCCATAACTATTGAAATTGTCTGATACAAAAACATAACAAGTGGTTAGAAAATAGAAAGTTAAAATTTAGAAACAAATTTGTTTATAAAAGATTATGTATCAAAAGTGTAATTGAAATAAACGCCCCTGATATAAATGCCCTTTTTGAATTTTCGAAGTAGAGAGTAGACTGTTATTAGAAGAAAAGAAAGGACTGAAAATGTCCAACAAATAATTATTCCAGTTGCTGCAACAACAACAACCATGACATGCATCCAAAAAAGAAACAATGCTAAAGTGAGAGAGATTGCATACATAGAAAAAGAACTTGGCAAAAAACCTGTAAATCAAAGTTATGAAAAAGACTTAATATGAAAAGGGAATTGAAAGTAGAAAACATGATCTGCATATAAAGTATAAACACAGATACATAAGATTATCCCATTGATAGATACAAGAAAGAAATCAAACGAAAAGGTAAGGGTTTGTTTAGGTACCAAAAGTATAAGAAAGAGCAGGGGAAGAGGAATGCTGAATAGAGACCTATACAGAGAAATACAGTTGTCATCTACCTTCTAGTGACTGCCATTTGCCTTCTTTTGAATAGCTTGGGCTGAGAGTTGTTTCTTCTGCTACTGAAGCGAGGCCTGATCTCACTAAATTCAACAAATAGGCTTCATAAACTTCTAGAGATCTTAGATTAGAAGAGCTTCAATCTCAACAAATAATCGACTTCCTCAGTAAATTATAGCCCTAATCGATCAAATCACTGGTAAGTTTTAAGAATGGCGCCACAAAAAGTACACATAATAGCTTTCCACGATTTCCAGTAGAACGGAACATAGCAAAACCTGGTGGCGGTCTTCATATCTGCTGCACTAGCTCTGCCGCCGCACCTAGAACAAAGCCCTGCCGCAGGTATGCACTGTCTCACTTGACGAGTTTAGTCAACCAAAAAGTAGAAACACACCATTTCATTTCGATTTCTCCTTTTTTACTAAATTGAATGGATCTCCAACGAAATGTTGAGTGTTAGGCTTCCGACGTCGGTGACAGTGGAGAGATGGAAGGATTTATGAAGAAGTGAGTGTAACATCCTAACTTCAGAAGTATGATTTAAGGGCTTAAAGTGTAAATTCAGGAAGCTACTCAACGAGTAGGTGCGATTACTCGTCGAGTCAGAGTGGGTTTTGGTTATGAGTTAAGTGACCAACTCGCCGAGTCAGCGGCTGGACTCGACGAGTTGGTGCTGGAAAGAGAAAACCCTAATTTTAGGATTTGTACCCTATTTAAAGGACCTCAAGTCCTTACCTCAACCCCCCTTACTACCTCTTGACAGCCATAAGCAACCCTAAACGACCCAAGCCCCATTTATGAGTGAAAGAAGGGAGAAAGTGTGTTTTGAAGCAATTGTAAGAACAAGGCTAGGAGGATTTGATCATAGAAGAGCTGGAGGATTCAACTCTTTTGTTGTGGGCATCAGTTTAAAGGTAACAAGTTGATACCTTGACTCTATTGCATTTAGATTTATTCATGAGTGAGATTTGGGGCCATTTTAGCATGTTTAGGATCCATTTCGGGTATTGAGTCTAGATCTGAGGTTGCAGCTCCAGATCTAGACTTGTCTTGGTCCAAGAAGTAATAAAGTATCAACCCTTGGATTGGTTGTGAAGCATACTTGTCTTAAAACCTAGCCCTAGCTTGATTTGGGCCATTAGCACTTTGTATTCACATAAAGTTTGCAACTTTACGTGAGAATCAGACCTTGGAAGGATGGATCTATAAAATGGAGTCATTGCATGGCTTAAAAAGCCTCTGTATGGATAAAGGACTGCAGAAACTCGGCGAGTCATATGAAGATGGACATGGACTCGACGAGCTGGATGAACAACTCGGCGGGTCTGATGAAGATTATCATGGACTCGGCGAGTCTGTTCTTGGACTCAGCGAGTCACAGCGCATAACCCCAACCTCTTATGGGTAAGACTCGAATTAGTGAGTTGAGTGGTGACTCAGTGAGTTGGACAGGATAGGATTCAGAGATTGATGGACTCGACGAGTCATGGGGTGACTCGGCGGGTCAAGCCGTGATATGGGAATTTTCTGAGTTTAAGAACTCGACGAGTCTATGGGTTGATTCAACGAGTAGGGTTAATCAAGAAGGTTGACTTTGGCCAGGACTTTGACTCTGACCCGTTTGACCTTTCTAGGGTATTATGGTAATTTGGATATTTATGTCAATGGACCATTGATGGCTATAAGTGTTGGAGTCTGGGGAAGTGCTTCGGGATTGTGCTTTCGTGGTTCGGTTCGGCAGTTACAAGGTGAGTTATCCTCACTATATCAATAGGGTCTAAGGCACCAAGGCCGACCCTTTAGTTGTTATTGTTATGGTATGCTACATGTGGTTATGATCTATTAGATTGGAATCAGGATTGACAGTATGTTATGATTTTATGATCCGTAAGGATTGGTATATTAGTGACCTGCTAGGTCAGTGCTCTGGTTAGGAGAGATTGCTATGGTTGATGATCAGTGAGATAGTTATGTTTAATACTCGTATATGTCAGGATATGTTAGTTATGCGCACATGGTCATTTGTTGATGATTGGGTTGAGGCGGTCCTGCTTTGTGCTGAAGGCCAACATACCCTACGAGTGGTCCGGAGAGACTGTAGGCCTTGTAAGGCGGTCCAGTCATACCGAAGGCTCGGGATAAATCCAGTTAGACTGTAGGCCCAGTAGGGCGGTTCAGTTAGGCCGATGGCCCGGTATGCATGTTGTTGATTATCTATTATGGATATGGTATTATCAGTGTGGTATTGGTATTTTGGGGGTAGCTCACTAAGCCCTTGGGATTACAGTTTTTAGTTTATTGTTTCAGGTACTTCAGGAGATCATGGCAAGGCGAAGGCATGACCGAACCGCTCCTCATCCTTATGATCTGGTAATTGGGACACTCTGATGAATAACGATTTGAAAATATTTGTAAACAAGTGCTATCTGAATTTGTGATTGAAAAAGTTTAATTTTGGCTTTAATTTTTGGATGTTACAAGTTGTTATCAACTTTGACGAGCCATGGTTGAGTACTTTGACGAGCGCTATGCAGCCATTGCTGAGACGGCTGTCGCAACAACTTCAGCAACTGTATCGACAGCAGTGGGAGGAGCTGGCTGAGCTTTCCAGTATTGGGATTTGTTACTGGGACATATTCTGAGGAGCAGAGGGCTGCAGTTACTTGGGATCAGGGAGATGTTCTGTACTCATTATATTCCATGGATTGAGCGGGAGAGGCTAGCACAGGAGTTTATTTTTGGAATTGAAGTTTCGAGATTTTGATCGAGGCCGGAGTGTGAGCCATGGGGACTCTGTAAAGGGGTGTTGATTATGTTAGCCGGGGTTTCCGCAGCTGAAGGTAAAATGGTTAATTGATGGATTGGAAGGTCGTATTATAGAACAAGGCTTGTGACCCCTAGATTAGGTTGTATTCCAGCTCGGGGTCGAATGGCCGCTGGGATTAGCGACGGTATTTCAGCGCTGATAAGTGCGGGTGGGATGGCGTGGCATAAGTATCTTGTGAGGTCCGGTTTGCATTGGACCTCTTGTGTCGGTCGGAGATGATTGATTATGTGATCTATTGTGATTTTGGGAGTGGAGACTATGTCTTGGGAGTAGTTTGTGGTCGGTTTAGGGTAGAGGTTGTTTCAGCTGCTGCAGTTCAGCAGTGGACAATCGAGCAGGTGAGTGAGTCAGGGTGTGAACCTTGAATGAAATGATTCTAGAGCCCGAGAGTGGGAGACGTGTTCAGAGCGACGCAAAAAATGGGTATTAGGTGGGAGGTCTGCGGACAGGGTTCCACAGGATGATTTTTCAGCATCGTCAGGATTCAGTGGTTTTAGCAACCATTATTGGTTGGCGGATGAAAGTGCCAAAGGAAGTAGCCCATTGTTAAGATATTAGTCGGAATGTCTGTCTTTTGGCCTTCAAGATTTGAGGGTTGGATCACTCAAGCATTAGGGACTGTCAGCTGTACTGGGATTCTGGAAATTTTCATGTAATTCTTAGAAGGGCATGCTTGTGACAACCCGAAATTTTCATTTGGTCAAACCTTGAAAGTCAACCACTTCTTATCATGAATTAATATCATTATTTCTTATTTTTAAGAAATATAAAGTTTGTTTGATTATTTTAATATTATTTTTAAACGAACGGGTGAAAGAAAGTGTCGTCCCGGGTTTTTATTTTTGAAAACCTCAAACACTTCGCGTATTAGAATCACCCGACCAAACTTTTATGTTCTAGGTTTAGGAATCACCCAAAAATCATAAACTCATGCCTATGTATGAGTTTACTCGCTAAGAAACTAGTCATTGTGTTTACTCCCCAAATAGTCAAAAGAGTAAACTCTAAAAACTCTCTCAAGTATCATCCAACATTAAATTCCAAAACTCCAATCTTGTAAGTATTCTAACCATTTCAATTTAGTAAAACACTTAATCTAGTGTTTGTGCATCTATTCATCCATTCATTTATGAATTTTGTTTAGATTTTCCAAAACACCAAGTACACCAAGAACACACACTAAGTGTTCTTGGCCTTTTAGCTCAAATCAAGCTTCATTATAGTAAGTACTTCCATCCTTGAGTGCTTGTAAGCTAGTATATCATTTAAACACCAAGAAAATCGGTCAAGAACACCATGCTTGAGGTGTTCACGGTCCAAGATGATGCTTGGGCCGTAAACACCATAAAGTCCCCCAAAATTGACTTAAGTCCCATGTTTAGCCCTAGTTTGAAGTTTAAGAATTACCTTAACTTAGTTAAACTTCCCATGGATGTGTTTAAGCTTTGAAAAACACCAAACACCATCATTTATAGGTGTTTACGGTCTAAGGATATCCCAAAACCGTAAACACCCAAAAAGGTGTTTAAATGAGCCATTTTCCTTTCTTAACCCTAAAAGCTAACTTAGACATGTACCTAGTTGTGTTAAGGACTTGAAATAATGGAAATATCCTTTCCCATAAGGGTTTACGGTAGTAAACCCAAAGGAAAATGCCTTTAGACTGTAAACACCTCAAAGAGGGTGTTTTGTGGCCCTAGTCCATTCCAAAGGCTAAACCACTTAGCAAGATTGCTTCAAAGGACTTGTTAAACCTCCAAACAACACATAGTTGCAAGAAATGGAGTTTAGACCGTAAACCCTTGAGTTTAATGCCGTAAACTCCTAGGGTAAAGGTCATTTAGACCGTAAACTCCCAAGGAGTTTACCCTTTGGACCCCAAACACCCTAGTTTTGCCCTACTAACACCTGGATGCAATCCTTGTGATCTTTAACACTTGAAACAAAGTGTTTTCATGTTCTAGAGTGTCCCAACTCATTTTATTAGTTATAATAAGGATAATTAGTTATATATATATGTTCATTATATGATAACTAGGCTCGTGCGTGTGTATAACTCTTCATTTGTCACCTAGCACCGTAACCGACACTTCAATCCAATCCACTCACCACAAGTGAGTTCATACCCCTTTAATTAACATTTGAAATACTTCTAAATGTTTTAAATGCTTTTATGGGGGGGGGGGGAATACAATTTGAATACTTATAGTTATTACATCAATCACATGTGATTAATAACTATAAAACCAATGATTTTATCACTGTTCAAACTGTTTATCAAACTGTTTTACTTCAAAATGTTTTACAAACTCTTTTCTTACCAAATACTTTTATTTAAAACTTTGTTATATTTTTTATAAATTGCATGCCCGTATATGTATAGATATATAAGCAATGTTTAAAGGGCTTAGGAAGGCCATCCGCCCTATTTCCTTTTCCTCGATTTGGATGTCTTCTTGTGGGATGTCGGGTAGCCGTCCGAGGGTCGTTTCAATATTAATTATATATCATATGTGTATATATAGACATAAAAGTGCTTCCATATTCATACGTATCAGTTACATCATTAGTAAGTTACCATCGGGGTAACACAGGATCATACTTATACTATTGCTAGATCAATGATTCAGTTCATTCATGAGTCAATACTTATTACTATGAGAACATATACAACTATACTAGGAAGAGAACATATACAACTATACTAGAAAGAGAACATATACAACGATACTAGAACGAGTAACAATACAATACATATACATATATACATTGACAGAATTGTGATCCACTGTATCGGAGCATGCCTTAAATGTCATGGCCCGAGTTGTAGCCAGAGTCTCTTGGAGGGAGAGCGTGAGTTTGCGTATAGATCTATACTGGATTGACTATCCTACACCTTGCTGCTAGCTACAGCTGGACCTGCAGTTCTGCGGGTGCCAAACGTCATTTCTTTTTACGACCTACATTTGTCGTTGTTTATCCAGTCGATAGTATGGTACAGTTAATCACATGATACCTTAATATAAATCCGGTTTAAGGTAGTTAGTACAACAGTAGTTCTTATAATACAACACTACAATACTACAATAATTTACCCATTACATATATTTAGTGATTATTTCACTTAAACATTAATGTACAAACTATATTTTGTTAATGATAGTTACACTTGGGAAATTACACACTTTTACAACAAACGAACATACAAAACAGTTAAGCCTTGGTAGAAGACTACTTTAATAAAAAATATAGGTTTTTCTGAGAGATTCAAACTTTTACAAACACTTACAAACATTTACATACATTTTACAAACTTAATGCTGATAAACTCTTTCAAAATAACTTGTATTCTCAGGTTGACAGTAGACAGGTATCGAGGCCAGCTTTTGAGAAGATGGAGCGCATCCAAGACTCATCTTATTATTTTGATTTACATTATTTTTGGTGTCTATAACTGTTCAGAACACGCTTGTATTAAAATTATATATTTAATGCAATGGATGATGTTGTATGCTTGTTTACTTTTACTATGTTGTGATACATTACATGACGTCCTCTGCCCTAGAACGTTTCCGCCGTTCTTGGTTTTGGGGTGTGACAGATTGGTATCAGAGCATTGTTTATAGTGAATTAAGTATATCAACCCATAAAAGATATACTAACTATAAACCCATTTGGGATTAAAGCACTCTGACCAAGAGTCTATACTCTAAATATTAAAATATTTAATTAAGTATACTAGTCTGCATTCATACTAAAATCAGTGTCACAATGACAAGAACAAAAGTATTACGATTGTTAAATATCACAAGTGAGCTCGGGGATGTATGGTCGGTCCTGGTAATGGCATAGCCTGATCAACTATGCTGGTCCGAGGAGTGATTAGCATATGCCCTAGAATGGTTGTGATATGTTAACAAGTCTAAAAACTTACCAACAATACCACAAATGGATCAGTAGAACCTAAAATTAAAATACTATAGGTGTATTTTGTACTACTACTAGCTACATATATACTATATTCTTATACCTCTCTTCTTGCGTAGATTTAAATGGCTAGATTCCATCACGGCGACCCGTATTTTCTGAATGAAGGCAATGCCGGGTGGATCGAAGAAGAGCCCGAAGATGAGCATCCAATCCCTTTGGATGATCACCTCGCAGAAGGCTTTTCTGATGGATCCGACTCCGAGACTGAAGTCAACAACCTACCACTAGTAGGTCAAGCCCCGAACAACAACCCCCGACCAGCTTTTCCAGGTCCTACACCCTTGTGGGCAACCAAATTGAATCGCTGGAGTGACGAACAGGGTCAACCCTTACCTTACTTTGGGGAACGAAGCTTTTACAACGTCAGCGAAGGTGGTTCTACTGACCGAGCTCTGCCTGTCATTATCCGCAGAATAGCTCGTAATGTTGAGCAAGGTCGAGCAGCCATCGACCGGGTCATGGAGATTGATGCCAACAGTAGTGTCAACACAGTCCGCATCCGCCGTCTTGAAGAAGACATGGAACGGACCAGGAGAACCAATGAAACCCTGCAGCAACAACTGGCTGCTTCCCGAGCTGAAGTCTTGGAACTTCGAGCCCGTCAGAGGGCTCAGGAGCGACACCTTCAGGATGTGTTTCGTCAAGTAGCAGACCTCAGGGTTCGCCCGAGGAATTCCCATCGCTGTTAGTAGATGTCTAGTACATCTCTGTCTTTTGATTAAGGAATAGCCTTTAGAATATGTGTTCTAGGTAGCGCTTGTCTGTAAAATATTCCTAACTTTCAGTACTCTAACTAGGAACCCAGAAACTGCCAAACGTTTCCGTATGGTATGATGTAAGGCCTACTGTTAGGTCGATTTTCCCTGAACTTATTACATCAGTAATACCAGTAATATTGAAAGCTATCTAATCTGTGAAAAAGTTTGTACACTTGTGTTTACCTACTATTCTTTCCTATTGTGATCTCAATTCGTACGCCCATTCAATTGTTGGACTATGGCTATTTAGTCCATGTGTCACTCTTACCCTACCTACGATTGATTCTTACCACTTGTTTATCTTTATAAACTTATAGCTGAAAGATGCCTCCTCGCAAATCTACCAGGAATAACCCTGCACCACCTCCACCACCTCCTCTGGTCACCGATACTGCAGCCCTGAATGCTGCCGTAGCCACAACAGTGGCAACTGCCATGGCTCAGTATCACTCTACTGATGCCAGCAGAGGTGGAACCCCTATTGAATCAATTCCGATTGAAACCTTTGTGTGCTCGAGAGAGTGCTCCTACAAGGATTTCACCAACTGTAAGCCGATGTCCTTCCATGGCACCGGCGAAGTCATTGCCCTCTCGTAATGGTTCGAGAAGACTGAATCAGTCTTCGAAATCTGTTCATGCCCTGCTGGGAGCAAAGTCAAATATGCCGCATGCACCTTTGAAGGAAAGGCCCTGACGTGGTGGAGCGGCCACGTTAAAGCGCTGACTCTCGTAGTAGCGAATGATATGGGCTGGGAAACCATGAAGGACCTCATGATTGAGGAATACTGCCCGAGGGGCGAAATCCAAAAATTGGAGCAGGAGCTTTGGAGCCTGACCATGAAGGGCACCAACGTGGTCGCTTATACCGCTAGATTCTGCGAACTGGTGGCCCTCTGCCCCAATATGGTTCCCACTGAAGGGAAAAAGATCGAAAGGTACATATGGGGGCTAGTGCCTCCGTATCAGGGGAATGTCCTATCATTAAACCCCGCTACTTTCAACAATGCCAAGCGACTGGCACAGCGACTCATTGACCATGGAGTCAAAACCACTACAAGAACAACCACCCTAGCCATCCCGGAACCCTCCAAACCCGCTGACACTAAGCGGAAGTTCTGGGAAGACAAGAAGAAACAACGAGCTGCCAAAAAGCAGAAAGTTGTGGCTGTGCATGCCGCGATAACCCCTACTGCTACTACTGCTCCGGTGAAGCAGTATGCTGGAAGTCTGCCTAAGTGCAACAAATGCAACTTCCACCACAACGGCCCCTACAGTGAAATGCAGTGTTCTAACTGCGACAAGAAAGGACACACTGTCCGTTTCTATAGATCTCCGGCAAGACCGATCACTCAAGTCCCCGGCTCTGGCGCGAGCCCGACCTGCTATGGATGTGGCGAAGCAGGCCACTATAAGAGGGATTGCCCCAAAGCAAAGAATACTGGTGGAGCAGGAAGGGTACTAGCTATAGGCCACAGGGAAGCAGTTGCTGAAACGACAGTGGTGACTGGTACGTTCCTCCTCAATAACTCCTATGCATGCACTCTGTTTGATAGTGGAGCGGAGCGAAGCTTCGTGAATCATAAATTTGCTCGCATGCTTAAACAACAACCGCACACACCTAAGGAACAATCCACAGTAGAAATGGCAAATGGAAAAACTGAAAGTACGAATAGCATATACTTAGGTTGTACCCTAACTCTAGATAACCATTCACTCCCAATCGACCTTATGCCGGTCTCAATAAAAGCTTCGACGTTATCATCAGCATGGATTGGTTAAGCCTTCATCGCGCCGACATCATGTGCTACGAGAAAGCAGTCCGTCTAAACCTCCCGTCTAACGAAACTCTTATTGTCTACGGCGACAAACTCGGTGCGAGTCTTCGTATTATATCAAGTATTCAAGCACAAAAGTATCTACGTAAAGAATACCATGCATTCCTTGCTCACGTCGTTGATACAAGCCTTGAAACGAAGGAACTAAAGAACATTCCGGTAGTGAGCGACTTTCCCGACATTTTCCCAGAAGAGCTACCAGGATTACCTCCGCAACGACAGGTCGAGTTCAGAATCGACTTAGTCCCAGGAGCTACCCCAGTAGCCAAGTCGCCATATCGATTAGCACCAGCAGAGATGCAGGAACTATCTGGTCAACTTAACGAACTGCTTAGCAAGGGCTTTATAAGACCAAGTTTCTCACCTTGGGGAGCACCGGTCTTGTTTGTTAAGAAGAAAGACAGATCATTCCGTATGTGTATCGACTACAGAGAACTCAACAAACTGACGGTCAAGAATCGTTACCCTCTGCCTCGCATAGACGATCTATTTGACCAACTGCAAGGGGCGAGTTACTTCTCCAAAATTGATCTAAGATCCGGTTATCACCAGTTACGAGTGCTAGAGGAGGATGTTCCGAAGACAGCCTTCCGAACTCGTTACGGACACTACAAGTTCGTGGTGATGCCATTTGGATTGACCAATGCGCCCGCAGTTTTCATGGATCTGATGAATAGAGTATGCCGACCTTAATTGGATCAGTTCGTCATCGTTTTTATTGACGACATCCTGATCTACTCCCGAAATAAGGAAGAGCATGGAGATCACCTGCGACAAGTTCTAGGAACTTTACGAACGGAGAAACTCTATGCGGAGTTCTCTAAATGTGAATTTTGGATCCGAAGAGTCGAATTCTTAGGACACGTGGTAAGCAAAGAGGGAATCCACGTGGACCCATCCAAAATTAAGGACATTGAGAACTGGTCAGCACCGAAGACGCCTACAGAAATTCGTCAATTTCTAGGTGTCACTGGCTACTACCGCAGATTCATACAGAACTTCTCCCGAATTGCGAAACCTCTTACAACCCTGAACCAGAAGGGCGTGGCCTTTGACTGGGAAGAGAAACAGGAAAGAGCGTTCCAAACGCTCAAGCGAGCCTTGTGCACCGCACCAATACTATCCCTCCCCGAAGGGATAGAGGACTTCATAGTCTATTGCGATGCATCGAATTAAGGGATCAGGTGTGTTCTGATGCAGCGAGGTAAGGTCATCGCCTACGCCTCGAGACAGCTGAAAACGCACGAAGTTAACTACACGACCCATGATCTTGAGCTAGGAGCAGTTGTGTTTGCTCTGAAGATCTGGAGACATTACTTGTACGGAACGAAAAGCACTATTTTTACCGACCACAAGAATTTACAACACATATTCGATCAGAAGGAGCTCAACATGAGACAACAACGGTGGGTCGAGCTACTCAGTGACTACGAATGCGAAATTCGTTATCATTCGGGTAAAGCCAACGTAGTGGCGGACGCCCTAAGTCGGAAGGAATATTCTGGTCGAAGAGTCAAGTCGTTGACAATAACTATCCATTCACACTTGTCTAAGCAAATTCAGGTGGCCCAGCTTGAAGCCATGAAACCTGAAAATGTGACGAGTGAATCCCTTAGAGGAATGGATAAGAATTTAGAAGCCAAGGGTGGCGGAGCCTTATATTTCATGAACCGGATCTGGACACCGAAACATGGTGGTTTCCGAGACTTGGTCATGACCGAGGCGCACAACACTCGGTATTTTGTTCACCCAGGTTCGGATAAGATGTATCTGGATCTTAAAAATCTATACTGGTGGCCTAATATGAAAGCATAGATTGCTACCTTCGTAAGTAAATGCCTTACTTGCGCGACAGTACTTTCAGCGAGTGTGTGGGATATTTGGTGTATGTGGTAGAGACGTGGGTCAAGGATCAGACCACGAGACCCAAGGAGGGGTGATCAACTTGAGGCCTAGGGTTAGGCTAGAATCAGAATCCACGAATTGGATTAGGAGTTCAAAACCCCAAGTGGGTGAGAACCGGTTATATAGGAGAGAGCACCGGGATGGGTCCAGGGTGGCTCTAAACAAGTTTGGGCGGTCCGGATTGGCTGAAGGCCAGCAGGGCATACAAGTCAGGCCGAAGGCTCAGAGAGTGGTCCAGATAGACTGAAGGCCTGGTGAGGCGGTCCAGTCATACTGAAGACTCTATATATGTTTGTAGATCTATGATCGGGTATTGAGTATGATGTTATGCCATAGCAATCGGTAGGTCTGTCTCCTGGTTTTGAGCATGCAACCGGATTATGCTGAAGACTCTAATTTGTTTTGTTTGTTTCTAAAGTTGTTATTAGAAATCAGATGGAGTACGGAGGATCTTGGTGATCTCATCGGTTCAGAGTATCTTAAAGGGTTAATCTTCTTGGATCTAGTAATGCTCCAGTTGGGGGCTGGGAGTAGATCCGAGTGAGTATTCATCAGCTTTAGGAGGGCTTGGGTTTGGAATGTACCGTCTTCTAGGTTCCGGGCACCTGGAGGCTGGACCAGAGGATAGGTTGGTTGTCTCAGCGACGAGTGAGAGAATCTTCACACTCAGGATAATGAAATGTATGATGTCGTCATCGGGAAGTCGAGTGTTTCTAGGGTAGAGTGACCCTGTCCAACAGGTTTTGAGAACCTAGTTAGATCTTGCTCATATATAGATAGGGCAACCCTTTATGTTAGGAAGGATAAGGCAGTCCTGCTCGATGCAGTAGGCCACGATATCGGGTGCGGGCCGAATGTAAGTCGTAGGCATGGAAGGTTCGGGAGAAAAGTAGAATTGGGTCAGCGGGTTGGCGGAACAGGATGGTCCGATAGACTGAAGGCCTGGCAAGGCGGTCCAGTCAAGTCAATGCCCGGCGAGCGGTCCGTGGAGACTGCAGGCCTTGAGAGGCAGTCCAGTCATACCGAAGGCTCGGTGTACCCTAGTTTGGTAATCTTTGGAGGCATTATTGTTGTAGCAACAGGTAGTCTGTAGTTCTAATCTAGTAGAGACCTTAGGGTAAGGTAGGGGATCGAGGATCCCATATCTTCTAGAGCCAAAGTGGCTAGAGTGGCAGAGCAGTTCAGGTAGTCGTAGTGTTTTCATAAGTCGCTGAGAGCGACTGAGGAATTATTCTTGTGTTCGGTAACCATGGGAGGGGGACCGGTATTTCGGGTAATGGTAGATCAGAGGGGGCTAGGGTGGTCTCGATTCATCCGATAGGCGGATGGGAGTCATCAAGACTTCAAACAGGGATGATAATAAGGGATTTGGTGCAGAAAGCAGTGAGCTGATAGGGTGATGCTAAGTTGTTCACAATGAAATCAAGTAAGCTCATAGGATTGGTCCTTAAAGGAGTTTGGAAGGGTTTGTTTCTTGAGGGAAGTTGCCGAGGAAAGGCCAGTGCAATGCAGGGTAAAGGGGTAAGCCCTTTGTGTATCAAGTGTAAGTGTACTGGTAGTACCGGTGGGATTTCCGGTTGGGTAAAAGTGTTGTATTGGAGGATAGTAATGATCAGATTATTCTGAAGAAGACAATTTCAAGAATTCGATCGGATGGGTGAAGTGCATAGCTAGTGGAAAAGATGTAAGTGGTCTGGGAGATAGTTGATAGCAGCGGGCTTCGAGGACAAAGCCTAATTTAAGTGGGGGAGAGTTGTAACATCCCAACTTCAGAAGTATGATTTAAGGGCTTAAAGTGTAAATTAAGGAAGTTACTCGACGAGTAGGTGCGATTACTCGTCGAGTCAGAGGGGGTTCTGGTCACGAGTTAAGTGACCAACTCGCCGAGTCAGCAGCTGGACTCGACGAGTTGGTGCTGGAATGAGAAAACCCTAATCTTAGGATTTGTACCCTATTTAAAGGACCTCAAGTCCTTACCTCAACCCCCTTACTACCTCTTGACGGCCAGAAGCAACCCTAAGCGACCCAAGCCCCATTTGTGAGTGAAAGAAGGGAGAAAGTGTGTTTTGAAGCAATTGTAAGAACAAGGCTAGGAGGATTTGATCATAGAAGAGCTGGAGGATTCGACTCTTTTGTTGTGGGCATCAGTTTAAAGGTAACAAGTTGATACCTTGACTCTATTGCATTTATATCTATTCATGAGTGAGATTTGGGGCCATTTTAGCATGTTTAGGATCCATTCCGGGTATTGAGTCCAGATCCGAGGTTGCAGCTCCAGATCTAGACTTGTCTTGGTCCAAGAAGTAATAAAGTATCAGCCCTTGGATTGGTTGTGAAGCATACTTGTCTTAAACCCTACCCCTAGCTTGATTTGGGCCATTAGCACTTTGTATTCACATAAAGTTTGCAACTTTACGTGAGAATCAGGCCTTGGAAGGATGGATCTATAAAATGGAGTCATTGCATGGCTTAAAAAGCCTCTGTATGGATAAAGGACTGCAGAAACTCGTCGAGTCGCATGGGTTGACTCGGCGAGTCATATGAAGATGGACATGGACTCGACGAGTTGGATGAACAACTTGGCGAGTCTGATGAAGATTATCGTGGACTCAACGAGTCTGTTCTTGGACTCGGCGAGTCACAACGCAGAACCCCCAACCTCTTATGGGTAAGACTCAGATCAGTGAGTTGGACATGATAGGATTCGGAGATTGATGGACTCGACAAGTCATGGGGTGACTCGGCGGGTCGAGTCGTGATATGGGAATTTTCTGAGTTTAAGAACTCGGCGAGTCTATGGGTTGACTTAACGAGTAGGGTTAATCAGGAAGGTTGACTTTGGCCAGGACTTTGACTCTGACCCGTTTGACCTTTCTAGGGTATTATGGTAATTTGGATATTTATGTCAATGTACCATTGATGGCTATAAGTGTTGGAGTCTGAGGAAGTGCTTCGGGATTGTGCTTTCGTGGTTCGGTTCGGCAATTGCAAGGTGAGTTATCCTCACTATATCAATAGGGTCTAAGGCACCAAGGCCGACCCTTTAGTTGTTATTGTTATGGTATGCTACATGTGGTTATGATCTATTAGATTGGAATCAGGATTGACAGTATGTTATGATTTTATGATCCGTAAGGATTGGTATATTAGTGACCTGCTAGGTCAGTGCTCTGGTTAGGAGAGATTGCTATGGTTGATGATCAGTGAGATAGTTATGTTTGATACTCGTATATGTCAGGATATGTTAGTTATGCACACATGGTCATTTGTTGATGATTGGGTTGAGGCGGTCCTGCTTTGTGCTGAAGGCCAACATACCCTACGAGCGGTCCGGAGAGACTGTAGGCCCTGTAAGGCGGTCCAGTCATACCGAAGGCTTGGGATAATCTAGTTAGATTGTAGGTTCGGTAGGGCGGTCTAGTCAGGCCGATGGCCCAATATGCATGTTGTTGATTATCTGTTATGGATATGGTATTATCAGTGTGGTATTGGTATTTTGGGGGTGGCTCACTAAGCCCTCAGGCTTACAGTTTTCAGTTTATTGTTTCAGGTACTTCAGGAGATCATGGCAAGGCGAAGGCGTAACCGTACCGCTCCTCATCCTTATGATCTGGTTATTGGGACACTCTGATGAATAACGATTTGAAAACATTTGTAAACAAATGCTATCTGAATTTGTGATTGAAAAAGCTTAAATTTGGCTTAAATTTTTGGATGTTACAGTGAGAGAGCGGAGATATTAGGTTGTCGTAGTGGTGGTCGATGAAGGAAATAGTGGTAAGCCGTCGAAGGCGTTGATTGTTGACAGAGGTAGGTTGGTTGTTAGAGGGCGGAGGGAGGCGGTTGACGGAGAGGGGATGATGTAGGCTGAAGTGTTCATTGCGGGAGGTGCAATGAAGATCAAAAGGATGCGGGATGAAGAGAGCGAAAGAGACGAGATGAAAAGGAAATAACGTATAAGGAAAGGATCGGGTATAATTTATCTTAGCCCTAAAAATGCCCTCAGATTAATTTAAGTCAGATACCCCTGTGTTTCTTTTTTCCAAATTTTTACAAAAATGCCACAAATCATCTTGACATTCTACTATTTTGATCTAACGGCTCATGTATGGTTTTCAGGTTCTCGAAAAACTGTAGGTTCTCAAATGATTATTCTCTCTCTCTCTCTCTCTCTCTCTCTCTATATATATATATATATATATATATATATATATATATATATATATATATATATATATATATATATATATATATATATATATAAAGTAGCACTTAGCTATTTGAACGATAAACCCCACAAATTACATATTAAGCCCGGATTTTAGTTCATCTCTTTATTGGCTCTTGGTACTAACTATTGCCACGATCACCCTATTCTATAAAGGTGAATGAACCAAGCCCCTACCATAAATTTGTAGTACATCTGTCACTTTCGAATTGTTGTATTTTAAATTCTTTTGCGATAGACAACTTTTTATTTTATCTATTAATGGTAATATCATAGAAATAAAAAGTATATTATCTGAAAGTCTGAAAAAAAAAAAATCCACACAGATGCTGTGATATATGCCTCCTTGTCCCCGTATTAGGC
The DNA here is from genome assembly GCF_002870075.4 of Lactuca sativa. Taxonomy (NCBI): domain Eukaryota; kingdom Viridiplantae; phylum Streptophyta; class Magnoliopsida; order Asterales; family Asteraceae; genus Lactuca; species Lactuca sativa. The sequence goes on along the minus strand of NC_056626.2, from coordinate 58,531,543 downwards.
ATAGTTCCACATTTTTACCTTTAACGATGCAAAGAAGTTCTTAATAGTTAACATGCATGTATCGTTACTTTTCTTTTCTTTTCTTTTTTTTTTTTTTTTTTTTTTTTTTTTTTTTTTTTGAAAGAGTGCATGTATCCTTACTTTCTTTAAAGGTTCACATGAATATTTAAGTGAATCAAGGATCTTATAGTATCCGAGCGAACCATTATGCATTCAGCATTCAGTCTATATTCTACAAATAGTCGGTGTGTTTTCTAGTCAATAATGACGGCAACACAATTCCTCGAAAAAAAAAAATATGGTGAAATAAGATGTAACATCTAAATAGGCGTGATAAAGGTCTTTTAGGTTAGAGATGTATTTGATTGGGACCATTGATTGTATACGTGAAATGCTTATAGCCATCTTAAGTGTTAGTCGTGTATGCTTAGTTGAATATAAGGCATTCTAGGCCTTAGGGTTCATTTTTTTTTGAACGATAGGCCTTAGGGTTCATAGAGTAATTATAGGTTATATCATTCAACTTGTAATACTAATAAATGCATTTGAATGCAACGATGTTGAAGTATTTACATCTTTTGAGAGCCGCAGTATTTTCCCGATGGCTCGGCACAACCATAAGACATTTAAATATTTGAGTAATATCTTTTCAGATCATTAATATATTGCATATCACAGCTATATATACTTAATAGATGGAATTAGTATTCAACTATTTATGGTCAGGAATGTATCCAAAAATTATGTTATATGGCTCACCATAACCATAATTTCTACCTCGAGGTTAGGGGTGTCCATCATTAGTTATCGAATGTTTTTTTAGAAACCATATGATCTAATTATCTATTAAATGTTGTACCAAATGATCCAATCTAATTGAATGTGTTCAAAACTATAGAACTGAACCAATTGGATATTGCATTGGAGATCTTCAAATATTTAGTACTATTGATACTCAACTCATCAATTGGACGGTTCACTGTTAGATTGGATGATATTTATTTGATGATGATTGTAGATTGACTGGATATGCAACTAGATGATAATTGGATAAAATATCGACTTTGATCGATTTGATTTTTATTGGATCTGACTTGTCATTCAAAAACCATTGATCAAATTTAAGTACTAAATTTTGAATAAATTACAATAGATTTTTTAAAAGCAACCACTCTTGAACTAGGTTGTTTAATCATTTCCTTTGGACAAACATAAGTTTTATCACAAAGGTGTAGGTTCAATATAGATTCATTATTAAGACGGAACAAATGAACTATTCGTAAGTGTAAGAAATAATAACGATCAACGACCAAGGAAAAAATTGTAGATTATTCATTGGACGTACTTACATTAGAATATACAAAAAAACTCATTTCGTTTTTTCATTTAATTTTTTAAGTCATGCTTTTTATTAACAAAACCGAATATACCAAAATTAATATTTCTTTTTATCCTTTTACCATAAACATCCATATTGATATTAAAAAACAATTTTTTTTTCTCGAAAAAAAACTCATTTTATTTTGTTGCTTTTTTTTTTTCCGAATATTTAGGTTTAGTTTTTATCCAAAAAAACTAAATGTACCAAAATTCTCAATTTTTGTCCTCTATAAATAGACATCAACATCGATATAAAAAATTCACCTTAATTTGGTCTCATTCACACTATGAATTTGAACTGCAAATAATTCATTTTTAGCATTCACAATGTGAGTTTTGTTGGAATAAGTGTCCAATATCATAACTAAATTGGTCAAAGTCAAAATTAAATTGGTATAGTTTTATGGAATAAAAGTAAAGTCCTTTTCGGGTTGTTCTCAAAAGCTAGAAATATCTAGAAATCACTTCAGAAAAGAGATAAAATGATTAGTTAATATGTTATATGATTAATAAATTAATTACAAATAGTTTGAATTAATTAACTATTAATCAGAATTAATTAAAATTAATTAAAGATGCAATGACTGAATTGTAATTGTTCACAATTGAGAAAGGAAAGACAATTGTAGAATCATCCATGGTATGAATGGTTTTAGGCTTTTTGGAACTCTTATATAGCTGATAAGGATAACTGCTTTGATTAGATAAAATCTAATTATTTTCTTATTCAAATCAGAGTTTATCCTGGAGATCCCCTAGCTATAAATATGACATTTTGGCTCCTAAATTTAGTGGTTCTCACTTTCCAAAAGGTGGAATACAATTTTCTTATCCCCATTACTCTCTTCTCTTGATTTCTAGTAGTCTAGTGTTTTAGGTGTGAGCCAGGAAGCCATACTTTTGTTGCTAGCTTTCTGAAGCAGGTGTGAGGTTTCAAGACTGTTATATATGATTATAACACAAAGATATGTACTCAAATATATCAATTTTAATTATATCTAGGGTTTATGATTGTTTCAATAGTATGTTGTTGTAATGAGAAAATACATAGATCTCTAGGTTGCATGTGCCCATAATTAGATTTTATGATGTTTTCCGATGTGCAATTAAGGTTAATGTAACCTAGAAAATCTACCAATGGTATTAGAGACAATGGTTCTTTCTATTATATGTGCCTAATTGAAACTAGGATAAATAAACAAAAAAAAAACTTTTGATCGTTAGGCACAGGGTGCCCCTTCTGCTTGGTGCTATGCGACTTTGGGTTATGCCAAATTCGGATTTACTTGTCTAATTTTGAATTGTATGATAATTACTAGATATTAGTTGTTGTTTTAACCGATTAAAATCGAAACATTAAATCTAGGTAATAGATAAATCCAAATTCAAAAATCAAGGGTGATAAATATGGAATTAATATCGTTTAACTAATAGTTTAATTAAGATAATTATAATCCATAAAATATTATTAATCTTAATTATTATGGGGCATGAGGTCGGGAGTTCTATTCCCTTAAACTACCTCTTGTGGTGCCACATGTGGGGAATTTTTCCCTGGAAATCCCTATGGGGGCTGGGTTTGCCCTGTAAAGGAGCTCGAACCCGGGGTGCTCGTTGAAATATTGCGAGTAGGCTCCACTTAATTCGTTTGCCGTTTCCAAAAAAATTAATTAGATTCAAACCTTGCATTCTTAAAAGGTTTTAAAATACACCCTTACTTATATTATAAGAGTTTATAATACTATACGTATGAGATTAATAATTTATCACTCAAACCTCGAGCAGGCCTGATTCATGAAGTCGTTCTGTGAGAGAGGTATAAGGAAACAATCTATAAAATGATCCTTGAATGGTTGTCCTCTTAACCCACCGCTTTTTTTGTGTGGTGGATTGTCGTTAACCGAAAGGGATATGATAGGACATTAATCACATTAAAAGTATAACATATAAGTGCTAGAACATGCATTAAAATTTCGTTCTAGTTAGTTAAGATAAAATGTGAAATTGTATGTTAATCCATGAAAACGCACATCATTTATTTGTGGTTCGTTAGTGGAGCGTGTGTGGTTAACCGGCTTACTAATTTGGGATTACAGAGTTCAGATGATGGTACATACTCAAAATTTATGATTTTTGATGGAGTGTGCGTGGTTAATCGGCACGTCAATATGAGATCATAATTGACATCAAGGGTGTCACATATGTTTGCATGGTTATTCACATCTGGTTTATGATCCTTGGCATACCAGTCACAAAAGTGAGAGCATCATCCGAGATAAACATGTCCTTGATAAGATTCAATGAATCTCAAAAGATCTAGGAGTTTCATAAGAGACTGAAATTGGTAAAAAGTCTTTCCTACCTAAAATAGATTTACAATTTGATTAAGGCTTCCCTCTTCAATGTTCGAATAAAAAATATGTATCCTAGCCTTATTTTAAAATTGGGTTAATAATTAAGGATTGAATCGACTTGTTTAAAGTTTCTGTCTTAGGTTAGATGTAAATCATTTCCCACTTCATCCCATACTTTCGAATTCTAGCTTATCTATGTTCTGCATCGGGAATAACTCATTTGTTATGGAATCTTCCTCAATGGGAAAGATGTCCTCGATAAGCACATCGCTCAACGCAATAATGAGTTAACTTTAATTAATTTTGTATTCCCTTAAACATATAGATTCGTCAAATAAGGTATATTACATCATTAACTCTATTTCCTCGATGTTCTAAAAGTATCATTTATGAACATGTGAACATACGAAATAAATTTGCAATTGAGTGAATTGTTTCACAAAAATGTAAGGCAAGAGTGATTTGAAAATCATTAAAAGTTCCTAATTGTATTCAAGCTAAAGGAGATAGTTTTGTATGTGCTCAATGAGAGCTACATGGAAAAACTCGAGAATCTTAATGTTGTCCTTGATAAGAGTGTTTTTGGGTTGTGAGGATACTTAGACAACATTAAGGGAGAGTGGAAGAAACATAACTTTAATCCTCAATACACCCGGAAAACAATTATATGAACAAACTATCAATTGAAACTTAATTATATGAGAATTGATACATTTTGTGGTCGTTGAAACCTTCATAGATCCTTGATTGATTGATGAGTGCCAAGAGTGCAACGTAGAACTCCTATTTCGTAGTAGCACCCAAGACACTTAGAACAACAACATTCGACAGCAATTGAAGAACAACATTCGACAGCAACCGATCCATTAAACACATTAAATGGGGACATCAAAAACCTAAACTGCTGAAGCAGCGCTACCACGTCGGGGCAATGAAGCCACCGCGATGTGGTGTTGTGATTTTGGTGGCTTCAGGAGGAGAAGAAGAATGTAGTCGAACTTTGCTTAGGATTTTCTGAAAACTCATCTCTTAATTTTATCCATAGACCCCTCTATTTATAGGGTAAGATTTTGTAACGCCTGTGTTTCTGGGCTTGCCATTTTTTAGCAATGTAATAGTCTAGGTTAACCTTTGTAACCCATTTTGAAATAATAAGAGTGTATTATTTGAGTTTTATGTGTTTTGTGCTTAATTGCTTAATTATGTGGTCTGATTAATTAAGAATAAAAATAAGCGTCAAAATTGAAGTGTAAAACAAACTTAATATCTTTGAATAATGTTGTAGTAGTTGAAATGAGGTTTCCGAATATATATAGAACGCCCAAATCTGACTTCGTATGAGGAAGTTATGATTTATCGAAGTTTCGGCTTAGCGGTGTGCAGCCCGAAATACTCGATTTGAGATCGAGCGGTTTTTAGCCGAAGCAATCTAAATGAGAATCGAAGATCTCATTGTTGGTATCGAAGCGATGAAAAGTTAGGCGAGAACGAACGTCAAACGAAGAAGTGATGAATATATAACGAAGTTTTTTTGTCGCGGCCTATTAAAAATAAATAATAAAAATAAAGTCGAAATTAGCCGACGGAGTCTAAACGAAAGTTGTAGAGCGTAGTCTCACCTTCGAGTGGATATAAAGAACGTCGAAAACGGAGTTCGTATGAAGAAGATATGAATTTCCGAAATTTATTAAATATTTGGTAATTAAATTTAAATGGAAATTCGGAGGCATTATCCGAAGGCGAGTCACCGGTCTGATCCGATGTACGCCCCGCGTACTCCGAAGAGTGTCGACATTTCGGATGACGCATGCAGTGACGATTTCGGAAGCAGTACGCGCTGCGTACTGTAGTACGCCCCGCGTACTCCGAGGCTCCAGCCTCTATAAATAGGAACCGAAGGCAACCGAGTCTTTTGCCAATTTCCTCTCTTCTCTCTCCCGTTTTACATCGTTTCGCGTGCCAGAAATACCCCGAAGCCCCGGTATCATACTCTAGCCCCGAGGCAAGTCCCGAGATCCCGAAGATCCCGAGAAGTGCGGTTCCCGAGCCGAAGCTCTGCCCGCGAGAAGTCGATTTTTGTGAAGATCTTCCAGATCTGCTGAGGATTACTACTTCTGCAAGTCATAGTGCTGTCCGATCATCTTCTGATCAAGTGAGTGTATAGTACCTTTCATAAACACGATAATAATACAAGTTTGGTTCGAGTGTATTAAGCATATTGTTGTTTATAAGTGTGAGTGTGTAGTTACCTTCTTCTAACACATAAATATTAAGTATTTTCTATAAAATACGTGCTATGTGTATAGTATATTGTTGTTTATATGTGTGAATGTGTATTCACTCTCTTCTATCTCATAGATATGATTTATTCTCTATGAGATATGTGTTATGTGTGAGTGTGCCTCATCTGTTATGTGGATTATGTGTTGATTAAAGCATGCTATACAGGTTTTCAAAACTATGGATAAAAATGTATATTTTATCTACTAATATGTTGGGTAGAACATGGGTAGATAGTTGGTGTGTAATAAACAGATGAGAGGCCTCGTTGTTGTTGATTTAGTCATCTAGCGGAGTTTAGATGACGACAACTAGCTATTCTAGATAGTCTTGTGGAAACATTAGCAGGTTCGCCACCTGTAGGTGTTAATGAACTTGGGTGTTCATTTGCTGTACTCCATCCCCCTCATGGTTGCCTTATTTGACTTATATTGCTGAGGTACCCCCGAAGCATGTGTTGTCGCCCCGATGAAATATTCTTAGACTAGGTCCCTTGTGTTAGTTGTTTTAGGGACATAAAGTGAGAATAACGGGAATGGGTAATTGGGTTATTGTTGGTTGGTGAAAATTAAATATGATTATTAATTGTGGGGTGAAAACCCTATATGCTCACCAGGCTCCCAAGCCTGACCCACTCAGTTTTATTTGTATTACAGGAAGTGGCGCGAGGGCATGAGATGGATGAACCATCAGTTGTTTTGTTTACAAGTCTGTATATGTATATATTTGTTGAATGACTTGTAATGTTATCGTTTATGCTTATTGGTATGTATCGGAACATGACACCCCGAGTTTTGATTATAATGAAAATACATTTCTTTTATGAAATGCTTTGGTAAACATTGTTTTATCATGTTTTGTTTTTGGGAACAAATTCCGCAACTCTTTCAAATCAAAAGGATTTACTCTGAAATTATTTTAAAAGCATAAATGAAAATCGGTCTTTTCTGGCCGAGATTTTGGGGATGTCACAGTTGGTATCAGAGCATTAGTTTAAGCGAACTAGGAATTTGTAGGATTTCTAGACTTAAACTTAGAATGCTAAGTGGAATTTTGAGTTGTGTGTCTGTTGTGTTTTAGACACGAGCACTGGTTTATTTTAGGAAAGTTGCCTAAAATGCTTTATGTGCTAAATGTTATATGTTGCCATATATGATATTATTTGTTTGGATCTATGGTCTGTTGCCGACCGGATCTAGAAACCTTATGTGTGTAGGATTCTAAGCGTACGTCTACGATATTAGAACTAGCATGTAAACGTTTCGGAGTGATAATGATGATTTGAATACCTATCATGATTGAGGATCTAATTTCACCTTATTCGGTGTGTAGATCAAAATGGTGAGAACCAGAAGTGGAGTTGGAAATGCTGACGAAAACAGGAATCAACCACCAGTGATTGAGCAAGTACCTGTCGTAGCAGCAGCACCTGAGCCAATAACCATGGCTGGTGTGCAAATGATGATTCAGATGATGTTGGATCGTCAGATGGATGAAACTAGACGGTTGCTTCAACAGAATCGTGAAGAACTGTCAATTCGTGTGGAGGAGCCTGAATTAAATGAAGGGCACTCGGAAGGTGGAAACTTCAGTGGGTCTATTGGTCAAGCCAACCCACCGATAGTTAGGCAAGATAACCGTGATGGAAGGAATGATGGAATGGGATGCAAGTACAAGGACTTTCTAACTTGCAAACCATCGACCTTCAATGGAAAGGAGGATCCGATTGGGGTTATGGATTGGATCTCCGAAATGGAGTTAGCCTTTATGACATGTGGCTGCAGAGGCAAGTTGCAGACTATCTATGCCGTGCGACAATTCCGAGGTGGAGCCGTTCGTTGGTGGAACACTCTAGGGAAGACGTTGAGCCCTAATGAGCCACTGCAATTGTCATGGGCAGAGTTCTTGGTGCAGTTCAAGCGCAAGTTCTGCTCGGCTCAAAATTTGTTGGAGTTGGAGAACAAGTTCCTGACATTGACAAAAGGCAACATGTCAGTTGATGAATACACCAATAGCTTCACCGATAAGATGGATTTTGCTTAGCGCATCATTCCAGATGAGTTGACAAAGGTGGACCGGTATGCGAAGGGACTCCCATGGGAGTACGAGGTGCCAATATGTCAGGCACTTACTCTAGAGGCAGCTATCTGGGCTGCCAAGTCAGTTGAGAACATGATAAAGGGAAGAACCACCGTCAAGGTTGAGGTTGGTGAGAAAAGAAAGTTTGAGGGAATATCTGGTTCCGGTAAGAAGGGAAAATTTTCGAAATCTGATTCGAAAAGGTTTGGAGGAAAAGGAGGCGAAGCAAAGTGGTGTGATAAGTGTAAGAAAAATCACTTTGGGAAATGTAGCGAGGATGTGACCTGCTACAAGTGTGGGAAGGTTGGACATTTTGCCAATGAATGTACGAACAACAAAAGGATGTGTTTTGGTTGTAATGAAGAAGGGCACATTTTGAAGGACTATCAGAAGAAGAAGGAGGCAACTAGGCCCAACATTCCACCAAAGCCAAAGGCGAGAGCCTTCCAGATGACACTCGAAGCTGCGAAAGATGAAGCTGATGTCGCTTCAGGTACCTTTCTCGTAAATGAATTACCTGCTCAAATTTTGTTTGATTTTGGAGCCAACTACTCCTTTATTTTGCATGAGTTTGGTAGAAAGCTAGCTTTGCCTGTTGATAGACTAGATGATGCTTTATTAGTCAAAGTAGCTAGTGGCAAGTTTGTACCTGTTAGCCATCGTATGAAAAACATCTTAATCGATCTTAATGGGAATAAGTTTCACGAGGAATTATTGCCCATCGATCTTAATGGTTTCGACATCGTGTTGGGAATGGATTGGCTTAGCGCCAATGATGCCGAAATTTTGTGCAAGAAGAAGATAGTTAAAGTAAACCCGCCTGGGAAAGATTCGTTTATGGTGTACGGGGACAAACACAGAGTGAATTCTGGAATCATTTCTCTAATGAAAGCCAGAAAGTGTTTGACCAAGGGATGTACATCATATTTAGCATTCGTGATTGATGCGAAGAAAGAAAAGAAGGTGATGCAGAGTATTCCCGTGGTGTGTGAGTATCCGGAAGTGTTTCCCGAAGATCTTCCTGGATTACCGCCTGATCGACAAGTGGAATTCCGTATTGACTTGTTACCAGGAACCACGCCAATAGCAAAAGCACCTTATCGATTAGCACCGACGGAGATGAAGGAGCTGATGATGCAACTTCAGCAGTTATTGGACAAAGGTTTCATTAGACCTAGTTCATCGCCCTGGGGAGCTCCGGTGTTATTTGTGAAGAAGAAAGATGGAAGTATGAGAATGTGCATCGATTACAGAAAGCTGAACAAGGCAACAATAAAGAATAGATATCCGTTGCCGAGGATTGATGACCTATTTGATCAATTGCAAGGTTCGAGCTATTTCTCGAAGATCGATCTAAGGTCAGGATATCATCAGCTAAAAGTAAGAGAGCAAGATATCGAGAAGACTGCATTCAGAACTAGATATGGACACTATGAGTTCTTGGTTATGTCATTTGGACTAACCAATGCTCCAGCAGCGTTCATGGATTTGATGAATAGGGTTTGTAATCTGTTCCTTGATAAATCCGTGATAGTGTTCATAGACGACATTCTGATTTACTCGAAAAGCCAAGAGGAACATGGCAGACACTTGCGAGAAGTGTTAGAAGTTTTAAAGCAGGAGAAGCTGTATGCGAAGTTCTCCAAATGTGATTTTTGAATTCGTGAAGTCCAATTCTTGGGTCACGTGGTCAACCAAGAAGGGATAATGGTTGATCCAACGAAGATCGAAGCTGTGATAAAGTGGGAACAACCGAAAAGTCCCATGGAGATTCGAAGCTTTTTAGGATTAGCCGGATATTACCGCAGGTTTATCCAAGGCTTTTCTTTGATTGCTACTCCATTGACAGCTTTGACCCACAAAGGAGCTACTTATGCTTGGAGTGATAAGCATAAAGAAGCATTCGAGAAGTTAAAGAAGAAGCTATGCGAGGCACCGATACTTTCTTTACCCGATGGAGTTGAAGACTTCGCTTTTTATAGCGATGCGTCTGGGGTTGGATTGGGTTGTGTTTTGACCCAAAGAGAAAAGGTGATAGCATATGCGTCTCGACAGCTGAAAGAGCATGAAAAGAATTACCCGACTCATGATTTGGAGTTGGCAGCGGTAGTTTTCGCTCTGAAAATATGGAGGCATTACCTCTATGGCACGAAGTGCAAACTTTTTACTGATCATAAGAGTCTCCAATATCTCTTTAATCAGAAGGAATTGAATATGAGGCAACGACGCTGGCTAGAATTACTTAAAGACTACGACTGTGAGATACTTTACCACCCCGGTAAAGCTAATGTTGTTGTTGATGCTCTCAGTCGGAAAGTCAATCTTGAAAGGAAAAGGCCAAGAGCGTTGAGAATTGAAGTTGTCTCGACAATTGTGGAGAGTATAAAGAAAGCTCAAGAGGAGGCTTCTGAGAAAAATGACCGAAAGGAGGAACGTTTGGGTAAAATGTTGGTGTTTGGTACAAACGGTCATGGACTGAAGGTATTCCAGGATCGTATTTGGGTACCTAAGTCAGGAGGAATTAGGGATCTTCTGATGGAGGAAGCTCACAAAACCATGTACTCAATTCATCCTGGTAGCACTAAAATGTATAGGGACCTGAAACCCTACTACTGGTGGCCGACGATGAAGCTTGACGTTGCAAAGTATGTGGCTGAGTGTGTGACTTGTGCGAGAGTAAAGACACAACATCAGAAACCTTACGGGAGTTTAGAACCATTTCCTGTGCCTATGGGTAAGTGGGAAGATATTGCTATGGACTTTGTCACTAAACTGCCCAGAACAAAGAATGGTCACGACATGAGTTGGGTGGTCGTTGATCGATTCACTAAGAGTGCGCATTTCATAGCAGCCAAGGAGAATTGGTCTATGGAAAAGCTTGCGAATTCTTACGTGAGGGAAATTGTGAGGCTTCACGGTGTTCCGTTAACGATTGTATCAGATCGTGATATCCGTTTCACCTCAAGGTTTTGGAAAAGTCTACAAGAGGAAATGGGTACCAAGTTATGTTTAAGTACAGCTTACCATCCGCAGACTGATGGTCAGAGTGAAAGAACAATACAAACACTTGAAGATATGCTGAGAGCATGTACCTTGGAATTCCTAGGTAATTGGGATGAACACTTACCTTTGGTAGAATTTTCCTATAATAATAGTTTTCACTCGAGCATTAAGATGGCACCTTATCAAGCTTTGTATGGACAGAAGTGTCGTACGCCGTCTTGTTGGCTTGAGGCTGGGGAAAAGCAGTTTATGGGACCGGAGATGGTTCATCAAACTGCTGAAAAGTTTAAAATAATTAGAGAAAGAATGTTAGCAGGTCAAGATCGTCAAAAGAGCTATGCTGACAAGAAGCGAAGACCGATGACTTTTGAGATTGGAGATTCGGTTTTGCTTAAATTCTCGCCGTGGAAGGGACTTATAAGATTTGGTAAAAGGGGAAAGTTGAGTCCGAGGTTTATTGGACCGTTTAAAGTTCTTCAGAGGATTGGGAACCAAGCTTACAAGCTCGAATTGCCCGAAGAACTGAATGGAATTCACAACACTTTTCATGTGTGTTATTTGAGGAAGTTCACGGGAGAAGTTCCCGATATAATTCCAATTTCTGAATTGAGAATTGATGAGAACAAAAGGTTGATTGAAGAACCAGAGGCAATTGTTGACCGAAAGACTAAGAAGTTGCGACACAAAATGGTTGGGTTGGTGCTTGTCCGATGGAAACACACGAATGAGCCGAATCTCACCTAGGAGACGGAGAGTGACATGTTGAGTCGCTATCCGCATTTGTTTGTTGATGTGTGATTCCGGGGACGGAATCATTCTAAGGTGGAGAGAATTGTAACGCCTGTGTTTCTGGGCTTGCCATTTTTAGCAATGTAATAGTCTAGGTTAACCTTTGTAACCCATTTTGAAATAATAAGAGTGTATTATTTGAGTTTTATGTGTTTTGTGCTTAATTGCTTAATTATGTGGTCTGATTAATTAAGAATAAAAATAGGCGTCAAAATTTAAGTGTAAAACAAACTTAATATCTTTGAATAATGTTGTAGTAGTTGAAACGAGGTTTCCGAATATATATAGAACGCCCAAATCTGACTTCGTATGAGGAAGTTATGCTTTATCGAAGTTTCGGCTTAGCGGTGTGCAGCCCGAAATACTCGATTTGAGATCGAGTAGTTTTTAGCCGAAACAATCTAAATGAGAATCGAAGATATCATTGTTGGTATCGAAGCGATGAAAAGTTAGGCGAGAACGGATGTCAAACGAAGAAGTTATGAATTTATAACGAAGTTTTTCTGTCGCGGCCTATTAAAAATAAATAATAAAAATAAATTCGAAATTAGCCGACGGAGTCTAAACGAAAGTTGTAGAGCGTAGTCTCACCTTCGTGTGGATATAAAGAACGTCGAAAACGGAGTTCGTATGAAGAACATATGAATTTCCGAAGTTTATTAAATATTTGGTAATTAAATTTAAATGGAAATTCGGAGGCATTATCCGAAGGCGAGTCACCGGTCTGATCCGACGTACGCCCCGCGTACTCCGAAGAGTGTCGACATTTAGGATGACGCATGCAGTGACAATTTTGGAAGCAGTACGCGCTGCGTACTGTAGTACGACCCGCGTACACCGCGCTCCAACCTCTATAAATAGGAACCGAAGGCAGCCGAGTCTTTTGCCAATTTCCTCTCTTCTCTCTCCCGTTTTGCATCGTTTCGCGTGCCAGAAATACCCCGAAGCCCCGGTATCATACTCTAGCCCCGAGGCAAGTCCCGAGATCCCGAAGATCCCGAGAAGTGCGGTTCCCGAGCCGAAGCTCTGCCCGCGAGAAGTCGATTTTTGTGAAGATCTTCCAGATCTGCTGAGGATTACTACTTCTGCAAGTCGTAGTGCTGTCCGATCATCTTCTGATCAAGTGAGTGTATAGTACCTTTCATAAACACGATAATAATACAAGTTTGGTTCGAGTGTATTAAGCATATTGTTGTTTATAAGTGTGAGTGTGTAGTTACCTTCTTCTAACACATAAATATTAAGTATTTTTTATAAAATACGTGCTATGTGTATAGTATATTGTTGTTTATATGTGTGAATGTGTATTCACTCTCTTCTATCTCATAGATATGATTTATTCTTTATGAGATATGTGTTATGTGTGAGTGTGCCTCATCTGTTATGTGGATTATGTGTTGATTAAAGCATGCTATACAGGTTTTCAAAACTATGGATAAAAATGTATATTTTATCTACTAATATGTTGGGTAGAACATGGGTAGATAGTTGGTGTGTAATAAACAGATGAGAGGCCTCGTTGTTGTTGATTTAGTCATCTAGCGGAGTTTAGATGACGACCACTAGCTATTCTAGACAGTCTTGTGGAAACATTAGCAGGTTCACTACCTGTAGGTGTTAATGAACTTGGGTGTTCATTTGCTGTACTCCATCCCCCTCATGGTTGCCTTATTTGACTTATATTGCTGAGGTACCCCCGAAGCATGTGTTGTCGCCCCGATAAAATATTCTTAGACTAGGTCCCTTGTGTTAGTTGTTTTAGGGACATAAAGTGAGAATAACGGGAATGGGTAATTGGGTTATTGTTGGTTGGTGAAAATTAAATATGATTATTTATTGTGGGTTGAAAACCCTATATGCTCACCAGGCTCCCAAGCCTGACCCACTCAGTTTTATTTGTATTACAGGAAGTGGCACGAGGGCATGAGATGGATGAACCATCAGTTGTTTTGTTTACAAGTCTGTATATGTATATATTTGTTGAATGACTTGTAATGTTATCGTTTATGCTTATTGGTCTGTATCGGAACATGACACCCCGAGTTTTGATTATAATGAACATACATTTCTTTTATGAAATGCTTTGGTAAACATTGTTTTATCATGTTTTGTTTTTGGGAACAAATTCCGCAACTCTTTCAAATCAAAAGGCTTTACTCTGAAATTATTTTAAAAGCATAAATGAAAATCGGTCTTTTCTGGCCGAGATTTTGGGGATGTCACATATTTAAACCATTAAAAGATATTATCTAGTCACCTAATAATTATCCATATAATTGGTAATTATATAACTGCTTAATTCTCTTGTTTAATCCTATGGAATATTCCATAACTTCTATATTTCATTTAGTTAATTAAAGATTAATTAATTAACAAATCAAGTTCCTATAATATTCCCATGTCATTTATTACTTATTTCTGTCCTTGCATGTAACCCAAAAGGACCATACTATTAACAGTGATATTACCAATTGTTGTGACTGTGGGCACCATTCTCCAACACTCCCACTTGCACAAGTTACCAACGCTATATGGTCTACTATTCACTAGTAATTAATAGAGAGTAAACAGTCAAATGTATCTGCCATACTTAGAACATAAATTCACAATATAACCCTTAGATAATTGATCAAATATTCATTTGTTCTTCAAGATATCTATATGAATGTGAAACATGGATATAGTCAATCTCAAACGTTCAAGAATTTGTTTCCCGAAACTAACTTGTGTCAATCAAAAAACAAACTGCATAATTGATCTATCAATTCAGTATGAGCATGGCCATGATTTATAATATCAACAACAAATCATCAAGGGGCCCAAAGATATTGACTCTAACAAATTAGAAAAGAAGTGAAGAAATAAAGTTTGACTACATAGATTCTGCCTATTCCTTATGTCATATCTAGTCAAACCCTATATGATTGCAATTTACAAACAAATTTAGAGAGAAACCAAGACATAACAGATTGTAGGAGAAAATCGCATGCATCTCCATTTGAAGAATATATGATATTACCATCTTAGAAATACTTGTGATAGATTTCATAAAGTAATTTCTAAGTGCGGGTTGCTCCAATACCTTAAAATTTCCATTTAAAGTAGTTATGAGTATTGGTCACAAACTTTGCTATGTTCATCCCCATGGACAATATACCGATGCTCCATGACAATATTAAATCACTACTTTCTTTCAAGAGTAGAACCAATTGTGGAAGTTTGTATAAATTAATATTCTGGAAGTGGTTCTGAACATGCACAAATGGAACACGATGATAATCTAAATGAGATGGTTGATCTTCATCAAATATTAAGCTCTCCAATTAATAATTATCAAATCAAATAGAGAGCAAAAATCACATCAGTTCCTAAAAACAAACCGAGCTAAAAGTACTCAAGTTAAAACACATGCAAAAATAATGTCGTTAGATCTTTATGTGAATAATAAACTTGGTTAGTAACTTTAGTTTAAAGGAATGGATAAGCGATATTCTCTTCGATTGACTATGATGTCCTCACAACCGTGAATGTACTTATGGATTATTCACCATGTGATCTTATGTGACTTGGAATCTTTACACCAGGTAAAGACACCTTTTAGTCACAAGAAACTTCAAGAGAACCCTTAATGATTGAGTACAACACTGGGGTCACGAATGAATTTCATTTAGTCACATAGTTTGTCTTTGCAATGCAATATGATCTAATCTTACTATTAAATCCACTTAGGTGTATTACTTGGTACTCTTCCAAGACAATACTTTATTATTTATTAAGAGCACCAACTTCGACTACTAAACTTTATTAGTAAGGAACTTACCATCAACGTAACTCTTTCATTGACTTCTTCCATAATTGCAAGATTATATCTTTCATCCTTTTAGGATTCCAAAGTATATTCTTTATTTTTGATTCATTGATTATAGCCAAAAAGATCTTATATGACTTGTCATGCATAAGAAATATGCATCGTTAGATCTAGATCATATTATGACTTTTACTGACGCAAACTCTTTAAGGCTTCTGCAACTTGAGTTTTCTCGAGATTCCAAGTACTTTGGATTAAATCAACAATTCACTTAGATCTATCTCCGTAGACTCTAAGTATACTTTCTTCTTCACCCCATGTGTTTCACATCGAGACAATTCCTAAGCGAAGTAAACATTTAACATTTAGCAAAGTTAGGAAATCATTTCCTATGTTAATATAAGGGACACCATATCTCCCTCTACCTTCGATATTTATATAGAATATCTTTTATTTCTCATAACTCAACTTTTGAATTTCTCATCGAAGGAAATGATCCAAACATGATATGCTTTTTAAAATCCACCAGTGGACTTTTCAAGCCTAGATATCTTTCACAACCCGGTTGGGTTTCAAGTTATGTGTATTCCAATCCATGCTTGTCATATTTTTTAAGATCTACAAACACCATACGCTTTTAGCACCAAGTATTGGATAAGTTAAAATTTAAAACATACATGGACATAGTCTCATTCCTCATTGCTTCCTCGATTTTGGATTATAGGGGCTTCCATAGCATCTGAAAGCCGATAGACTCTTATCGCAATCTATTAGTGACTCAATTCCCATGTGACATGTAGTCAACGAGGTTCATGACGTCTTTTATTAGATCTAGATGGATGAGGTAGAGGGATGCCATTTCCTTAATAGGTTTTAACCTCTAATTAATTGCTAGTGCTTTTCCTTAGGCTCTTTGTTAATTGATTCTTAAGTCTTATCAAGATCGATGTGGCTCCCACAAGTTATTTTGGATATTGTAAGGTCACACCTTACGATCTGATGAGTCAAACACTTTACACGCTAACTGTCAACGTCAGCGTCTACATCACCATCATCGCCAGTGTATTAGGTCCATCAACATCAACGTATAGTTATTCTATGTAATATTTTATATATTAGGTAATGATATATATATATATATATATATATATATATATATATATATATATAATAAATAGCAGATCCAATATCCTTGTGATAAGGATCAGTTCTTAGTATATATAAGATGTAATCCCTTCAATCAAGGGACATACTTGTATAGATTAGTATATAATCCACATTATGGTAAATGATAATGTTGAATTTTTCTTGGTGACCGTCTTTGTGACAACCTATTTTCTTGCTGAAAATAAACTCTTTCTCGGTGAAAGACAATTTGGAGAACTCCTTTTGTTATTTACTTTCCGTTCTTTATTTGCTTATATTAGATTGCTTTTGTTCTTTATACTTGAAGTGTATCCGATCAATACAAACCTTCAATTGGTATCAAAGTAGGTTTTTGATACACTCAAGTTATTATGTCGACGTCTTACAATCCAAAATCGACTGCTTGCAACAAGATCCCTCCGTTTGATAAACTCAACATCTTTGCTTGGAAATCAAAGGCCATGGAAGCTCTCGAGTTCATGGACTTTGACATGCCCGACATCATCAAAAAATGTCATGTCGCTATTATGCATCAATCGTCCATTTATGGTACCTCTGATAGTAAGCTAAAAGGAAAATATATGCCTGGATATAATAAGGAAACTAAAAGGGTGTTAAATCTTGATGTAAAGGCGAGTATTTCTATTGGAAACTCACTCCCTTATTCTGTCTATCGTTTGGTTCAAAACGGCTCAATCGCTCAAGAGATGATGATCAAACTATTATCTGATTTTGAAAAGGAAAATTCCTCAGATGATGAAGGTAAGTGTCTTATGGCCCAAATCGTTGAATCTCACGCTGACACATCAAATGACAATGTTGGAACTCTTCAGATTCAACAGTTGAAAAGAAATCAAAATCTTATGTTAAAGGAAAGGATCATGGAATCAAAGTTTGTTATCGATATGGTGATGCCTCTCACAAATTCAGCTAGTGCACTTTTGAAAAGAACTTCATTCGTGCTGACAATATCATGACTCAAAATTGTAAGTGGATAAAAAAGGGAAACTCTTTAAACTATCTCCCCAGTGATTGTAATAATATATTTTCTTAAGTGACCCATTGCAAGATGGGTCAATGCATATTAATTGTATATTCTTTAAGTTTTGGGGCTTACTGTATATTTTAGTTTTAGGGTAAAGAACATATTTGGTATTTAGATAGCGGATGCTCAAGACATATGACCAGATTCAAGTATCTTCTGGAAGATTTCGTAAAGAACGATGGTCCTACTTTCACATATGGAGATAATGGAAAAGGGGCTACAAAGGGATATGAATCGATCAAGTGAAATTTTATGGTGTTCAAGATTTTTTCTTACGTGAAAGGTCTTCAGCATAATCTCATCTCAATCAGTCAATTGTGAGACACTGGCTATAAAGTTCTCTTCAACAAGAGAGAAGGAAAGGCGGTGGATCAAAAGAAGGTCATTGTTCTAACTGCAAATCGACAAAATGACATTTATGTTTTGGATATGTTTTCTTCTGAAAACTCTCTTCCTCGTTGCTTCTTCTCTCATGCACATTCTCATCTAAATTGGTTGTGGCACAAGAGGTTATCTCATATGAATTTCAAGAACATATCAAGGATCTCTGGGAATCATCTTGTAAGAGGACTTCCTAAGATGAAATTTATCAAAGATAAGATGTGCTCAACGTGTGAAAAGAGAAAGAAAACCAAGTCTACTTTTAAGCCAAAGTCCTGTTCTTCCATTATCAAACCTCTTCATTTTCTCTACATGGATCTTTTTGGACCAATCCCTATTAAGTCAAGAGTTGGGAAAAAGTGTACACTCATTATTGTGGATGAATTTTCAAGATTCACCCGGATAATATTTTTAGGAAAGAAGAGTCATGCCGGTGATGAAATCATTTCCCTCATCAAGCAATGGAAAGTTCTCTATGATCATAAAGTAAGGCAATTACGTAGTGATCATGGAACTGAATTCAAAAACTCCTCCTTGGAAGATTTTTGCTCATTTTTAGAAATTTCTCAGGACTTCTCTGCTGTTAGAACTGTTGGATTAGGTGTCTAAGCCCATAACTATAATTTGTATAAACTTGAATTGATAGTAACATAGTTCTTTTGGGTTACCCTCAAACCTAACAATCGACACAATATCTTTGGAGAGAGATATAGATTTATTATTTGATTAATAAATTGAAATAAATAATCTGTTGATATGTTATGTAAATAATATATCAACTAGAAATAGTTATATTTAATAATATTTAATCAGAAATTAATTCGAATTAATTTGGTGATTAAAAGAATTAATTGAAAGTGTAGGGATTGAAGTGCAATTGTTCAATAGTTGAAAAAGACATATTCTAGAACCCTCCTTGAGGCTATGGATAGTTTCAAGGGATATTCTAGAGCTTCTAGAATATCCCATGTGGATAAATAGGTAGCTGGATAATTACCCAGTTCAAGATAATATTATTATATTGAGTTTGGGCTTATCTAGGGATTCCTGACTGCATTATATAAAGGTCCCTAGGGCTATGACTTTCGGCTACTCATATCTTAGAGAGTATAGGCCAAAATTCTGATCTTCTTCCCCCTCTTGCCTCAATACCCTTCTTGCTTGTGTTGAGTGTGAACCACTAGAGACACGACGCTTGTGGTGCTTGCTTCCAAAAGATCAACAAAAGGGTTTCTTGATTGTTTGCTCACACAATCAATAAGGTATGTATTCCATCTTATGAATTCGGATTTAGATAAGAAGTTTTATAGTTTTGATAATTCATAGTATGTTGCCTTTACGTGAAAGACATAGATCCTTCATAGGTTGCATGTGCCATAATCATTTAATTGTTAAGTGTTTCTCCACTTAGTGCATAGAATATTTGTAACATACGTTTTCCATAAGTAGTATCAGAGCCTATGACTTTCTTTCATGTATTCGCATATTGGTGAATTGATCAAAACAAAAGAAACTGAAATTTTCGAAAAGCCACAACTTACTACCTGAGCATTGATGCTCGCGACGTGAGCTTAGTTCAGATATGATTTTTTGAAGCTTATTTGCCTAATCTGTTTATATGTGATAATTATATGCTATATTCATCATCCAAATCAGATTTTATTGAATATATAATGATAAAATAAAAGCCTACAAGTTAGGAGATAAGTCTTTGACTTGATTAATATGATTGATTTTTCAAGTGTACAAATAATTAACTTGGATATTAATTAAACTTAATAATTAATGTGAAATATTATTTGGTTTATTTTAAATTTAAATTAACTGTTTAATTTTCGAAATTTAAATATAAACATGTATTTTTGAAAAACTTTTTAAAAAATACACCTTATACTATATGTAGAATTAAATTTTTAATTATTACTATACGTATAAGACTAAGTCAATCGAACCGCTAGTATGCCTCATTCACGAAGCTGATCTATAAGGGGGTATAAGGAGACTGCCTATAAAAGTATAGTTGGATAGGTGTCCACTCTCACCCACTGCTTCCTTGATTTGTGGAGGGTCGTTAGCCAAACAGGTTTGATAGGATAATTAATTCTCATTAATAAGTATAATGCGATTAAAAGTAACGGAACTTTTTTATTTTAAAATCCAATCTTAGTTACTTTAGGAAAATGTGAATTTGTATGTTAACTCATGAAATTACACATTATAATTTATAGTAGTTAGTGAACCGCGTGTGGTTATCCGGCATACTAATCCCCTATCCTAATAAATAAGTAGAATATGTCCACGTGTCACTCTCCCAGCCCCCCTAAATTGTATTTTCCCGCTTCTTTTCTTCATCTAAATTACGTAGCTGCCATCCAATCCAATTCCAATGAATATATCCCAAAAAATTTGCACCGATCAAATCAAATCTAGTCAACAATTTAAAATTTAAAATTTAGATAAAAGATTTCCAAATAATATTTCCAAATAATATGCATAAATCGTAAATTCAAATTTCAAATTCTTCATATCCAATTACATATGGAAGTATATTTATTCTAATTGGAAGTTGATTAAATTCCAGTAATTAAATCCCAAAAAATTTGCATCAAATAAATGCATACCGAAATATATACCATCTACAATACCATCTATATGGTTTTATTTTCTTCATGATTCTGCTTCAGAGAACACATTACAAACGGTATGTTTCTTCAGTTCTTCTTCAATGTATCTTCTCAATTTTATTTCTTTTAACATAATTTATTCAATAAATCAATTTGCTAACATAAGTTCTTCAAACCTTCCTGTCTGTACCCGTTAGAATTTCATTGATTTTGTGATCGTTTACTTCATATTTATCCTCAACGACAAGAACAACTACACAAGGTTAGTAATCTGAAAGCCTGTTCAGTCTTTCTTTTACAGGACAATCTGAATTCATGCGTTTGTACAAATTCGAAAACTGCATATATTTTTCAGAGTTTTCATGTTTATGTTCTTAGTTCTTCCTCTTTAAGATCTGTACATAGTTAATCTTCTATTCTTTCCTCTTAAAAAAATATCAATTTATCGTTTTTAAGAAATTTTCAAAAAACTGCAAATATTATTTTACAAAATTTTTTATAGGGATCAGTAATGTAACACTATTAAATTAGATATGTTATATTTGTACTACATACAAACCATTTTATTATGTATTATTTTAACTATTTAATTTTTTTTACGTTTGATAATGTTGTATTACACTAAAATTATCAATTATCTAAAAACATTTAATTCAGGTAAAGCTATTGTTTTATGATGATTAAAGTTAGAAAAGGGTTTAATTTGCCATTTTCTAAAGTTTTAATATTAGTTTACTTTTTCAACTATATTTCATGTTGCTAAACAAGTACATTAACTATTTTGGTAGAATACGAAAAGTACATTGCCATTTCATGCAAAAAGATAATGAGTTATCTATGTGATCAAATGATTTTTTTTATCTATTTTATAATCAAAATCATTTTTTATATTTATTTTTATAACCATATTTTAGTTTTTTACCAACTTTTTATTGAGTTCTGGACAAAGTCTAGAACAATATTTGTGAGAATAATAGTAAAATATTGGTAAGTGTTTCCAAGAAAATAGCTTCCTGATAAGACATGCTACTGTGTTTTCTCAATTACATACGATGGCATAGAAAGATCTAAATTAAGATGTTTGAATACATGTAAATGAAACAATTTTGTCATTTCTTGCATTTAACCTTATATTTGAAAGCTTAGTTTGTGCTTTTTAGATCTTTATGGTTTTCATTATTTGACACATGTTATTTTGTTTACCGGTTTTAGATTTCTCTAAACAGCCATAGTTTGACAGGATAATTAAAGCTATTACACTTGGGGATAACTCTTTTGTGTATGGTTGTCAAGCTACATACTTACTGGGGCATATTAAAAATGGCTCAAAGTTCTTGCTGAAACTATAGCTTTTGAAAGTAGACTGATCGAAAGAAGTTCTAAAATTCAAAATGGAGGCAATCGGAAACTATAATCTTTATGTTTATTTAATGATCTAATAAAAGTTTCAGTATACTTTCATGGCTTTGCAACTATTCAATTGAATTTTATTAGACCAAAAAGGTTTAGCCTTTTTGCTATGAAGACAGTGGAAAAAGTAGTCAAACTTAAAAAATGAGTAATATATGCAGCAACTTCGTTAAGCATATATGTATTTTGTAGCTGATTATGGAAAAGGAACCTATTATAAGATGTTGTGTTTATTTATTTATATAGAGATGATGCATTTTTCAACCTAAACAATTAAAAAAATATTAAAAAAAGAAGAAAATATTATGTACCTTCCAGAACCAATAAATCCGTGGATTTGTATCTTTATATCCATTATATTATGTATTTGCCTTCCAACCATCAACATAAACATCACTTTCACTACCATGTAATATTCCATCAAGATCTTCAAGCTCTAAACTTTTAAAACAACGTTTTTGAATCTCTTCATCTGTCACAATATCTGCAAATACTCGAGCACAATGTGTTACCTCTTGTGAAACAGATGTCATAAACCAATGTTTAATCAAAATATCAACATACTCGAACAAAATGTGTTACCTCTTCTAAAAAGACATTCATTCCTACTAACTGTAAGAAACATGCTCGAAGAGATCTTTAGGATCAAGAATCCATTTTTAATCATCACCTCTTTTTGTATATCGAACGATTTTATCTTCATGGTTTCCATGGAGAACTAGGGTTTTACCCCTTAATATCATCCGAACGCAGAATTGGGTGAAATTGGGGAAAGAACAAATGGAACTGGAATAATCCCTAGCATGGAAATGAGGATGATGAGTGGTGATTTGATCAGGGAAGGAATTGAGGGTGATAGTGGAAGAAGGAGAGTCGGGGTTAGGATCGTCTTTTCTCATCCTGACGGAGACTAAGTCGGAGGAGGAGAGGGAATTGTAGATGAAATCTTCGAGCTTACGTTTCGTGCATTGTTGAACGCAATCGATGGTGGGGGAATCAAGGAGAGTCATTGAGGGTTAACGAACTGGGGGACTCGAGCTTCCATTTCATGCGACGACCATCTACGGCCGGTTGTAGTCCATGGAAACAAACACCCAAATACAGAATTCTGTGAAACCAACTGGGTTTTAGGCTCATTGATAGGAAGACACACACAAAGAGAGAAAGATAGAGAGAGTGAGTGATGAAGAAGACGTTTGTAGAGAGAGTGGTTGGGAGAGTACTGCGATTTCTTGACCCGATTTCTTTCTACATATAGAAGACACGTGACAAGTGACAGTGCGTGTAGGTATCGAGTATTATTTGGATCCGATTCCGACCAATATGTAGCTTTGGATCCGACTCCGACTCATATTAACTTCAATATTTTTAAATAAATTCACATTTACACAATATAAACAATTATCAAATTTCGATTTTATATTATTTAAATATTTAAAAAATTTTCAATTGACTTAATTTTTTTAAAAAATAATACATGAATAAATTATTTCTTATTTATAAAAACATTCTAATAAACGAATTAAAAAATTTATATAATATTATTGTATTGCTTTTGCCAATACTTAACAAAAATACTTAAAAATACTACAAATTCACATTATACGTATTTCTTCGCTAGATAAATATTATATGAACTACGAATTTGCTATTTCTTAACCATTTTAATTTTTAAACTAATCTCATTTATCTCTTAAGGTTGCAGACATACAATGCATTCCCTTTCTTCTAAAAAGACTAAAAATTAAATACTTTATACTTACATAATACAAATAATATTAATTTGGGTACTACATCAACACATCTATCTTCAACAACTACAGCTGTTAATACTTCAATTTACAAAGGTAAGTTTTTTCATAAATTTACATCATATTACTTTATTTATTTATAATTACGTCTTATTTTTTATGTTAATTTCATTACACACATTAGTAATGCATCATCTGCGTATGTTCAACGAGAATCATGCACCAAAAATAAGGGTTTTCAAAAATCTCGATTTCTAATTAATATGTGTCTGATTAAGTGTTTAATTAAATACTTGCAAATAAAAAAGTTATTGAAAAATGCAATATTACAATTCATAAGTTTTCTAAATTAATGAAATATTATTGTATTAAATAAATAATTTTTAAATGCAATTAAAAATCAACACCCGTGGGTTCCACGGGTTTTAACCTAGTAGTGACTATAAAGAGTAATAATGGGCATCTACAAAATGATCATTGATTAATGGAGCACGTGTGGTTAACCGACACATTAATATGAGATAATAAATGACATCAAGATTGCCAAGCTAATTTGCATGGTTATTCACATCTTGTTTGTGATCCTTAGTATCCCAGTCACAAATGGAAGAGCATAATCTGAGATTAAACATGCCATTGAATAGTTTCAATGAGTCTCAAAAGATCTAGGAATTTCACTTAACTTAATTTCCCTTAAATTTTATTTTTCGATGGAATTGGTAAATCATCATTTACCTACCTTTATATAATTTACAATTAGATAACGACATCCATTTTCTAAGTTGTGAATTATTTTGTTGGATCATAGCCTTAATATTTCACTTTTGGGTTGTTATATTAAGGATTATTCTTATCTGACTAAAACTACCTTTCTTTTATAGATGTCTACTCCAAATGATGTTTGTGATTCCTCTTCCTCCTCCCATAACTTTTCCTTGTTGAACATCTGCTCCAAGGTGCAACTGGATGACACCAACTACAACGACTGGATGCGCAACATAAAAATGGCCATTCGTTTTAAGGACAAGGAGTATGTCCTTGAGATACCATTAGATGAGATCAACGAAGAGAAAGCCACTCCTAAAGAAATGGTCGCCTATAAAAAGCACTACAATGATGTGACAAAATTTGCTTGCACCATGGTGGCCACAATAACTCCTTAATTGTAGAGTTACTATGAGGATTACTGGCTGTATGAGATGAACAAGGACCTTATGGAGAAGTACCATAAGCCAGCTCGTCAGTAAGAGTACGAGGTGGTAAAGTCCCTCATAGCTAGCAAGATGAAAGAGGGACAATTTGTTAGCAGCCACGTAAAGAGAATGCAACGATACAGGTATAGGCTTGTCAAGCTTAATGTGAATTTTGATGAAGAATTGGAAATCGACATAGTATTGAACTCCTTGCCAAGTTGTTATGATCATTTCATCTAGACTTATCATTTGAACAACAATGAAACTACGTTTTCTCAATTTCATAACCTCATGCAAACAATTGAAGCAGGGATGAAGGGAAAAGGTGTTGCCTCTATTCCTGCTAGTGCTCCCGTTCTAGCCATTAGTCAAGGGAAAGGGAAAAAGAGGAAAGGTCCTCCTAAGCAAAATTGGAAGGAAAGTTCAAGTTGGGTTGTCAAGCAATGGACCCAAAGGAAATTCCAGCTTTGATGCTCCCCTTGTCTCTGATCCCAAAGATGCCACTTTCTTCTACTGCAACGACAAAGGGTATTAGAAACGAAGATGCCGAAAGTATTTGCAATACATCAAAGACGGCAAGGTGAAGCCGACTTCTGTAGGTATATACACTATTTTATCTAAAAACTCATCATCTTCTTATTCATGGTTACATGATATAGGATGTTGATTTCACATTTGTTCTGATTCGCAAGGGCTAAGAAGAAGTGAAGACGTGGATCATTGTATAATAAACTTGATCATGGGGAATAGGCGATCTTCACCTATCACCAAGATTGGAGTTTATAGTCTAATGCTTAGTGATGGAGTTAGTTTAGATTTATTGAATTGTTGTTACTCGTTAGAAATGAGATGGAACATTATTTCCTTTCATCTATTGTTTAAAAAGGTTTTAGATATTCTTTTAATGATGAGAAAGGTTTTATTTCTGTTTATAAAATGGTATTTGTTTATTTTGAAGCTTTACCTTGTGATGGTGTGTATGAAAATGTGATGTGTGTAGACAATTTAGGTAATACTGTATTTCATATTGATTCGTCTAATGGTATAGACAAACCGTGCTTGTGGCATTTTCGTATTGGACACATTAACAAGAAATGCATCGCCCAATTCCAAAAGGATGGAGTGTTGGAATCATTTGACCTAAGGCCAGATGATGAATGTGAATCTTGTATTTTGGGTAAGATGAAAAATTCACCTTTCACTTGTTCCTGTGAAAGAGGTCAAGGTTTGTTGGATCTTATATTGGCCCTTTAGATCCACCACAAGGGATGCTAATCGATTCTATGTGACTTTTACTGATGATTATAGCAGATATGGATATATCTACTTAATCAAGAATAATTTAGAAACATTTTAAAAGTTCAAAGAGTTTAAACAAGAAGTCGAGAATCAATTGGGCAGGAAGATAAAGATGCTTAGATCCGATAGAGGCGGTGAGTATCTTAATATCGAGTTTCACGACTACCTCAAGGGATGTGTAATAGTTTCACAACGGACACCTCCTAGGACACCACAACTTAATGGTGTGGCTGAGAGGCGCAATCGAACCTTGTTGGACATGGTTTGTTCCTTGAGGAGTCGAGCTTCTATTCCAATTTCATTCGGGGGGTATGCCTTAGAGACCTCCGCCCAAATTTTTAATCTTGTCCCAACTAAGAAGGTTTCCAAAGCACTTCATGAGATATGGACATGGAAGGTTCCCTTGTTAGCACATATCAATGTTTGGGGTTGTGAAGCTTTTGTTAGATGAAAGACTCATGACATGCTTGAACCTCAAAGTGAGAGATGTATTTTCATTGGCTATCCACAGAAGTCCTTTGGATACTTGTTCTATAGAACAAGCGAGAACGTGGTCTTTGTAGCACAAAATAGAGTTTTTCACGAGAGAGAGCTCATATACAAAGAGGATACTGGGAGTACAATTGATCTCGAAGAGATTCAGGAATCAGACGATGAAGGAACCTATGAAGATGCTAGGGTTCAACCAAAGGAAGAAATTCCAGTTGACAAGTTATTATTTCTTAGGCGTTCCACTATATTTAGAACGCAACCTGAGTTATATGGTTTCCATATTACTACAGAAGTTAATACGTTTATTAGTGATAGTACACTAGTAAATTTGGATGAATCGACTAACTTCAAGTCAGCAATGGCAGGCCCTGAGGCTGCCAAATTGCAAGAGGCAATGGACAGCGAGATCAAGTCCATGTATGAAAACCAAGTTTGGAATTTGGTTGATAATGTAACAGGTCGTTAGAGAATTGGGTGCAAATGGATCTTCAAGAAGAAGACCATATGAATGGAAAGGTAAAAACTTTCAAGGATCAACTGGTTGCAAAGGGATTTACTCAAACCTCAGGGGTTGACTATGATAAGACGTTCTCACTGGTAGCTAAGATTAAATCTATTAAGATAATGCTCGCCATCACTGCGTTTCATGACTATGAAATTTGGTAGATGTATGTCAAAACTTCTTTCCTTAATGGGAAGTTGGCTGAGGATGTTTACGTGAGTCAGCCAGAGGGTTTTGTAGATTCAAAGTATCCAAATAGAGTGTGTAAGCTTGAAAAATCAATCTATGGATTGAAACAAGCTTCTCACAGATGGGATCTTTGCTTTGACGAGAACGTCAAAGAGTTTGGCTTCTTTAGAAGTGAAGATGAATCTTGTGTATATGTCAAAGTTAGTGGGAGTATAGTAACCTTCCTGGTATTGTATGTTGAGGACATGCTTCTTATAGGAAATGGCATTCCAACTTTGCAAGAGGTTAAGTCTTGGCTTGGAAAGTGTTTCACTATGAAGGATATGGGAGAGGTTGCTTATATTCTAGGGATAAGGATTTTGAGAGATAGGAGTAAAAGACTAAATGGACTTAGTCAATGTATATACTTGGAAAAGGTGTTGAAATGTTTTAGTATGGAAAATTCCAAGAAAGGAGAATTGCTTGTATAGAATAATACCAAACTGAGTAAGACTCAGAGCCCGAGTACCGATGCAAAGATAGTAAAAATGAGTAGAGTTCCATATGCTTCTGATGTTGGATCTATCATGTATGGTATGATATGTACTCATCCTGATGTGGCTTTTGCTTTGAGCATGGTTAGTCGTTATCAGGGAAATCCAGGTAGAGCTCATTGGATAGCAGTTAAGAATATTCTCAAGTATCTGTGAAAAACTAAGGACCGGGTCCTTGTGCTTGGTGGGAGTGAAACTTTGAAAGTAAGTGGGTATAGTGATGCCAACTTTCAAACAAGAAACAATGGCTGATTCTACCTGTGAATCAAAGTACATGGCGGCGAGCAAAGCATCAAAGGAGGCAATTTGGTTGAAGAATTTCTTTGGAGACCTTGAAGTTGCTCTAGCCATCAAGGAGCGAATGGAAATTTTCTATGATAATGAAGGAGAGGTTGCCTTCACTAAAGAACCAAGAGATCATGAAAGATCAAGACATATAGACAAAAATATCATTTCATCAGACATAGGTAGAAGAAGGTCATGTCATTGTGAAGAAAGTATCATCAGAAGAGAATCCTACAGATTCCCTCCCAAAGGGTTTGAGAATGGTCAAACACGTTCAACATGCTAGGAGCATTGGTCCGAAAATGATATTAGTTTTAGTAGTTGGATAGTTAGTTGAAACTTGTAACAATGTAAATGTAATTGACTTTTGGTGATTAAATAAGAGAGAATTATTTATGATTTTGTTTACTATCTTTTGTCAATTGTTTATTATATTTTTTCATTTTGCATGTTTTACTTCCCGAATAATTCGATTATTCAAAACACCACAATCAGTTATACTTTTGGAAGTAAGTAGTGAATTAAGACTGTCATGAACTGAATTGTAGATTGTATAAGGAGTTTTAGACATAGCAATGGTATTGCTGCAATTTTCATGAGTACTTTGAAATGGATTCTTAAGTATTAGATTAACCCATGCTCAGAGAATTACTTCATGAAATGTATCACGAGTAATTCTGAGACGATAATATCTTATAATCTTGAAACAGAGATATATGAGTTGTGGTTTACAAATAAGTTGTGCATTGATGATACGTAAAAGCATCAATAACTTGATGTTATAAAACGTATTATTATGCATAATTTGATGCGTAAATGGTGACAACATATAAGTAGAAGTTTATTCATTCCTTTTGCCTTAACGGGAAAAGTGATATCTTTGGACCCCTCGGTGATTTGGTGTTAACTTATAGTGTCGGGCCCAAACAAGACTTAATTGATGTGTTTAATTAGAAGTTCTATGTTATTACAAATCAAAAATCGAGACACAAAGTATTGGAAAATGAGGTTGATTCTATTACATGTCTCATGTCCAAATGATATCTTGCAAAACAAAGGATTATATGAGTACATATCTTTGGACATGTAACTCTTTGGGTTAGAGTTTGATAGTGGCTTTTGAAAGCTACAAGTTTCCGTTCAGTTTAGAAGTTTTACCAACAATTTGTGACAACCCGAATATTTCGTATATATAATTTCAGCAGCCTATCACTTCATTTAAAAATCAAGTTCATTTCCGCCATCTTTTAGCCCAAATTAAAGTCCGTATTAGTATTCCAAGCCGACTACACTTAAGGATCAAGTGTTAGAAAACCGCTACTAAAGTCATAACATCAAAAACCATGCCATAAACTCCATAAGATGGAGCTTACAACCGTAAACATGGGGTTTATGGCAGTAAACTCCGGGCGGTAAACTCCGGACGGTAAACTCATTAGGGCCGTGAATACACACCTATAAAGGTGAAACTTGACCATTGGTAAACCTTTTTCACACTCTTGAAAGTCCCTCTCTCTAATATCTCTCTTCAATTGTAAGTGTTTTTCTTCCCAAATTTGTTCTTATAACACTTATTCTAGTAATCTTATACCAATCCATCCATGAATTCATTCCAGTTAAGTTGCTATTCAAGTGTTCTTGATTCATCAAGAACACACTAGGGTTTTTGGCTTAAATCATCGATTTCAAGCTCCAAAATTCTAAGTATTCCTATCCTAACTCATTGTACACTAGGATTAACATGTTTTGGACTTCGAAAACACCATGAATCAAGGATGAATGCGAGTTTACAGCCAATGAATGTTCTTGGGCCGTGAACTCCCTTTAAGGGTGCAAAGTTGCCCTTTCTTCCTTCCTTATGCCTACAAATCAACATAGAACCAACCACCATTGAACTAGGGACCTTAAACATCAAAGAAATCATGTTCTTCTAGAGTTTACGGCCATGAACCCCCCCAAGGAAATGGTCCTTTGGCCGTAAACTCCCTAAAGGGGTCATATGGTGCCCTAACACCCCCTATGGCTTGTATAAATGGCTAGAAACTTGTATGCTTAACCTATAAACACCAAAACATGAAATGATGGGAAAAATAGGAGTTTATGGTCATAAAGTCATATGTTTACAGCCGTGAACTCCCTAAAGGGTCCATTTGGAGCCCTAATCACTTCTTATGCCCTAGAGTTGAGTCTAGCTTACTTCCCTAAGTGATATAAGATCTTTAAGCAACCAAGAACACCACTACCATGAGTTTATTGCCGTAAAATCATGGGGAAGTGGTCTTTGGGCCGTAAACATCCCTAAGGGCTTCCACTTGAAGAGTAAACTCCATAATGAGACCATACACTCCTTAGATACAACCCGTATCATTCCTAACACTTGAAATAAAGTGTTTTCACGTATTAGAGTATATTTACTTACTTAATTAGTGATTAATAAGTAACTAGATACAATTATGTATCACTTCATGTTACATAGGATCCTCGCGTGTGTTCAAGTCCTCAATTGACACCTAGCATCCTATACCCTCCGTTCATTCATATCACCCTCGTTAGGTGAGTTCATACCCCTATGCTTTTCTGAGTTTTTCATGTTTTCAGGGGGGGGGGGGGGGGGAATACAAGCAAAACATAAAGGATTTCGTAGTTTAAAAGCTGATGTAATTATAACAACTTTCTATCAAACTATTAGATACCTTTATCCCTTTTGTATTATGCGGAGCATAAGGGACGCTTTCTTAACATAATTACATAGTTTTCAAAACAGCGTGGGAACTTATCAAACCATTCAAATTATTATGGGAATAATTTGGGATTTTCATTACTTGTTTCACGGATTCGAATTTCATACAAAGTCAATATATAAACTATGTCTGATTTAGTTTATCCATTGTTAACCTAGAGTATCTTGCTAAATAATTATTTTATGTATAATTATTTATACTCTGCATCATTCCAAACTATTTCGAAAATCGATAACGACCAATGATCCCGTGAATTAGTTAATACTAGCTTGTGAGACTTATCTTCGTTATGCCCTTCGGGGTACCAATAAATCCTCTCCGGTAGTATAACCCGAGTCTCCTGGAGGGAGAGCGTGAAATTTGTGGATAGATCTATTCGGGACTGACAATCCCACACTTAAACTGCTAGCTACAGTTAGGCGGGCAAGCCTGGGGTGACAAATTTTGGAAATTGTACGACGCCTGAAGAACGTCAAGGAGGTCACATGTCAAATCAGTATGGTTATACGACTCACAATACGTATAAACTAACCTTGCTCACAAATTACTTTCTTTCTTCTATAGTTTTATTTATGTAATAAAAAATACCTACCTACTTACTGGATGGTAATCCAGGGACTCAACTTATGGTTTTATCTTAAGTAGTAAAACTACTATACTTACTGGCAGTAACCAGGGTTTTCTTATCATATGAAAATCGACTAACATGTTAGAAAATATGGGATTTTCTTGGAAAACATGCATTGTATTTCATAACTCAGTAATAATGGTTTTCGATATTTACTACATTCTTTATGAATGAAACTGAAGTATTTTCACAAGATTTGATAACCAGCTTTTCCTTACAAAACATGCTTATGAAGTCACCAGCGTTATGCTGATATTTCTAAAACTGCTTGTATTCTCAGGTCCACGTTAGACAGGTATCTCGTTTACTTTTGGAGAAGACGGTGCATATAGAAGTCTCGTCTTTACTTTTGATTATACCAATGTATATATAAACTATGTATTTCTCCACTTTCAAACAAATGTAAATATTTATATGTAATGTAATGTTTGTGTTTACTATGCTTACTATGTACAATGGTTGTGATACTACGCATGGCGTCCTCCGCCCCGGAACGTTTTCGCCGTCGGTTCCAGGGTGTGACAGATTGGTATCAGAGCTTTTGTTTATAGTGAACTAAGTATACCAAACCTTACATGGTATATAACTATAGACACTAAGGGGCCGAAGCGCTATGAACTAAAAATATACTTTAAAATACAAGTATTATACAAAAAGTATACAAGAATACCTAAACGGAAGAAACAGTAACAACGAGTAGAACAAAACAAAAGTAATTGGGTGTTGGGCACCGCGGTTAAACCTGGGCAGTTATGTAGTCGTGTCTAGGGTCAATATAGCCTGATCAACTATATTCATTTGAGACACGGTCAACATGTGCTTGGGAGTGACTGTGGTGTACAACAGGCCTAAAACTTACCAAATATCCAAACAACGAGTCATCGTCTCAACAAAACATAAAATACTATAGGAGTATTTTCTAGAGTCAAATTCGTTATAAAGATCCTCGTCCAAGTGTTGGTACTCATTCCCTTTAGCGATAATTCTCTGGAATTGGTAGTTTTCCTATATATTATCGCATAGTAGAACACTCTATCTGCCATAATGAGATATCTCTTGCTTCATATCTCTTGATTCAACCCAGAGGACTTACTATCCTCTCTTTCCCTGATCATTTTAGATCAAGATGCCTCCAAAGAAAAGACCCAACTCAAAGAACAACAATCCTCCGCCTCCACCTCCTTCTCAATTCGATCCTGTCATGTTCAAAGCAGCTGTTACTGCTGCTGTGGCTGCCGCGATGTCACAGATGAATCCTGGCGGAGCTGGTGGACAGGGAGGTGGTATGTAACCCCAAAACCAGGAAGGTGGTCAGGGACACCAGAAGGAGTGTTCCTATAAATACTTCATGAACGCAAAACCCCCATCCTTCGACGGCACTGGAGGTGTTATTGCCCTGACTCAATGGATCGAGAAAATTGAGTCCATTTTCGAAATCTGTTCCTGTTCCGAGGTCAACAAAGTAAAATCCGCTGCTTGCACCTTCGCCAATAGGGCACTGACCTGGTGGAATGGTCGGGTCAAATCCCTAAACCTACCAGGGGCAAACGCTATGGGTTAGGAGAGCTTGAAAGAGCTCATGATTGCTGAGTACTGCCCGTGGGGCGAAATGCAGAAATTGGAGCACGAACTTTGGAACCTAAAGATGAAGGGTTCCGAAATTGCTACCTACACTTCTAGTTTTGAAGACCTAGCGCTCCTTTGCTCGGGGATGGTCACCCCGGAAAGCAAAAAGATTGAAAGATACATTTGGGGGCTGACCCAGCCGACCAAAGGAAATGTCTTGGCGGCTAGGCCAAACACCTTTAACAGCGCCAAGTGCCTGGCACAGACCCTTATAGATCACGGGGTCGATCTGGATAAAGTAACAACTACTTCGGAACCAGCAAAGGAGAGTGGGGAGAATAAAAAGAAATTCTGGAACAAGCAAAAGGGTCAGAGTTCGCAAGGGTCCTCCAAGAAGCAACAAACTGTGGCAGTCCACGCTGCTACTACTCCTGCCGCCACTCCTACATCTCAAGCACCTACCCGTGGATATACTGGTACCCTCCCTTGGTGCAACAAGTGCAGTTACCATCATCGCATCCCCAGTCCACGCCATGAAATGCTCTGCAACAACTGTGGCAAGAAGGGCCACCTTGCTCGAAACTTCAGAACACCAGCCCAACCAACCAATCAAGCATCCGGAGCAGGTGTCAGTCAAGCCTGCTATGATTTTGGTGAGGTCGGGCATTACAAGAGGAATTGCCCAAAAGTAACAACGACCAACAACGCTGGGAGAGTTCTAACGATAGGGCAAGAGGAGGCAGTCGCCGATCCCACCGTTGTCACGGGTACGTTCCTTCTCGACAACTCTTATGCATGCATCCTTTTCGATTATGGTGCGGAAAGAAGTTTTGTTAGCCATTCATTCAAGCATCTTCTTATTCATAATCCTCAACTGCTAACCGAAGCATTTTTCGTCGAGATGGCTAACGGTGAGAAAGAGAACGCTAACGATATATTCATAGGCTGCACCCTTACCCTCAACGATCATTCTTTCCCCATCGAAATCATGCCAGTCTCTATAAAAAGCTTCGATGTTATCATTGGCATGGATTGGTTGAGCCCCAATCATGCTGATCTACGGCGAGCTATCCATCTCAATCTTCCCTCTGGCCAGTCCCTCATGATCTACGGCGATAAACTTAGTCCCAATCTTCGCATCATTTCCTGCATCAAAGCCCAAAAGCTTCTGCGAAAGGAGTGCCATGAATTCCTAGCTCATGTAATTAAAAAGAAACAGGAAGTTAAAGACCTTGAGAGCATCCCCGAAGTCTGCAAATTTCCTGATGTCTTTCCCGTAGAGCTCCCGGGAATTCCTCCCGAGCGCCAAGTCGAGTTTCGCATCGAGCTAATTCCCGGAGCTAACCCTGTAGTCAAGTCTCCATATTGCTTAGCGCCGACAAAAATGCAGGAGTTATCCAGTCAGCTTAATAAGCTACTCAGCAAAGGGTTCATCAGACCGAGCTCTTCACCCTGGGGAGCCCCGGTGTTATTCGTGAAAAAGAAGGATGGATCCTTTCGAATGTGTATAGATTACCGGGAATTGAACAAGCTGACCATCAAAAACTGTTATCCTCTTCCTCGAATAGATGACCTTTTCAATCAACTTCAGGGAGCCAGTTACTTCTCAAAAATAGACCTTAGATCAGGGTACCATTAGCTGCGAGTTCATGAGAGTGATGTTTCCAAGACAGCATTTAGGACTCGATATGGTCACTATGAGTTTGTAGTGATGCCCTTTGGTCTAACCAACGCACCGACAATGTTCATGGACCTGATGAACCGGGTGTGTCTCCCTTTCATAGACAAGTTTGTTATCGTGTTCATAGACGATATACTTGTCTATTCAAGAAGCGAGGAAGATCGCAAACAACACTTGAGATTAGTACTGGAAACACTTAGATCGGAGAAGATGTATGCAAAATTCTCCAAGTGTGAATTCTGGATTCGGAAGGTAACTTTCTTAGGGCACATGGTAAGCGAGGAGGGCATACACGTGGACCCTTCCAAAATCAAGCCGATAGAGAATTGGTCGGCACCGAAGACACCCACAAAATTCCGTCAATTCTTGGGTCTTGCTGGCTATTACCGTAGATTCATCCAGAATTTTTCTAGAATTGCCAAACCCTTAACTACCCTGACACAGAAAGGTGTACCCTTTTGTTGGAGTGAAAAGCAAGACGCTGCATTCCAAACGTTGAAGCGAGCCTTGTGCAGTGTGCCTATCCTGTCCCTGCCCGAACGGATGGAGGACTTCGTTGTCTTCTACGATGCGTCCAATCAGTGCTTAGGCTGTGTGCTTATGCAGCGAGGAAAAGTTATTGCTTATGCCTCAAGACAATTGAAAGCACACGAAGTCAACTATACAACTCACGACCTGGATTTAGGAGTAGTGGTCTTCGCACTGAAGATTTGGAGACATTATCTCCACGGGACCAAGTGCACGATTTTCACCGACCATAAAAGCCTACAACACATCTTCGATCATAAGGACTTAAACTTGAGACAATGGCGATGGGTAGAGCTACTCAGTGACTATGAGTGCGAAATCCGCTACCATCCCGACAAGGCCAATGTGGTGGTAGATGCCCTTAGCCGAAAGGAAAGCTCAGGCAACAAGGAGAAGACACTGACAATGACCATCCATTCCCACTTATCCGCACAAATCTGAGAGGCTCAGTTGGAAGCCCTAAAACCCGAGAATGTGTTGAGCGAAGCCTTGAGGGGAATGGATAAGAATCTTGAGATCAGAGGTGACGGAGTCTATTATTTTATGGATCGGATCTGGACCCCAAAGTTTGGAGATTTCAGGGAGGTCATCATGAACGAAGCTCACAAGACTCGATACTCCGTGCACCCGGGTTCGGATAAGATGTACCTGGATCTCAAGAAACTATACTGGTGGCCAAACATGAAAGCCGAAATCGCTACCTTCGTGGGCAAGTGTCTGACTTGCGCCAAGGTGAAGGTATCAGAAGCCCTAGGGTCTGCTCCAGCAACCCGAAATACCTGATTAGAAATGGGAGATGATTTATATGGATTTCATTACCAAATTACCCAAATCTCTGAGTGGGTATGATACCATTTGGGTAATAGTCGATCGATTGACAAAATCTGCTCACTTCCTACCGATCAAAAACGTTCCAGATGGAAAGACTCACGCGAATATACATTCAAGAGATAGTCCGACTGCACGGTGTACCTATGTCCATTATCTCCGATCGAGATAGCAGGTTTACCTCGAGATTTTGACAGTACCTACAAAAGGCTCTTGGAACTAAGCTAGACATGAGCACAACGTATCATCCTCAGATAGATGGGCAGAGTGAGAGAACTATCCAGACCTTGGAAGACATGTTGAGAGCATGTGTCATCGATTTCGGAAAGTCATGGGACACTCATCTACCCTTGATCGAGTTCTCGTATAACAACAATTACCACACCAGTATCAAGGCTGCCCCATTCAAAGCCCTCTGTGGTCGCAAGTGTAGATCCCCTCTGTGCTGGGACGAGGTAGGGGACACGCAACTAGCCAAGGGTCGAGCCCCCGACAGTGCTCTCACTGGCCCTGAAATCATCTGCGAAACTACCGAAAAGATCATCCAAATCCAAGATCGATTGAAAGCCTCTAGAGACAGACAAAAAAGCTATGCCGATAAACGACGAAAACCCTTGAAATTCCAAGTTGGAGATCGTGTCCTGTTGAAGGTCTCGCCCTGGAAAGGCATGATACGCTTTGGAAAGTGCGGGAAATTGAACCCAAGGTATATAGGACCTTTCGAGATCCTCGCTAGGATCTGTCCCGTAGCCTATAAACTCCGATTACCGCAAGAACTTAGCAACATCCACCCTATTTTCCACGTCCTTAATCTTAAGAAGTGCCTATCCGATGAAACCCTGGTGATCCCTCTTGATGAGATCGAAATCAACGAAAATCTGAACTTCGTGGAAGAACCAATTGAAATCATGGATCGAGAGATCAAACGTACGAAACAAAGTCGCATCCCAATTGTGAAAGTTCTGGAATGCCAAGCAAGGACCGGAGTTCACTTGGGAGCGCGAGGATCAAATGAAACTTAAATACCCTCATCTTTTTGCTTAATTATTGTATAATAACTTAGTTGTTTGCACTCTAATTTCGGGACGAAATTCCCTCTAACGGGGGGATGATGTGACAACCCAAATATTTCATATATATAATTTCAGCAGTCTATAACTTCATTTAAATATCAAGTTCATTTCTGCCATCTTTTAGCCCAAGTTAAAGTCCGTATTAGTATTCCGAGCCGACTACACTTAAGGATCATGTGTTAGAAAACCGCCACTAAAGTCATAACATCAAAAACCATGCCATAAACTCCATAAGATGGAGTTTATGGCCGTAAACATGGGGTTTACGGCAGTAAACACCGGGCGGTAAACTCATTAGGGCTGTGAATACACACCTATAAAGGTGAAACTTGACCATTGGTAAACCTTTTTCACACTCTTGAAAGTCCCTCTCTCTAATATCTCTCTTCAAACTCGAGTTTTGGATCAAGAATCATCAATTGTAAGTGTTTTTCTTCCCAAATTTGTTCTTATAACACTTATTCTAGTAATCTTATACCAATCCATCCATGAATTCATTCCAGTTAAGTTGCTATTCAAGTGTTCTTGATTCATCAAGAGCACACTAGGGTTTTTTGGCTTAAATCATCCATTTCAAGCTCCTAAATTGTAAGTATTCCTATCCTAACTCATTATACACTAGGATTAACAAGTTTTGGACTTAGAAAACACCATGAATCAAGGATGAATGAGAGTTTACGGCCAATGAATGTTCTTGGGTCGTGAACTACCTTTAAGGGTGCAAAGTTTCCCTTTCTTCCTTCCTTATGCCTAGAACTCAACATAGAACCAACCACAATCAAAGTAGGGACCTTAAACATCAAATAAATCATCTTCTTCTAGATTTTACGGCCGTGAACCCCCCCCAAGGAAATGGTCCTTTCGCTGTAAACTCCCTAAAGGGGTCATATGGTGCCCTAACACCCCCTATGGCTTGTATAAGTGGCTAGAAACTTGTATGGTTAACCTATAAACACCAAAATATTAAATGATGGGAAAAGTATGAGTTTATGGTCGTAAACTCATATGTTTACAGCCGTGAACTCCCTAAAGGGTCCGTTTGGAGCCCTAATCACTTCTTATGCCCTAGAATTGAGTCTAGCTTACTTCCCTAAGTGATATAAGATCTTTAAGCAACCAAGAACACCACTACCATGAGTTTACGGTCTTAAACACATGGGGAAGTGGTCTTTGGGCCGTAAACACCCCTAAGGGCTTCCACTTGAAGAGTAAACTCCATAATGAGGCCATACACTCCTTAGATACAACGCGTATCATTCCTAACACTTGAAATAAAGTGTTTTCACGTATTAGAGTGTATTCACTTACTCAATTAGTGATTAATAACTAATTAGATACAATTATGTATCACTTCATGTTACATAGGATCCTCGCGTGTGTTCAAGTCCTCAATTGACACCTAGCATCCTATACCGTCCGTTTATTCATATCACCCTCGTCAGGTGACTTCATACCCCTACGTTTTTCCGAGTTTTTCATGTTTTCAGGGGGGGGGGGGGGGAATACAAGCAAAACATAAAGGATTTCGTAATTTAAAAGCTGATGTAATTATAACAACTTTCTATCAAACTATTAGATACCTTTATCCCTTTTGTATTATGCGGAGCATAAGGGACGCTTTCTTAACATAATTACATAGTTTTCAAAACAGCGTGGGAACTTATCAAACCATTCAAATTATTATGGGAATAATTTGGGATTTTCATTACTTGTTTCACGGATTCGAATTTCATGCAAAGTCAATATATAAACTATGTCTGATTTAGTTTATCCATTGTTAACCTAGAGTATCTTGCTAAATAATTATTTTATGTATAATTATTTATACTCTGCATCGTTCCAAACGATTTCGAAACTCGATAACCACCAATGATCCCGTGAATTAGTTAATACTATCTTGTGAGACTTATCTTCGTTATGCCCTTCCGGGTACCAATAAATCCTCTCCGGTAGTATAACCAGAGTCTCCTGGAGGGAGAGCGTGAAATTTGTGGATAGATCTATTCGGGACTGACAATCCCACACCAAAACTGCTAGCTACAGTTAGGCGGGCAAGCCTGGGGTGACAAATTTTGGAAATCGTACGACACCTGAAGAACGTCAAGGAGGTCACAGGTCAAATCAGTATGGTTAAACGACTCACAATACGTATAAACTAACCTTTTTCACAGATTACTTTCTTTCTTCTATAGTTTTATTTATGTAATAAAACTACCTACCTAGTTACTGGATGGTAATCCAGGGACTCAACTTATGGTTTTATCTTAAGTAGTAAAACTACTATACTTACTGGTGGTAACCAGGGTTTTCTTATCATATGGAAATCGACTAACATGTTAGAAAATATGGGATTTTCTTGGAAAACATGCATTGTTTTTCATAACTCAGTAATAATGGTTTTCAATATTTACTGCATTCTTTATCAATGAAACTGAAGTATTTTCACAAGATTTGATAACCAAGTTTTCCTTACAAAACATGCTTATGAACTCACCAGCTTTATGCTGATATTTCTAAAACTGCTTGTATTCTCAGGTTCACGTTAGACAGGTATC
Organism: Lactuca sativa; assembly: GCF_002870075.4. Classification (NCBI taxonomy): domain Eukaryota; kingdom Viridiplantae; phylum Streptophyta; class Magnoliopsida; order Asterales; family Asteraceae; genus Lactuca; species Lactuca sativa. The sequence goes on along the minus strand of NC_056626.2, from coordinate 58,491,400 downwards.
TTGTTTACTTTTGGAGAAGATGGTGCATATAGAAGTCTCGTCTTTACTTTTGATTATACCAAAGTATATATAAACTATGTATTTCTCCACTTTCAAACAAATGTAAATATTCATATGTAATGTAATGGTTGTGTTTACTATGCTTACTATGTATAATGGTTGTGATACTACGCATGACGTCCTCTGCCCCAAAACGTTTCCGCCGACGGTTTCGGGGTGTGACACAATTATGGTTATAGACTTATCCAAGTAGGAGACTGTTGGATTAGGTGTCTATTCCCATAACTATAATTGGTATAAACTTGAATTGATAGTAGCACATTCCTTTCGGGTTGCCCTCAAACCTAGCAACGAACAATATATTTTTGGAGAGAGAAATATATTTATTATTTGATTAGTAAATTGGAATAAATAATTTGTTGATATATTATGGAAATATTATATTAATTAGAAATAGTAATATTTAATAAATATTTAATCAGAAATTAATTAGAATTAATTTGGTGATTAAATGAATTAATTGAAAGTGCATGGATTGAAGTGTAATTGTTCATTAGTTGAACAAGAGGCATTCTAAAACCCTCCTTGAGGCTATGGACAGTTTCAAGGGATATTATAGGGTTTATAGGATATCCATGTGGATAAATACGAAGCTGGATAATTACCCAGTTCAAGATAATATTATTATATTGAGTTTGGGCTTATCTAGGGATTCCTGTCTTCACTATGTAAAGGCCCCTTGGGCTATGATTTTTGGCCACTCATACCTTAGAGAGTATAGGCCGAAATTCTTGTCTTCTTCCCCCTTTCTCCTCAATATCCTTCTTGGTTGTGTTGCATGTGAACCACTAGAGGCACGCCGCTTGTGATGATTGCTTCCAGAAGATCAACAAAAGGGTTTCTTGATTTTTTGCTTACATAATCAATAAGGTATGTATTCCATCTTATGAATTCATATTTAGATAATAAGTTTTTTTTAGTTTTGATAGTTCATATTATTTTGCCTTTACATGAAAGACATAGATCCTTCATATGTTGCAAGTCCCTAATCATTTAATTTTTAAGTGTTTTTCCGCTTAGTTCATACAATTTTTGTAACTTACATTTTCCACCAGGAACTTCCCAACAAAATGGTATTGTAGAGAGAAGAAACATAGCTTTCATTGAATTTGGAAGAACAATGGTTGTTGAAGCTAGTCTTCCTTTGTCATTTTGGGGTGAAGCTCTCAATACAACATGTTATACCGAAAACCAGTCTATTATTGTTAAGCGCCATGGGAAAGCTGCCTATAAGCTACTTAAGGGAAGGAAACTGTATATCTCTTATTTTCATGTATTTGGGTGCGTTTGCTACATCTTGAATCAAAGAGATCAACACTTGAAGTTTGAAGCTAAATCTAATGAAGGAGTGTTTATTGGTTATTCCACTGTATCCATGGCTTTCAAGGTATTCAATCTTTCAAGGAAAACTATTGAAGAAATTGCTTATGTCACCTTCGATGAAGACTCATTCATTCATGATCGATTTGATCATCCCTTATCAGTTATGAATGAACTTACCTATAGTCCTTCAGACACTGTTCTTTATTTCTTGCCAAATGACATTGAGCCTATTGTTCCCAATGTTGATCAAATCATCAATACTCAAAATATCTTTGAATATCGGCTTGCCATCCCTGGAGAAGCTGAACCATCCAATTAGGAAGACTCTTCTCAAAGTAATACATATGAAATTTATAATCCAAGAATTATTCGAGATCATCCTGAATCCCAAATCATTGGAGATGTAAATTCTGGGATTCTCACTTATAGCAGAGTGCGCAACAACTTCTGCATTTTTGTGAATTTTTTCTTGATGATTGAACTAAATAATGTCACTGACACCCTGAAAGAAGTTAACTGGATCAAGGCGATGCAGGATGAGTTGAATGAATTTGAATGTCATCGTGTGTGGACTCTTGTTCCCAAGCCTCAAGGAAAAAAAAAGTTGGGTGTTTAGGAACAAGATGGATGAAGATGGGATCTTCATAAGAAACAAAGCTAGACTTGTAGCTCAAGCTTTCTGTCAGCTTGAGGGATTAGACTATGATGAAATATTTTCTCCTATTGCTAGACTTGAAGCAATTCATCTTTTTCTTGCCTTTGCTTCATTCAAGAACTTCAAAGTCTATCAATTGGATGTCAAGTTAGGCTTCTTACATGGAGTTCTTCAAGAAGAAGTTTTTCTAAAGCAACAAAGTGAAGAGTTTCCAAATCATGTGTATCGTCTTGATAAAGTTGACTATGGTTTAAAGCAGACACCTAAAGCATGGTATGGCAAATTGGCGAGCTATCTTCTTGCAAGTGGATACAAACGAGGAAAGACTGAAAATACTTTGTTCATCAAGAACTCAGGATCTCACATCATTCTTTCTCAAGTCTATGTTTATGATATCATTTTCGGATCCACTAATGAAAAGCTAAGTTCAGAATTCTTGGAGATCATGGCTAAGAAGTTCAAAATGAGCATGATGGGTGAAATAACTTATTTTTGGGTTTGCAGGTTAAACAACTAACTTATGGTATTTTTTGCCAAGTTAAATGTTATGCAGACAGGTTGAAGAAGTATGGTTTCTATGATTGCAAGCCGGAAAAGATCCCAATGCCCTCATCAATGACTATTGGTGCTGATCCAAATGGTGTTGATGTGAATGCAACTCTATATCGATGAATGATAGGCTCTTTGATCTATCTTACTGCTAGTATCCATGACATTATGTTTGCTACTATATTATGTGCTTGTTATCAAGCTAATTCTAAGGAATCTTAAAATGTCGCTATAAAAAGGATTTTTTGCTACTTAAAGCATACACTTAATCTTGGGTTATGGTATCCTCATGATTTTGAGTTCAAGTTGGTGGGATACACTGACTCTGATCATGGTGGATGTGGCATTGATCAAAAAGGTACTTCAGGAGGGGATCAAATGCATGGAAATAGATTGGTGAGTTGGTCCAGCAAGAAACATACATTAGTGGCTTACTTTACCGCTGAAGTTGAATATGTAAGCGTTGGAAGGAGTTGTGCTCAGATTCTATGGATTCAAAATCAGATCTTATATTATAGTTTAAACTTCTTGAAGACTCCACTCTGCTGTGACAACACCAGTGTCATTATGTTGATAGAATCCAATGCAACATTCCAAAACCAAGCATATCGATATTTGTCATCACTTCATCAGGGATGCTCTTAATGACTTAATTGTTCTCTAACTCGTTTGATTTGACATTGCTTCTGCTTTCTTTCTAAAAAAAAAATACAAAAACACAAAAATAAATGTTGCTTTTATTACGTTTATGTATTTTCACATAGTTTACTTAAGCTTTGCTTCTAGTATTTACAACTATTCTCTTTTCTCTCTTTTATCTATCTTTTAGGCCTATCTAAGATTTATCTGCATCTCCTTCCTTCAGAGTTTGCAAGAGCTAGAGTCATTTAGAAAGATCTTAATGCTCTTAGTGTTGATAAAAAGAGTTGGATCATGTCCTATTATTCTTGTGAATACCCTCTTTCTCATCCATTCATTGCTATGGATGCAAAGAGCAACCATGAATGCAATAATTCTTGTTTTCATCTAACAACTCATAATCCGATAAAACCTTGAATGCCCTCGTGCTGATCTTGAGAACATGATGGTTTTATGGATTTGATCCAGTTAACTCGTTGGTTACAAAGATTGTTTTCTTCAACGTTTCAATGTTAGATGTCTTCATCACTCTTTGTTTATAGTGAGATGTATGGTATATTGATGTGTTGATCCTTGCTTGTGTTTTCTTTTATAGCCAGAATTAAAGGGTAGATATCTCGAAGAAAGGAAATTAATGAATGAGTAGTTACTTCAAAATATTTATCCTTGATTATACTACACAAATGATTTTTTTGCCTTTATGATTCCTATGAAAAGGCTATATAGAGGGCCTCTAAAACGGTTGTATTTTGTTTGACTAACTCTTTTGTTGTATTCTTATACTACTTATTATTCTTTCTTGTACCATATTAGATGAATTGGTGGTGAACTTTATAGATCTATACTACAACTTAACTCTATGATACAGAAGTTAAAACATTTCTTGTTGATGAGTTAACACCATTTATGGTTCAGGCTGATTCCACCTCAACATGACTAAAACAATCCATTATTTCCTTAATATCTTCTTAATAAAAATTGATGATTCACTGTGATATACCACACACTGATAAAAGTTTGAAACTCTGTTTCGATGGTTAGTCTATGTACCATAGGCTATCACACACACCAACCCAATCTTGCCCTTATATTCTTCTTTAAAGCGTTATGATTTAACGTAATGTACCATATGCTGATGAAAGTTTGAAAAATCTATGTCGATGGTTAAGCTAAAACACCATAGCTTATCACACACATCAAACCATTCTCTCCAAACATTCTTCTTTAGAATTTTATGATTCAGCATATAAAGCCAGACGCTGATGAGAATTCAAAAATTCTGTGCTGATGGGTATATCATTGTCTGTGATATATTACACACACCTACCCACTCTTTCCCAACAATGCTTCTATTATGAAGTTAATGGTTCACTGTCTTAGCCATACAGTGAAAAAACTTCAAAACTCTTTGCTGATGGGTACATTTCATACATGAATGTATTACATGCATCATACCACTCTTGCCCTTTTTCTTCTAATAAAAGTGATTAATGAGTCAACGTATGAAACCACACGCTGATGAAATCTGGCAATACTAGGTCAATAATTGATAGTTTAAGCCCACAATATTAAGAGACATCACAATCTTACCTTATTGCTGCTTCAATACTATGTCGCTTCATCCAAACCCGTATTTGCTGCTGATGTCAAAAAGGGGAGAATCTTACTAAAGCTGAAGAAGCTACTAGCTGAAGGAACGACTAAATGTTTTTGATCTAAAGAAAAGCAAAATTTAAGGGGAGTCAAGATGACATCAACATTTTCATATCATCATTGATTCGTCCGTTCACTACGATTCATAAATATTGCCTCAACTGCAAGTCATTCACCTTCTTAGGGGGAACATCCGTTAAAGATGAAAAATGTAAAGTTTCAATCTTACTCTTAGGGGGAGAACGAGCTGAAGAATTCATTGAAGATTAGTTTTGAAATCATTAGATATGGGAGCTTGTAAGGTCACACCTTATAATTTGATGAATCAAACACTCTACACACTAATTGTTAGCATCAGCGTCTACATCACCATCATCGCCAACATATCAAGTCCATAAGTGTTAGCGTATAGTTATTCTATGTAATCTTTTATATATATATATATATATATATATATATATATATATATATTAGGTAATGGTATATATATATATATATATATATATATACCATTACCTAATATATAAAAGATTACATAGAATAACTATACGCTGACACTGATGGACTTGCTACTATATATATATATATATATATATATATATATATATATATATATATATATATATATATATATATATATATATATATATATATATATATATATATAATAGCAGATCTAATATCCGTGTGATAAGGATTGTTCTTTGCATATAAGATACAATCCCTTCAAACAAGGATATACTTGTATAGGTTATTATATAATCAACATTAGGGTAAAGCCTAATGTGGAGTTTGATTTGGTGGCCGTCTTTATGACAACTCGTTTTCTTGGTGAAAACAAACTCTTTCTTAGTGAAATACAATTTGGAGAAATCATAGTGTTATTTACTTTCTGTTCTTTATTTGCTTAGATTAGTTTGCTTTTGTTCTTTATACTTGAAGTGTATCTGATCAATACAAACCTTCAAATATCAGCTCTTCCATTTGAAAGACTGCCCTTTGAGGAACAAATAGTATGTTCTCAAAGGGCTTCCAAAAACATAGTTGGGGTGTTCGACGAAGAATCCCATCTCACAGAGTGTGGATAAAATTTTCTTGGTTTGTACAAGACGAAGGACTCTTGTAACAATTATTCATGGTATAATCCATGAAATGTTTGGAAGCACAATACGACTCATCAATTACAAATCAAAAAGTTATTTTGTTTCTCCATCAAACTATATTTCTTATAGTGATACTTTGTATTAGCCACACATTCGAGACACCATTCAGGGCGACGTATCACTTCGACCCGATCCAGATTGGGTTGAATTGGGTTAGTTTTCCCCAAGCAGATTCAAGCACTTAAATTCTTGTTCTTTTTCTCAAAACACACGTTACATAGTCTGTGTTTCCATTTGTTTAACCAACAAATTTTATTCCATATTATTTTTATTTATTTGACCTTTTCAATAGCAGTTATTTTATTTCCCAAAATTTAAACTACATGGGTAGGTTTGTTTTAGTTGGGTCTTCCACCTTTTGTACGGAAACTGATGGTTGGAATAGACAGACTTGGATTTCTGTAACGCCCGTAGACCCGGGCTAGTCAAATTAGAGGCAATAAGTGTCGAAAATGACTTTTCGACAAAAGATTATTTAGAATAAATAATCTTAACCAAGTTACAGAATATGTCACAAGGTTTCCGTACATATAAAGAATGCCGAAATCCGAGTTATAATGAAGAAGCTATGACCCATCGAAGTTTTGCAGCGGAACCGGCACGACACCGGGAAGCGTAAAAAGTGAATTTACGATAGAGCGATATTTAGCCTTAGCGATCTAAACAAAAGTTGTAGAATACGTTAAACCGAGAGCTTCCATAAAAAGAACGCCCAAATCTGACTTCGTATGAAGAAGTTATGATTTTTCGAAGTTTCGGCTTAGCAGTGTACAGCCCGAAATTCGAATAATAGATCGAGCGGTTTTTAGCCGAAACAACCTAAATGAGAATCGAAGATCTTGTTAAGAGTAGCGTAACGAGAAAAAGATGGGCGAAAACGGATGTCGGATGAACAAGTTATGGGAATTTAACGGACCAATCCTATACCGGCCTGTTAATAATGTAAATTTTAGAATAAAGTCAAAATTAGCCGCCGGAGTTTAAACGAAAGTTGTAGAGTACGTTCCCGCCTTCGCGTGGATATAAAGAACATTAAAAACGGAGCTCGTACGTGAAACTTATGAATTTTTAAAGTTTGTACTCGATTTTGCGAGATCTGATACGAAGTCGCTGACGTGGCGCTTTCCCAGCTGTCCGATGATAATCGTTGAAGTTGCCTTGGATTGTAACACGTAGCCCCCTCGTTACGCCCAACGTCCGGTCTCGTACGCGCCGCGTTCACATAGCCATGCTCGGTCCAAGAGAAGCTACGTCGCACCACCGAGCCTTCGCCACCTGGTCTTCTTATCCGAAGTTACGCCCCGCGTAACCTTCTTAACGCCCTGCGTAGTGCGAAGCCTTGCACCTATAAAAGGGGTGCGAGGGCAGCCGGTTTTTCACACCAAAATCCTTTCTCTCTCTAATTTCTTTCTCTCTCTAGCCTATTTTAAGCCCCCTAAACCCTAGATAAAACCCCTAGCACCCTAAGGAAGCCCCGAGGCTCCCGGAGTCCTGAGAAAAAGGGTCTTTCGGTTTCGGAAACGCTGCACCGAGCAAAGCCCGGTTTTCTTTAAAATCCGCTGTAAGTGAGCTACGCTTACGCAATTTTTAATATAGCTTCCAAATAATTATAGTAATGTTATTAGGTCCTTAAAATAATTATTTGGGCTATTATTATAAGTTATATTGAGTGTTATTTAACGCTTATATAATAATAATAATAATAGTCAGACTATTAATTTGTCGCGGTTATCGTTAGACTAAACCCTAGTGGTATTGATACTAGGTTTTATCAAAGGAAATGGTTTTGAGAGTATCGAAGCACTGTCCGAGTGCTGAGTCACCACCTTTCAGGTGAGTGCATAGTTACTTTCATCTTACACATAGATATGAAGTATTTTATATAAATTACGTGCTATGTGTGCATATTATCTGAATACTTGCTGTCTATGCTAGATGAACGATTTTATACACGTTTTAAACGATTTAAACAGTATATGTATTTTATATCTACGAAAATGTTGGGATAAAACATGGGTAGATATAATAGATGGAATATGAGTTGGACGATGAGTTGAGAGGTGTTATAGACCACGAGGTGAGGGTGAGAGGTGAAGGATGTGAGAAGCCTTTTCCCAAACGATGGCCCCGTCATTCAGCAGAGTATGGATGACAACCACAGACTATTCTAGACAGTCCCATGGAACACTAGCAGGCTCGCAACCTGTAAGTTTTGTGAACGATATGTTCACTCGGTGTACTCTAAACCTTGGTGATCATGCAGACTTGATGCCTAAACCCTGGTGATCATGCAGACTTGGTGCCAAAACCCTGGCGACTATGCAGACTTAGTGCCTGTTGTATAAATTCTGGCGACTATGCAGACTTAGTGCCTAAACCCCGGTGACGATGGACTTCGTGCCGATTCCTTAGGATGATCCTTAGGAATGTATGAACGAGGAATGGTTGATTCTTAGGGTAGATCCTTAAGAGTAAAGAAGATAATGGGGATGGGTAATTGGGTTGATTGTTTGATTGTTTGAACATAATAATTATATTATTGTGGGTTGAAAACCCTATGTACTCACTAGGTTTCCCAACCTGACCCACTCAGTTTATTTATATCACAGGTGTTGTTAAGTCACATTACACTGTAATATTAAGGAGATATAAATCACTAGTGATAATGAATGTAAGTTCTGTTTTTGCTTATGTTTCTGTATTGACGATGACATCCCAAATGTTTTAAAATGAATAAAAATACTTTTCTTCGGAAATGCTTTGATAACGTATTTATCATGTTTTACCGGGAACAAATTCCACAACATTTTTATTAAAAGAGGTACTCTGATTTCTATAAAGCATAAACAAAATCGGTCTTTTCTGGCCGTGAAAATGGGGATGTCACAATTTCTATATTAATCTAGTTCTCTGTTTTTATTTTAGAGAATTAGTCCACTGCTATCCTAATTCTTGGTAGGTTAGGTGGTGATCTTTGGAGGCTAATTTGGATTCACGTGCTGCATCTGTATCAAGAATTCAAGTTAGGGTTGTGCCCAATGATAACTTTTCGAGTGGTGAGACGGTATCTCAAAGGGGTCCGTTGAATCGTTTTGACTAATAAATATCGGGTTTACGATTCGTCTGATAAGTTTTTGGCTATCTTTTGGTATTAAATCTTATTGATACCCATAGCAGTACCGAATGGTAGAAGATTTTGGAGACTATGGAAGTTGATAAGTGGGTCGTAGAACAATAAATGAAGTTGTTCCTAGATCAGGTTCAAGAGTTACTTTGTTCCAATAAACGACGAACTAGTGGTGAAAGTTCCAATTCTGGTGAGTAAATTAATAAAGAAGGAAGTGGTAGGGGCAAACAAATGACTTAAAGGTTGACGTACCTGAATATGATGGCAAGCTAGATCCACATGAGTTTATAGAGTGGATATGAACCACAAAAATGGTATTCGATTACAAACAGACCACTGAGGACAACAAGGTTAAAATTGTTTCCCTTAAACTACGCAAGTATGCTATGACATGGTGGTCAAATGTTTTCTTGAACATGAGCGAAACGGGAAGGAAAAGATCCGAACTTGATCAAATATGAAAGAAAAGACGAAATAGAAGTTCCCCTCGTCTTATTATATTTAGTCTGGTTTCTCATAATTGCATTCTATGAAGTACGAAATTGGTATGATTAAAGATTACTCTATAGAATTTGAATACATCCTAATGAAATGTTATATCCCTGAAGATGATCCTCAAACTCTTGTATGCTATTTGGGTGGTCTGGAATCACGAATATCAAATGTTATGGAATTTCATACGTACCAAACCCTAGTTGAGCTCACTTTATTGACCCACAAGGTCGAGTCTCAACAGTGAAATAAAGGAAAAAACAGAAGTTCACTCTATCTAATTTAGGTCTAGTTTGTACCCGAAGCCTAGCACCATAACCAAGTTCGTTACCCTTTTAAACCCTAAATCACCAAATACGCCCAATGCAAACATTGATTTCCAAAAATCCCCAAGGCAATGCTTCCTATGCCAGGGATTAGGGAACATTGCATTTGAGTGCCCAAACAAGCGAGTCATCACCCTTGTTGATTTCGAACTCGGTAGTGGTTATAAATTTAGTAGTGAATTCACAAATGAGCAGTTGATAAATGTAGATACAGATGAGGAAATTATGGATCTTGATGAGGGAGAGTGTCAGGTCATCCGACAAGCTTTAAACATAACACTAACTCAAGAAGAAACTCTCCAGTGCGAGTTTATTTTTCATACACGGTATACCATTAGTCAGCGGGTTTGTACTCTAATAATTAATGGAAGTAGTTGCATAAATGTTGCGTCACAGACCTTGGTTGACAAATTATGCCTACAAATAGAACCTCACCCTTTCTCCTTACATGATTCAGTGGTTAAATCATGGGAAAGGAATTTATGTTTCTCACCGGATTCTTTTATCGTTGAGCAGTGTCATGTCCTATACAGACAAAATTTTATGTGATGTTTCCCGGTGGACGCTTGTCGCATTCTTCTTTGTCATCCATGGTAATTTGATCGACCGAAATACTTATTCTTTCATCTGCAATGATCAAAAACTCTTCCTCACTCGTATCTCTCCATCCAGTTAGTCTAATAGATCACTAAATTTACGCACACCGCTCAAGACCGATCAACATGAATACCGTTCTGTCATAGAATTTATTTTGGCAGGTTTTAACGAAGAAGACAAAAAACCCCTGATCAAACCACACCCAATTATTCAACTATTATTGCAGTCTTACGCCCAAGTTTTTTCGGTAGACATTCCTTCTGAGTTGCCTCCTATCGATAGGAGCAGACCAAAAATAGTTATCGCACCCTTCAGCGTTGTCTTTATCAACCATAATTTTTAGTTATGCTGTTTGTTTTCCAATTACTCCTGTAGCTGCATAAACCTGATTTGGCACGGTTTGAACTTTCTGATAAACCACTGCTTTCTCTTTGAGTTTCTTGGACTTGTCATTCAACAATCGAGCATACTCAACAGAGTTTTTAGATATAAGGGGTTCTTCTTTCTCAGTTTCGTTCTTTAAGAACTCAGAACAATCAACTACATCTTCCATAGATATTTCGCTCAACTCACATTCCTCATCAAATTCTGATGTGTTTTCGACATTTATTTTATGATCTGAACAAAGTTTGGCATGTGACGAGTCAAATGTTCGTATGGTGTCAGACTTAATTTTCAACCTATCATTTTCATCCAACAGATTTTTAAGCATACTTTTGTGTTCTTTGGAGTCGATAAAGGTCTCAATTTTGTCCAATCCATATTTGTAAGTGACTGGAATTTCTTCAGAGGACATTATTGATTCACATTCAGCAATAACTTCATCCTCCTTAAATTCAAGGATTGGTAAAATCATCTTCTGAATCTTTTTTCCCTATTTCACAATCTAGATGAATTTGAGTTATGTTAGCGTATACGCATTTTGCAATTAAACAGAAAACATTTCGTTGTTTCAAAAATTTTAAATTGTCTCTTTTCAAATAAATAATCTCATTACTAGCCCTATGTGTAACAGCCCGGATTTCCAGGTATCTTGTATTCATATATTTTTGGTATTTTGTGAGGAGACTCGGCGAGTTGGAGCTCAGACTCGCCGAGTAGGATCGCGGTTCTGGACGTGGGTTTGCGCCTGGACTCGGCGAGTCCAAGGGATGGACTCGACGAGTCTGCGTTGTTTAATGAAACCCTAATTTCCCGGTCCTAAGCCCTATTTAAAGGACCTTATGGCCCTTCATTACGGCTACCTTGTCCTTGAGAGCACCTAAGCAGCTGAGAGTTCTTGTGAGTGAGATAAGAGGCCATTATTCACCAATTTTGTGTGTATTTTCAAGAAAGGAAGGGGAAATCAAGCTAGGAGAGTTGGGGAGCTTGGATCTACTTCCATTTCGTTAGAGGAAGCTTATTGAGGTATCATACAGAGCTTATTCTCGTATTTTTGTTGATATGGTCAAATCTAGGGTTTCTTCATGCCTTGTTTGCCTTGTATTTGGAGTGTGAGAGGTCCCATGGGGATATGGTACCTAGATCTGGACCTTAGCAGGTCCAGAGAGTCCCAAATGCCATGCTTTATGTCCTCCTTTTGGGTTTGGAGACTAGGGTTGCCATCTTAGAGGTCATTTCTCCAAAAAAAGCCTTGTAGGTGTTGCATGGTAGCCAAGACTGTGACTTTACGTGATGAATGAGCTTAGGAGGGCTAGATCTATGAGTTGATGGAGCGGATCTGACCTCAGAAGCGAGATTGAGTTGATGCATGGCATGGACTCGCCGAGTCCGAAGAACAGACTCGGCGAGTAGCATGAAGATTGTCCTTAACCACTCAGCGAGTGGTCTTGCCGAGTTAAGGGTTGACTTAGTGAGTCAGGGAGAGTTAGAGAGGGTTGACAGGTGGATTGAGTCGAGTTGGAACTCGCTGAGTTGTTCTGGAGACTCGGCGGATTGAGTCGTGGTGGCCCCACGATTCATGCCAGGTGGGACTCGTCGAGTTGGGGGTGTACTCGACGTGTCAGGAGGGGATCCTAGAGAGTCAGTGAACACATATAGACTCGCCGAGTCGCCATAGTGCACTCGCCGAGTCCGGTCAAAGTTGACCTTTGACTGTTGACCAGAGTCGACCAGTGTTGACTTGATAGGGGTAGTCAACCTTAGTGGTAAAAGTGTTAATTAGAGATACATGATGTTATAGGAGGATTATAGCTCGGAGGATCGAGCACGAGTGATTTCCGAGATTCGCGAGTTATCGAGATATACGAGTTGAGTCTTCTCACTATACTTTACCTTGAGTAGGTAATTAGAGTTATGTGATAGAGTATGTGTATGCTATATGTATGTTATGTGTTGTACTGCATTATGTCTATGTGATTTATGTTGTGCATGATTATAGAGTTGGAACCGAAAGGTTCCCAGAGTTAGAACCAGTGGGTTCACAGAGTAGGGTCTATGGACCCACAGAGTTATAGCCTCGAGTGGCTAATATGTGTTATGTGTGGTATTTTGGGGAACTCACTAAGATTTGTGCTTACAGTGTTAGTGTTGTTTGTTTCAGGTACTAGTGATGACCGTGCGAAGGCGCCGGCTTGATCTGTACACACGCATGGGATTTTTATAATATGTGATCTTGGGATTTTGTATGATATGTATTGGAGTTTTAAACTTGATGTTTTATGAAAATGTAAATGAAAATGTTTTTATATTATGCGAAAAATTATTTTGAAATTCATGGTGTTACAATTTGGTATCAGAGCCTTGGTTTGAGGGATTCGAGTACACCTTCGGGCGTATTTGAACTCAAACTGAGGATTTGAAGAGTATTTTCAAAAAGAGTAAAAGATTTTGGAAAAACGCAGAGCAGAGTGTGTGTACGATCGGTCCGCGCCTGAACGGTTATTTCCCAAAATACCCTCATGTTATGTGCTATTGATATTGATATGATGTATTCGCATGCTAGAGTAGGCTAAGTATTCCTATTAGGACTAGAGTGGCCTGATTTGTGATGCCTTAGCCTAGGAAGAGGTGAGCTGCTATGAGATGCTTGAGGGTGAGTAGGTAGCAGCGAGGGCTTATGAGAGATCTATTAGAGAGTAGCCTATGCATGATAGAGTACTTGGAATATGGGATCCGAAGAGGAGGACTTGGGGTGTATTCTGATACGGTGCGGACAGTAGTATTGGGCCTGTACTACTGAAAGCACCGGAGCGGTGTACATTGTGTGTATGCTCGAATGGATTCTAATTTATCGTATGTTGTATTTCAGAGGTACATCATGGTGAGGACACGTTTAATGCCTGAGAGCACTGATACCAGTGATGAGGAGATCCGCCAGATCATCCACGAGGAGGTGGCTGCGGCCATCAGGGCAGAGATACCAGAGATGTTCGGGTCTATTAAGACCATGCTGATTGAGACTTTTGACGAGCGTTATGCCGCTCTTTCTGAGGCTGTTGTTGCAGCGGCCACCGCAGCTATTGCTGCCGTTAGGCCGCAAGGTGGTGATGCGTTGCTGTTCCGGGAGTTCAGCAACACAAAACGACCAGAGTTTGATGGGACCCAGGACCCGGTGGCAACTATGAGGTGGATATTTGACATAGAGGGGTGTTTCTTCACTTGCTCATCTCCTGAGCATTTGAAGGTTCGGTTCGCGCTGAACCAGCTTCGCTTGGGAGCAAAGCACTGGTGGAAGTTTGTAACGGCGCACTTTACACCTGCTGAGCTTGCGACAGTGACCTGGGATAGGTTCACTGCCATGTTCTGAGATGAGTACGTTCCCCAGGTGGAGAGGGAGCATTTGGCCCAGGAGTTTCTGACCCTCAAGCAGGGTACTGAGTTGGTTACAGCGATCACCAGGATGTTCCATGAGAGGGCGATGTTCTGCCTTGAGCACGTGTCCACCGAGCAGGCACGTATGAGCCGATATCTGAGTATCTTGAGGCGAGACATTCGGGAGTTCGCGGCGAACTCCTCGTACCGGACATTTGCTGAGCTTCAGGAAAATGCCCAGAAGAGGGAGATTGAGCTAGAGACTCAGGCCAGGGAGGAGGCGGAGTCTCAGGGGAGGGATCGGCGACCGACACAGTCTCAGCCGGCAGCCAAGCGGGCCAAGCCCGCTGATCCCAAACCAGGGAGCCGGAAGGGCCGCACTTGTGAGAAGTGTGGCAAGGGTCATGATGGAGTTTGTAGAGCGGGATCTTGCTACAAGTGTGGCAAGGAGGGGCACATGGCCAATGACTGCCCCAAGGGATTTGCGGTGTGTTTTCACTGCAATCAGACCGGACACCGGAAGGCAGAGTGTCCGCAGTTGCGAGGATCATCTCAGGGAGCACCTCAGGGATCTGCCCCTGCCGCCATCCGAGCTACACAGAGTCCGCCAGTGAAGGCCGAGGGAGGGCACGAGGGACAGCTTTTCTGCTGACCGCGGAGGAGGTTCGCGCAGCACCCGTTGTCGTGGCTGGTATGTATTCTTTCGTATATTTATTTTGTTGTTGAGGTATTATGCTTATATTATGTTGTGCGTAGGTACTTTTCTTGTGAATTCTGTACCTGCATTGGTGTTATTTGACTCGGGTGCGAGTCGGTCTTTTGTATCTTTGGCCTTTAGTCAGCATATCAGTGTTATTCGTGAGGCGTTGAGTCGACCTCTGAGAGTGTCCATAGCTGATGAGAGGGTGATATATGCCACGTAGGTTCTCCGAGGGTGCGTAGTCAAGATTTTCGGTGTTGAGTTCCCGATTGATCTAGTTCCTATTGCGATGGGTGATGTCTATGTCATTGTGGGCATGGACTGGTTGAGCCGATTCGGTGCGGTTATTGACTGCGAGCGACAACTGGTGACCATACGAGACCCTAGTGGGGGAGTTCTTTTGGTGTACGGCGAGGGTACACGTTCAGGATCAGCGTTTTGTTCGGCCGCTAGGGCGAGGCAGTGTCTACAGCAGGGCTGTAAGGGTTTTGTGGCGTATGTGATGG
Organism: Lactuca sativa; assembly: GCF_002870075.4. Taxonomy (NCBI): domain Eukaryota; kingdom Viridiplantae; phylum Streptophyta; class Magnoliopsida; order Asterales; family Asteraceae; genus Lactuca; species Lactuca sativa. The sequence continues at coordinate 58,475,857 of NC_056626.2, read as the reverse complement.
ATATGCGAGTGGATTCCGTGAGGCCGAGTTCAGTTGAGGAGGTTCCGGTGGTGCATGAGTTCCCGAATGTATTTCCCGAGGAGTTGCCGGGTGTGCCTCCTGTGAGGCAAGTGGTGTTCAGTATCGATTTGGTTCCGGGGGCTGCGCCTATCGCTAAGGTGCCCTATCGTCTTGCACATCCAGAGATGCAAGAGTTATCCTCGCAGCTTCAGGAGCTGCTGGGAAAGGGGTTTATTCGGCCGAGCAGCTCGCCGTGGGGAGTGCCTATCCTGTTTGTCAAGAAGAAGGATGGTTCACACCGGATGTGCATTGATTATCGGGAGGTGAACAAGCTGACGGTCAAGAACCGTTACCCGTTGCCGAGGATCGACGATTTGTTTGATCAGTTGCAGGGAGCATCTTGGCTCTCCAAGATCGACTTGAGGTCTGGATATCATCAGGTGAGGGTGCGAGATGAGGACGTCCAGAAGACAACGTTCAGGACGCGTTACGGGCATTATGAGTTTGTGGTGATGCCTTTCGGGCTCACCAATGCCCCGGCAGTGTTCATGGATCTCATGAACCGAGTGTGTAGGCTGATGCTGGATCGGTCGGTGATTGTATTTATCGACGACATTCTGGTATATTCGAGATCTAGAGAGCAGCATGAGGAGCATTTGAGAGAGCTTCTCGGAGTTCTGAGATCGGAGAGGCTTTATGCTAAATTCTCCAAGTGTGATTAGGACATCTCGTTAACCAGGAAGGGATATTGGTCGATCCGGCCAAGGTGGAGGCGGTGATGAGTTGGGAGGTGCCGAGGTCACCCTCCGAGATCAGGAGTTTCCTAGGGTTGGCAGCGTATTATCGGAGGTTTATCAAGGATTTCTCTAAGATCGCAGTACCACTCACCAGATTGACCCGGAAGGGTGTTGCTTTTTCATGGGGTCCCGAGCAGCAGGCCTCCTTTGAGACACTTCGCCAAAGGTTGTGCGAAGCCCCGGTGTTAGCCCTCCCGGAAGGGATGGAGGACTTTGTGGTTTTCTGTGATGCATCGATTTTGGGTTTGGGTGCGGTACTGATGCAGAGAGGGCATGTGATAGCGTATGTATCGAGGCAGCTGAAGCCTCATGAGACGAGATATCCCACCCATGATCTAGAGTTGGGGGCAGTGGTGTTTGCCCTCAAGATTTGGCGTCACTACTTGTATGGGGTTCGGTGTACGATATACACGGACCATAAGAGTTTGAAGTATTTGATGGACCAGCCCAACCTGAATATGCGTCAGAGAAGGTGGTTGGATGTGGTCAAGGATTATGATTGTGAGATCCTGTACCACCCAGGCAAGGCTAATGTGGTAGCCAATGCATTGAGCCGCAGGGCGGAGAGCACCCCACTGCGGGATGTGTGTTTGAGATTGACATGATAGCTCCAGTGTTGGACGCCATTCGTGGGGCACAGGCCGAGGCTGTGCAACTGGAGATGCAGAAGAGGGAACTTGTTGTTGGTTTGGTTTCAGAGTTCGTTACCGATGGTCGGGGGCTTATGACATTTCAGGGTGTATCTGGGTACCGTTTGTGGGAGGAACACGTACCATTTTGATGGAGGAGGCGCATCGATCGAAAATTTCAATCCATCCGGGGGCCACTAAGATGTATTTGGATTTGAGAAAGGAGTATTGGTGGCCCTGTATGAAGAGGGATGTCGCGTGGTTTGTTGAGAGGTGCTTGACCTGCCGTAGGGTTAAGGCTGAGCACCAGAGGCCTTATGGTAATTTGCAGCTATTGGAGTTTCCCGAATGGAAATGGGAACAGATCACTGTGGATTTCATCACCAAATTGCCAAGGACTACCAGAGGAGTTGATGCAATTTGGGTGATTGTGGACAAATTGACGAAGAGCGCTCACTTCCTTGCTATCAGCGAGAGTTCTTCAGCAGAGAAATTGGCGGAGGTGTATGTGAGGGAAGTGGTATCTCGGCATGGGGTGCTGATCTCGATTATTTCAGACCATGATATGCACTTCACTTCCAGATTCTGGAAGAAGTTTCATGAGGAGTTGGGTACTAGACTGCATTTTAGTACCGCATATCATCCCCAGACAGACAGCCAGAGTGAGCGGACAATTCAGACGCTCGAGGACATGCTCCGGGCATGTGTGTTGGATTTCGGGGGTAGCTGGGATGCGTATTTGCCCTTGGCAGAGTTTTCCTACAACAACAGCCATCATTCGAGCATTGGTATGCCACCCTTTGAGCTGTTGTATGGGAGGAGGTGTCGGACCCCCATTTGTTGGGGAGAGGTTGGACAGCGGGTGATGGGCAGTACAGAGATCGTGCTTCAGACGTCAGAGCAGATCCAGCAGGTCAGACAGAGGTTGTTGACCGCTCAGAGCCGACAGAAGAGTTACGCAGACAGGCGCCAGTCCGAGCTTGAGTTCCAGGTCGGCGACCTTGTACTCCTGAAGGTCTCTCCTTGGAAAGGAGTGATTCGATTCAGGAAGAGGGGAAAGTTGGGGCCCTGATATATTGGTCCTTTCCGTGTGATCGCGAGGGTAGGCCGGGTAGCCTATCGTTTGGATTTGCCAGCAGAGTTAGGGCAGATTCACGACACTTTTCATGTGTCGCAGCTGAGGAAGTGTATAGCCGACGAGTCGGCGGTGGTTCCATTAGAGGATATTCAGGTGGATGCGAGCCTGAATTATGCTGAAAGACCAGTGGCCATCAGAGATCGGAAAGTCAAGGTTCTGAGGAACAAGGAGGTACCCCTGGTGTTGGTTCAGTGGCAGCATAGGAAGGGGTCAGAGATGACCTGGGAGCCGGAGCGTGAGATGCGTGAGCAGCATCCGGAGCTATTTGTAGGGCGAGACTTCAAGGGAGAAGTCTAGTTCTAGTGGGGGAGAATTGTAACAGCCCGGATTTCCAGGTATCTTGTATTCATATATTTTTGGTATTTTGTGAGGAGACTCGGCGAGTTGGAGCTCAGACTCGCCGAGTAGGATCGCGGTTCTGGACGCGGGTTCGCGCCTGGACTCGGTGAGTCCAACGGATGGACTCGACGAGTCCGCGCTGTTTAATGAAACCCTAATTTCCCGGTCCTAAGCCCTATTTAAAGGACCTTATGGCCCTTCATTGCGGCTACCTTGTCCTTGAGAGCACCTAAGCAGCTGAGAGTTCTTGTGAGTGAGATAAGAGGCCATTATTCACCAATTTTGTGTGTATTTTCAAGAAAGGAAGGGGAAATCAAGCTAGGAGAGTTGGGGAGCTTGGATCTACTTCCATTTCGTTAGAGGAAGCTTATTGAGGTATCATACAGAGCTTATTCTCGTATTTTTGTTGATATGGTCAAATCTAGGGTTTCTTCATGCCTTGTTTGCCTTGTATTTGGAGTGTGAGAGGTCCCATGGGGATATGGTACCTAGATCTGGACCTTAGCAGGTCCACAGAGTCCCAAATGCCATGCTTTATGTCCTCCTTTTGGGTTTGGAGACTACGGTTGCCATCTTAGAGGTCATTTCTCCAAAAAGAGCCTTGTAGGTGTTGCATGGTAGCCAAGACTATGACTTTACGTGATGAATGAGCTTAGGAGGGCCAGATCTATTAGTTGATGGAGCGGATCTGACCTTAGAAGCGAGATTGAGTTGATGCATGGCATGGAATCGCCGAGTCCGAAGAACAGACTCGACGAGTAGCATGAAGATTGTCCTTAACCACTCAGCGAGTGGTCTTGCCGAGTTAAGGGTTGACTCAGTGAGTCAGGGAGAGTTAGAGAGGGTTAACAGGTGGACTGAGTCGAGCTGGAACTCGCCGAGTTGTTCTGGAGACTCGGCGGATTGAGTCGTGGTGGCCCCGCGATTCATGCCAGGTGGGACTCGTCGAGTTGGGGGTGTACTCGACGTGTCAGGAGGGGATCCTAGAGAGTCAGTGAACACGTATAGACTCGCCGAGTCGCCATAGTGCACTCGCCGAGTCCGGTCAAAGTTGACCTTTGACTGTTGACCAGAGTCGACCAGTGTTGACTTGATAGGGGTAGTCAACCTTAGTGGTAAAAGTGTTAATTAGAGATACATGATGTTATAGGAGGATTATAGCTCGGAGGATCGAGCACGAGTGATTTCCGGGATTTGCGAGTTATCGAGATATACGAGGTGAGTCTTCTCACTATACTTTACCTTGAGTAGGTAATTAGAGTTATGTGATAGAGTATGTGTATGCTATATGTATGTTATGTGTTGTACTGCATTATGTCTATGTGATTTATGCTGTGCATGCTTATAGAGTTGGAACCGAAAGGTTCCCAAAGTTAGAACCAGTGGGTTCACAGAGTAGGGTCTACGGACCCACAGAGTTATAGCCTCGAGTGGCTAATATGTATTATGTGTGGTATTTTGGGGAACTCACTAAGCTTTGTGCTTACAGTGTTAGTGTTGTTTGTTTCAGGTACTAGTGATGACCGTGGGAAGGCGCCGACTTGATCTGTACACACGCATGGGATTTTTATAATATGTGATCTTGGGATTTTGTATGATATGGATTGGAGTTTTAAACTTGATGTTTTATGAAAATTTAAATGAAAATGTTTTTATATTATGCGAAAAATTATTTTGTAATTCACGGTGTTACACTATGTAACGCCCGCGTTTCCAGGCTAGGCATTATCATTGATGTAATAGTCTAGGTTAACCCTTGTAACTCTTTTTGGAGTATTAATGATGAAATATTTGAGTATTATGCGAATTATGTGTTTATTTTCTTAATTATTATAATTTAATGAATTAAGAATAAAATAAGCGTCAAATTTGAAGTGTGAGATAAGCCCGATATCTTTGCATAAAGATGTAGTGGTCGAAATAAGGATTCCGAAGATATAAAGAATGTCGAAATCCGAGTTATAACAAAGAAGTTATGGCCTGTCGAAGTTTCGCGACAAAACCGACAACGCTGAATGACGTAAAAAGTGAAATTTACGTTAGAACGATATTTAGCCTTAGTGATCTAAACGAAAGTCGTAGATTTCTTTAAACCGAGAGCGTGCATAAAAAGAACTCCCAAATCTAACTTCGTATGAGGAAGTTATGACTTTTCGACGTTTCGACTTAGCAGTATGCAACCCGAATACTTGATTTGAGATCGAGCGGTTTTTAGCCGAAACAATCCAAACGAAAATCAAAGATCTCGTTAATAGTAGTAAAACGATAAAAAGATAGACGAAAACGGACGTCGGATGAAGAAGTTATGATTTTATAACGGAGTTTTCCTGTCCCGGCCTACTAAAAATAAATAATAAAAAAATAAAGTCGAAATTAGCCGACGAAGTCTAAACAAAAGGTGTAGAACATAGTCTCACCTACGCGGGGATATAAAGAACGTCGAAAACGGAGTTCGTATGACGAAGATATGAATTTTTGAAGTTTATTAAATATTTTCGATATTTAATTTAAATATAAAATACCGATATTATCCGAATGGGGGGAGTCAGCGATCCTATCCTCATTATGCCTAACGTAATTTCATATTACGCCCAGCGTAAATCGAAGTTCCAGCCCCCTATAAAAGGATGTCGAGGGCAGCTGAGTTCTTTGCTCATTTCTTCCTTTTCTCTCGCGTTTTTGCATCGTTTTTCGTGCAAGAATTATCCTGAAGCCCCGGTATCATTCCCAAGCCCCGAAGCAAGTCCCGAAGCCCCGAAGATCCCGAGAAGTGCAACTCCCGAGCCGAAGCTCTGCCCGCGAGAATTCCGGTTTTTGTGAAGATCTTCCAGATCTGCCGAAGAATACTACTTCTATAAGCCGTAGTGCTGTCCGATCATCTTCTGATCAAGTGAGTGTGTGGTTAGTTTCTTCTAACGCATAATTATGAAGTATTTAATACAAAATACGTGTTATGTGTATATTTTGTTGTTATATGTGTGAATGTGTATTCACTTTCTTCTATCTCATAGATATGATTTATTCTCTATGAAATACGTGTTATGTGTATGTGTCTCATCCATTGTTTGGAATATGTATTGAATGAGAATGCTATACAGGTTTTAAACTATGTATAAAAATATATATGCTTGTCTACTAATATGTCGGGTAGAACGTGGGTAGATAGTTATGTGATAAACAGATGAGAGACCTCGATGTTGTTTTTGATTCAGTCATCTAGCGGAGTTTAGATGACGACCACAGACTTTTCTAGACAGTCCTGTGGAACGCTAGCAGGTTAGCCACCTGTAGGTGTTAATGAACTTGGGTGTTCATTCGCAGTACTCCATTCCCCTCATGGTTGCCTTATTTGACTTATATTGCTGAGAAACCCCCGAAGCATGTGTTGTCGTCCCGATAAAATATTCTTAGACTACGTCCTTTGTGTTAGTTGTTTTAGGGACATAAAGTGAGAATAACGGGAATGGGTAATTGGGTTATTGTTGATTAATGAAAATAAAGATAATTACTTATTTTGGGTTGAAAACCCTATATGCTCACTAGGCTCCCAAGCCTGACCCACTCAGTTTTATTTGTATTACAGGAAGTGGTGCAAGGGCATAAGATGGATGAATCATCAAGTTTTTTTGTTTACAAGTTTGTATATGTATATATTTGTTGAATGACTTGTAATGTTATCGTTTATGCTTTATGGTCTGTATTGGAACATGACATCCTGAGTTTTGATTATATAATGAAAATACATTTCTTGATGAAATGCTTTGGTAAATATTATTTTATCATACTTTGTTTTTGGGAACAAATTCTGCAACTCTTTCAAATCAGAAGAATTTACTCTGAAATTATTTTAAAAGCATAAATGAAAAATCGGTCTTTTCTGGCCGTGATTTTGGGGATGCCACACCCTAGCTAACTCTTGCTCCTTCAGCTATATCCATGCTCTCCTTTCCTCAATCTTGGAAGTCTCCCTGCTGAGTTGATCAGTTAGGTTAGAATTTGCGAGTCGGGTTTGCATGAGACTATCACTTAAGTTAGAAAATTTAAATTTTAGTTCGTTTAGTTCTTTTTCATAATTAGTGACATGAACTTTCAATGATTCTAGGATGGATTGTAACTTATTGATCAAACGGTCGCAGTCGTTGATTGTTTCGCTCACAGGCTTGGCTGCAAAACACTTTTCTCTTTGCAGATTCAGCTCCATAACTGCACCCTCGGTTGGTGTTTCTGCAGATACCATCAGGCACTTCCCAGCTGAACTGTTGACTCCATCTCTAGCCACATATGGTCTACCATGCGAGGACTTTCTTACTTCTTCATCTTCAGAGTCGGTTGACCAGACTTCAACTCCACCAAAATCGTCATTTTCCAGATTCTCCCACACAACCAAAGCATTCATTGAAATATTTGTTGCTTTCTTTTTCTTTATTTCATCCAACTTTCACAGGTAATACGCTTCATCATCTTCACCGTCCGTTTTCTCAGCCATCTTTCTCAGCATACAGTCCTTGGCAAAGTGGTTCTTGCCGTGACAGTAATTGCAATCGTATCTAGAATCTCCTGCCAGCTTGCTTTCTTTCTTATCATCATCCTTTCGAGTGACGTTTTTCAGTTTTTCTTTCACCTTCTCCGAGTTGTAGCTTCCTTTCCAGTTTCGGTTCTTATTGGCAGGGAATTTTCTTGTTGCAAACTTCTTAAGATTGGAGACCATCATTGCATATTCTTCGCTTGTAAGATCACACTCAGACAAATCCGATTCATCTTCTTCTTCCATCACATTCTTTCCTTTCGAGATAAGGGCTAAAGAACCCATGCCAGACACAACCTTCGCTTCTTTTGTTACTATGCTTTCATGGGATTTTAGGATTCTCATCAGTTTTGCCAGTGAGTAAGACTTGAACTGTTCACGAGCCTTTACAGTTGATACCACTGCCATCCACTCAGGTCTTAGGCCACTCAGGTTTTTGAGCAAAGGCACCGACCTCAAAGAGCAACAAGGTTTGTATTGAGTGATCTAGATCTTCATCGGTTGAATACAGTTCTTTCAATCTGTCCCATATCTCTTTTGTAGTAGAGCATGAACTGACCAGACGGAATGTGTTTGCTTGTAGAGCAAACTGCATCATCCTTAAAGCTTTGAGATTGCACATCAGCATCTCCTTTTCATCTTGTGGTATCTTTTCTACATCCAATAAAAGTTGATTATATGCCTTTTGAGTGTTTATTGTCTTGTTTGTTCCAGAATGGATGAATGGACCGATCGTAATGGCTTCCCTGATGAGATAGCCATTATCTTCAGATCCAATCACGTAATCTTCAAAGTGATGTGCCCATACTTCATAGTCTTGAGTGTAGAGAATAGGAACCCTTGTAGTGGATCCAATGTTGTTTGAGATGTTAATAGGATTGACTTGAGAGTCGTCGTGTGACATGATGAGCTTGTTTTCGGGTCTGCTAAAATCAGACTTGTAATCTAAAGATTAGGCTTTTTTTTTTTATCAATTATTAATAAAAGCGGAAACCCTAAAGAATTTTTCACACATAAGAGATGCGTATGAGTAACACAGTCTCCTACTCTGATACCAATTGTTGGAATAATATTCCTTAATGATCGATAGATTCAAGCAGAAAAACAATAAATGAAGCAATAAAGAACACGAGAATGGTTTGAATGATGTCGAATGATTAAACTTTGACACCTCAAAAGAGTTTGATTAAGAACTTCGACTGTATAGGTGTTTAGGGTTACAAAGAAAAAAAAATATAATCAATGACTAGCGTACTAAGGCATACATGCATGCACTATATATAATATGTAACCCTAATCTATAATCACGGTTGGCCAGGCCCAATACCGGATATACAAAAGAATAGCCCATGAAGCAACACATAATACCCAACAAAAGTGCTCGGCAGGAGAGGTATGAGATCATTGCCTCCATGATCACAACCAAAATGAAGGATGGTGAACCCATCACGACCCTCTTGCAAAAGATGTAGAGATTCGTGGACCGCTTGCTTAAATTGAATGTAAGTTTTGATGAAGAGTTGGCCATAGATATTATCCTACACTCTTTACCTCCTTGTTATGATCAGTTTCGTATGACTTATCATATGAACAAGGAGGAGGTCACTCTTAGCAAGCTTCAAGGCCTTTTAAGGACTGCTGAAAGCAACCTGAAAGGCAAATCGGTTGTGTCTACTCCTACTACTACTTCTGCCCATGTTCTAGCAATCGGACATGGAAAGGGAAAGAAGAGGAAGGCTCCCTCCAAGAGCCGCAAATGAAATTCTCTTGATGGATCCTCTTCTAGTGGGACCAAAGCCAGTTCTGCTAATTCTTCTAATCCGAAGGATGCAGAGTGCTTCCACTGCCATGAAAAATGGCACTAGAAATGAAGTTGCCCAAAGTACTTGTAGGACATAAAGGATGGGAAGATTAAACCCTCCTTTGCAGGTATTTATACTACTCAATATAAAAAATCATCATATGCTAATTCTTGGGTCCTTGATACAGGTTGTGAATTTCACATTTGTTCTGATTTGTAGGGACTAAAAAGAAGTAGGGACGTGGAGCTTGGAAAGATAAAATTAATCATGGGAAATAGGAAAATGTCACATGTAACCAAGATTAGAGTTTATTCTTTATTGCTTAGTAATGGTTTAAATTCAGATTTGAATAACTGTTGTTACTCGGCCGATATGGCAAGAAATATTATTTCCTTTGACAGTTTGTCTAAACAAGGTTTTACCTTTTCGTTTAATAATGAAGTTGGTTCTATTAATCTACCCTAATAAATGAAAATGACTTTGCCACATGTCCTCTTCTCATTCATTTGGACACATGGCATTTTCTAGAAATTTTAAATTTTTCTATTTTCCACTTGTCATTTTATTGTATTTTTGATTTTATTAAATTAAAATCCACATTTAATATATAAGGTAATATATATGTAAGGTATTTATTAGAAATGGTTTATATATGTAATGTATCTAATGCATTAAAGTCTAATTAATTTTAATAATTCAAAAAATTTCTTATTTTTCTTATAAATTTAAAGTTTTCAAATTGTTAAAATTTTATATTTAATTTTTTTTAAATAAACCCATGTAATACATGGGTCTCACACCTAGTGCTTATTACAATGGTGTATTTTATTTTGAAGCGTTACCTTGCAATGGTGTGTATGAAATTGTGAATGTTGTAGATAACCTAGGAAATAATGTGTTACACATTGATTCTTCCAATGATCTGGATAAAGCATGCTTGTGCCATTGTCGTATTGGACATGTCAACAAGAAGCGCATAGCCCAACTCCAAAAGGATGGAGTTTTGGAGTCATTCGACTTAAATTCGGATGACACTTGCGAATCTTGTTTACTTGGAAAGATGACCAAGTCACCCTTCATGAGTACTTGTGAAAGGGGTGAAGGTCTGTTGGATCTCATACACACTGATGTGTGTGGACCCTTCAGAACCACCACAATGGATGCTAATCGCTTCTATGTGACTTTTACTGATGATTACAGTAGATATGGCTATGTATACTTAATCAAGCATAAGTAAGAAACCTTTGAAAAGTTCAAAGAGTTTAAGAAGGAAGTGGAGAATCAATTGGGCAGGAAGATAAAGATGTTGCGATCCGATCGAGGAGGAGAGTATCTTAATATCGAGTTCCTTGACTATCTTAAGGAATATGGAATTGTTTCACAATTGACGCCACCTAGGACACCACAACTTAATGGTGTGGCTGAGAGGTGCAATAGAACCTTGCTAAACATGGTTCGTTCCATGATGAGTTGAGCTTCGGTACCTATCTCATTCTGGGGGTATGCCTTAGAGACTGCCACCCATATCCTTATTCTAGTCTCTACCAAAAAGTTTTCCCAAACACCTCACGAGATGTGGACTGGGAAGGTTCCCACATTAGACCATATCAAGGTTTGGGGTTGCGAGGCTTTCGTGAGACGCGATACTCATGAAAAGCTTGAAACTTGGAGTGAGTGATGTATTTTCATCAGCTACCCGCAAAAGTCCTTTGGATATCTCTTTTACAAACCGAGTGACAATGTTGTCTTCTTCGCGGAGAGAGAAGTCTTTCGTGAGAGAGAACTCATATTTCAAGGGGACAGTGGGAGACAAATTGACCCTGAAGAGCTTCAAGAGTCAAGAGGTGAAGGAACCTAAAACACTAGCACTCAACCCGAGAAGGAAACTCCGACTGAGCCAATTGACGAGTCCATACCTCTAAGGCGTTCCAGTAGAGTTAGAGTTCCACCTGAGTTTTATGGTTTCCATATTACTGCAGAAGGTGATAAATTTATCAGTGATAGCACACTAGTAAATCTGGATGAACCTAATAACTACAAGGAAGCCATGGTAGGCCCCGAGTCTGCTATCGACATTAAGATTCAGACCATGTATAACAATCAAGTTTTGAACTTGGTTGACAATGTATCAGGTCGTAAGACAGTCGGGTGCAAATGGATATTCAAGAAGAAAACCGACATGGATGGGAATGTACACACATATAACGCGCGATTGGTTGCGAAGGGCTTTACTCAAATGCCGGGAGTTGACTATGATGAGACCTTCTCTCCAGTAGCGAAGATTAAATCTATAAGGGTTATGTTGGCCATTTCTGCATTTCATGACTATGAAATATACAAATGGATGTCAAAATCGCTTTCCTTAATGGCTGAAGATGTTTACATGAGTCAGCCAGAGGGTTTTGTCAATGCTAAGTACCCTAATAGAGTGTGTAAGATTGAGAAATCCATTTATGGATTGAAACAAGTATCTCGCAGATGGAATCTTCGTTTCGATGAGAAAGTCAAAGATGTTGGATTTTCGAGAAGCAAGGATGAGTCTTGTGTATATGTCAAAGCTAGTGGGAGTATAGTGAGATTTATGATATTGTACGTAGATGACATACTGCTTATAGGAAACGACATCCTGACCTTGCAGGAAGTTAAGTCCTGGCTTGGGAAGTGTTTCTCTATGAAGGACCTCAGAGAAGCTGCCTTATCCAAAGTACCTATTTGGACAAGGTGTGGAAATGTTTCAGGATGGAGAACTCCAAGAAAGGAAACCTACCTATCCTAATCAATACCAAACTGAGTAATACTCAGAGTCCGAGTACAAACGCTGAGATAGCAGAAATGAGTCATATACCATTTGCTTCTGCAGTTGGTTCGATCATGTATGATATGACTTGTACCCGTCCTGGTGTGGGCTTTTCTTTGAGCATGGTCAGCAGATATCAAGGGAACTCGTGTAAAGCTCATTGGATTGCGGTTAAGAACATTCTTAAGTACCTGCGTAGGACTAAGGACTGGGTCCTTACCCTTGTTGGGAGTGATGACTTGAGAGTGACAGGGTATAGTGACGCCAGCTTTCAGACCGACAGAGATAATTTCCGCTCTTAGTCGGGCTGGCTGTTTACCCTGAATGGAGGAGCAGTGACATGGAAAAGTTCCAAGTGGGAGAATGTAGCTCATTCAACGTGTGAATCAGAGTACATATCAGCAAGCAAAGCAGCAAAAGAGGGGATATGGTTGAGAAACTTCATCGGATACCTTGGAGTTATTCCTTCCATAAAGGAGCCTATGGAGATTTTCTGCAATAATGAAGGGGCGGTTGCCTTAACCAAGGAACCAAGAGATCATGGTAGATCCAAGCATATCGACAAAAAGTACCATTTCATAAGACATCAAGTAGAAGAAGGGCGCATCGTGGTGAAGAGGATATCGTCAGAGGACAACCCAGCAGATCCCCTTACAAAGGGACTAACTTGGGTTAAGCACTTGCAGCATGTGATGGGCATTGGGCTAAAGGAAGATATTAGTTTTAGTTATTAGAGTAACCAAAACTTGTAATAGATAAATTGTAATTGATATTTGATGATGAATAAAAGGAGTTTTATTTATATGTAAAGTTACTGTCTTGTGTCAATCATTTACTATTGTTTCACTTTGCATGTTTTGACTTCCAGAATAATAAGATTTATTCAAACTATCCACAGTCGATCATACTTTGGAAGTAGGTATGGAAGAAGACTGTCATGAGTTGGCTTGTAGATTTGTCTAAGGAGTCAGGCATAGCAACAGGTTTGTTGCACCATTCATGAGTACCTATGAAATAAGATTTGGAGTATTGGATCAACCGACGCTCACTTGAATCACTTCATGGAATTTATCTTGAGGGATCTTGAGACGATAATATTATATAAGTCTTCAAACCAAGATATATGAGTTGTTGACTACAAGTTGGTTGTGCATTGATGATACGAAAATGCATTAGTAACTTAATGTGATAAAACGTATCATTGTGCATGATTTAATGAGTAGTTAGTACAAGCATATAATGTTTAAGTTTATATGCTCCCTTTTATCCTAAGAGGATTAAAAGCGATATCGTGGGCCCTGTGATAATTCTGTTTTGACTATGTGTCGGGTCCGGTCAGAACTAAATTGATGTGTTTAGTTATGTTCTATGTGAAACGAATCGGAAATCAGGAAACAAACTGTTGGATAATAAGTATGACATTGTTCTATGTATATTTTCAGCTGATATCTTGAGAACAGAGGATTATATGATTCATTATCTAATGGATGTGTCACTAACCGAGTCAGAGTTGACAGCGGTTTTTGAAAGCATACGATTGCTAATTCAGATCCGGGAGTCACATTGGCAGTTATAGTTACTAGACTTATCCAAGTGGGAGATTGTTGGATTTGGTGTCTAAACCCATAACTATAAATGGGATGTACTTGACCCGATTGTAGCATGGTCCTTTTTGGGTTGCCTTCACCAGTGCAACTTGATAGGATGGATTTTGAGAATAAGGTTGTTTATGGTTTATTAATATATTACAAGTATAATATATTAATATTAAACCATATTATTTAATTGGTATTGATCAAGAATTAATTTTGTGATAAAAAAAGACTAATTAAATAGAGGGGGATTGATTATGTAAATCAATCATTCTTTAGTGTGGGCCAATGATCCATGATCATGTAGGTGGGTTAAACTAATCCATGGATAGTCCATGAAGATTAAACCCATGGAGCATGATAATGTGGGAAGTCATGGGTTATTAGAGTTTGCAAAGTGTAATCCTAGCACGTGCAACACTATAAATATAGCCCCTCTAGAGCCAAAATCGGCTACACCATATCTTGGAGATAACCACCTTATTCTCTCAATCCTCCTTTTTCATTTTGGTGTTTGTGAACCAATAGAGGCATCACACTTGAGTAGCTAAAGCTTTCGAAGGTCAAGAAATCTACCCTACTCAAGAGGTAAGCATCCAAACTAAAGTTTTATATTATATAGCTTCAATTGTATGCTAGATAAGGAGAATGCTTTGGAACAATAAAATGCATGTATAATTAGAGAAAACATGGATCCAAAGTATTAAGGGTTGCATGTGCACCATAGGAGTGTTATAGTGCTCAAAACCCAACATATTCCACTGACCAAGACTTTGGAAGTTTGTTTTTAAACTACCAAAAACTTGTTGTTGTGGATTATCATATGTATTAGGGCTTTCTTTTCAAAAGACATTAGCTTTGTATGCCCTGACATAGTATTTGTGTGTCGTAAATTAAAGAAGTTCAAGAAGGCGGTTTAGCATGTCACCATGGGATAGATAAGACCACACCAATGTTATTGAACAATTTCTTTTGGCCAAAATTGATGCGGGATGTGATGCACATCATTCTTCGTTGTCTACCTTGCTACCAAGCTAAGATTTATTCTTTTCCTCATGGTTTATACATGCCATTACCAGTACCTATAGCTCATTGGGACGATGTTAACATCGATTTTATCAGCGGTTTGTCCCGTACACAACGAAAAAAGGATTCTATCATGGTTGTGGTTGACTGCTTTTCCAAATGGCTCATTTTGTGTGGCTTTTCATACTATTTACGACGTAGTTTAGGTTGCTTCTCCTTATTTCCAATAAATTGTGAAACTTCATGGGGTACCAAAGACTATGATTGCTGATCAGGACATCAAGTTTGTTAGTTATTTCTAGATGACATTGTCGTGCAAGTTGGGCCTTAGTCTTAAGTTTGTCACTACATGGCACCCCAAACTGATGGTCAAATAGAGGTCACCAACCGCACCCTAGGGTCTCTACTTCGAGCTCTTATAACCTATAACTTGAAACAATGGGAAGAGTTGCTGCCACGTGCTGAATTTGCTTATAACCGAGCTCCAAGTAAAACTACTAGTTTAAGCCCTTTCAAGGTGGTATATGTTGTGAACCCTCACATCCCACTGGAGCGTGTTGTTCTTAATAACACCACCAAATTTAGCAAAGAATCCAATGACTTGGCTGCTGATATCAAGTGCTTACATCATCAGGTCCATTCCAAGATTACCAAGAACAATGAGCTGATAAGATATCGAAGAGACAAGAAGCGAAAACATATTTTGTTCCAACTCGGTGATCTTATTTGGGTTCATCTTCATAAAGAATATAAGTTGTTCCAAACTAAGCCCATAATCGGATGGTCCTTTTCATATTATTACTAAGGTCAATGAAAATTCCTACAAGGTTGACCTGGCGAGTGAGTATGGTGTATCCGTGACATTTGATGTTACTAACCTGCAACCCTATTTTGACCTTGAAGAGTCCATTCCAATTTTGAGGAAAAGCTTTTCTGATGAAGGGGAGGATGTTAGCCACACATTTGAGACACCAGCTAGGGTGACAGATCACTCTGACCCGATACAAATTAGGCTGAATTCGGTTAGTTTATCCCAAGCAAATTCCAGCAGTTAAAATTATGTTCTTTTTCTCAAAACTGACGTTACATAGTATGTGTTTTCTTTTATTTTAAAGTAATTTTATTCCATATTATTTTCATTTATTTGACCTTTTAAATACCATTTATTTTATTTCCCTAAATGTAAAATACATGGGTAGGTTTGTTTTAGTTGGGTCTTCTACCTTTTGTATGGAAACTGATGGATGGAATAGACAGACTTGGATATCATCATTTCTTTAGTTCTCTAATTTTGTTTTATAGAAATTGTCCATTTCTATCCTAATTCCTGGTAGGTTTAGGAGGTGATCTTTGGAGGCTAATTTGGATTCATGTGGTGCATCTGTATCAGGAATTCAAGTAAGAGTTTTACCCAACGATAACTTTCGAGTGGTAAGACTACATATCGAAGGGGTTTGTTGAATCGATTTGACAACTTAATATGGGTTTTATGATCCAGATGATATGTTTTCGACTATCACTTGTGACATCCACTTTTTTCAAAGCTGAAAAATAAAATTTTTCTTTACGATTTAAAACTTATAGTATATTTTATTTGCGGAAATTCCCAATATATTACAATGCTTTAGAGTACAAATGACTGTCTCAAATTTATATAAAAAAAAAAACTTCTAAGGATGTCATAATCGATACACAATATATGTTACAGCGTAGAGACCTAACAGTCCTGAATACCATTGTAGGTCTTCACTGTAGTCACTCCGCATCCTATTCAAGTCATCAACATTCTTAACACTGCTTCCTATGATGCATGTAAATCGAGCGGGTCAGGTTGGGAATCATGGTGAGATAAATAGAGTTTACAATCCCATAGTAACTTAACGATAATAAATCATATATCTCAAACCTGCAAAGCCAATTGTTACCAAACAATACAAATGTATCATATCTATAAGACAATCTACCTTATCTCATCGATCCTCACATTTTAATCCTATACAACGACCTTACGAGATCTATCGAGATGGATCACTATGAACGACAAGTTGATTACTGTAACGTCCCGGAAATTACAAAGAGATTTTTCAATTTTAAATTATAATAACCAATTAAAACTCTTGTTTCAAAAACCATTGAGTAACAATCATTGGATTAAAACCATACAATATCAAAGTTTAATTTGCAAAATTACAGAAACGAACGTCTTCAATGTGATTGTACAGTTCCGCCGAGCTTTTCTAACAAATGACCTACAAAATGTCCTTTCCTTTACAACTAGTAGCTAGTAGCTCCGTCGTTGATCCCTCCTCTTCCCGTCCGGTTGTGACTTTAATTCACAACTTCAGTCATAAGGCTTAGTGAGTTCCCTAATATTCCACATATTCGATCATACACACAATACAAGCATGTGTGTGTAATATATATATATATATATATATATATATATATATATATATATATATATATATATATATATATATATCAAAGTGTAACGGGCCCAATCCCAGGGAGCATATAAGACTAGCCCTGACTCCATTCTTAAGAGCTCAACCCTGGTCATACATACCATTGTTGTGATCTAATCATTGTCTTCCCTATTAGTGTTGTGATCCAACCATAGTTTTTCTTATTAGTGTTATGATCCAACCACAGTCTTTCATACTAATGTTGTGATCCATCCACAATATTTCAAGAGTCACAAAGTCATAAGTAGCCAGGGATCAGATAAACATTCGAACATATGACCCACTCGAGAGCGAATAATTAGACAAGACCATCACAATCAGGTACTAGGCCAAGGGTTCTCAGGCTATCCAACTATATAGAACCCAATTTATCACTATCACACAATCATGTAACATAAATAAACAGTCAATATCGACATGTCCATTATCAATGCAACTAGCATTCCTTAGTTCCTTTCCATTGACTAGTTCTCGATTATGTCCTTTGTTGGTCAGTCATCGATAATACTGATAGCTGGTCTACCCCAGTTACCCTAACCAAACATAATCCTAACAGTACCATACGATCAACATGCAAGACCATACCAATATATCATACATTAACACTAAGTGTCCCATACCACATATATACACAAAGAACTTATCTCAGCCACTAACATACTTGTGCTCTAATAGTAACTTTATCCTATCATGCAAAGGATGTACAATGGGATACGTGGAATAGTGAGAAACTCACCTGAACCACAGAACGGGAGAAACACAGTTGCACTCTAACTCCTTGCACTGCTCAATCCCGCGAATCAACTAATCACCAAAAGGGATAAATCCTCAATCAACAGTCCAAGTCCTCCAAATTTGACTCCAAGTCAAACTGGTCAAAATTCAACAGTCAGGGGCCCACAAAGTCAAAGGTTAACTTAGCCAAAGTCAACATCATGTTGCGACAACCCATGTGTCACATCTTGAGAGAGCAAGGACAAAACAATCATGATTTCGAGCACCGTCACATCATGACAAACTCATTGTCATGTCTTGACTTCTGGCAGAAAGCCAAAATCATCATTAAGTGCTTAATTCCTTTAGATCAAGGCTCATAACCTCAGATCTATTTCCTTTCACTGACTTAGGTGATAAAGTTTCCAACTTTATCCATCATGACTCTATTCCAAATCTAGATCTACAATTCTTAAATCCATTAAGTCCTTTATATGACCCTAACTTTATTATGGACCCAAAAAAGCTCCAAACATGACTCTTTTCTCATTATTAAAAATATAAGGACCCTTTAAGAGTCACAACAAGCTCTGGAGTTCCTCAAACTCTAAGAGCATTCATGGATGGGACCAATATCTCTAAATGACCCCAAACCTACAACAAGAAGAAAAATGATCAAGATGAGAACTTTATGCCTCTAACAACTCCAAAAGCTAAAAGGAATGAGAGATCCAAGCTAACTCCTTACTTCCTTGCACCACAATGTACTTCGTCTTTCTTTAAGTCTCACCAAAAGCAAAGAGCAAGGCCTCCATTTAATTATGAAAGCTCACCAAACATGAAATGGGGGTAGGGTTTTGTTGAGAGAGGTTGGAGGCTAATAATTATACCCTAGGTCACGTCGTAACGTTTGATTTGTCACGTTGTGAAAACCATTCCGAACATGCGATCTTAATTTCCATGCCACGTCGTTACATCCTTCATGTCACGTCGTGACATATAGTTTTTCTCAAAATTCATGCATTTGACCTTTTTATACCATCCTCTGATCCATATATAGGGAATGGGTGTTCCAATTCTCCCCCACTTACAAATTTTGTTTATAGGATCATAATAACGATAATGCACTTAAACAAAAGTTACAATTAGACATAACAAATGTGGCTTAACTTAAAGAGTTTCTAGCAAAAAGTTGAGAATTGCGCGAGTAGAACTCTGACCCGAAAGCTCCTTTTCGTCAGGATCCTAGACATCTCAAAGCCTCGCTCAAGTACTCCAAAGTCTCAATAAATGTTGTCCCTTAAATCAGAAGAGTATCCAGAGAGAAGTATGAGAAGTGAATTTGATTTCAGCTTCTATTAATAGGAAAACTTAGGGGCGCCATGCTACCAGAACAGGATGCACCGCGTGTAAGGTTGGCATCTCTGGTCTTGTGCGGTGCCACGTATCGCATGTTTGCTAGGCCACGCCTCTTTTCCGGATGTCAAGTCCAACACCGCCACATATTGCTATTTTAGGGAACCACATGCATGTGCTCGTTGGGCCACATCATCGTGTCGGCTGAGGATTATGGTCGCTTCCTTTCTATGTAGAGCGCTCTCGGGCCACCACGTCATCAAGCCATGTATTTTTATGAAATCTTATAAAAGCCATAACTTTCGTATACGAGCTTCATTTTCTATGTTTTTTATATCCACACATAAGTATTTTCGAGTATTACAACTTTCATTTATACCTCAATAGCTAATTATTACTCTATTTTAAATTCATATTTTTATAGAGATTATATTGTTAAATTCTATGCGAAAATCATAACTCCTTTATATAAACTCCGTTCTCGACTGACTTTGTTAGGGGTGTGCAGAAAACCGCACAAACCACATAAACTACCTGCACTGCACCGGATAACGCGGTTTGGAACATTCGCGGTGCGGTTTGTGGTTTCTAATTTTTTCAAACCGCACTAAGCGGTGCGGTTTACCGTTTTTGAATATGAAACCACGGTTCAAACCGCACCGCAATATATATATATATATATATATATATATATATATATATATATATATATATATATATATATATATATATATATATATATATATATATATATATATATATAGCCAATTGCTCATACATATAAACAAACGAAGAAACAGATCGAAGATTCAAGGATGCAAGATAAGGATTGAATTGATTTCATAACTAAGATCAAGTTTTAGCTCATTCTAATTATTAATAATTGTACAGTTTAACCGGTGTGTGAATTTATCATAAACATCTTTTTTTGTGTTAATTATATGTTTTTTTATTATATCGTATAATACTTTTATAACATATATAATTCTTCAAACCGCATAAATCGCACCGCACCGCCTAAAACCACATAGCATCGCTTAATGCGGTTTACATGGT
Organism: Lactuca sativa; assembly: GCF_002870075.4. Lineage (NCBI taxonomy): Eukaryota > Viridiplantae > Streptophyta > Magnoliopsida > Asterales > Asteraceae > Lactuca > Lactuca sativa. Next base: position 58,455,621 of record NC_056626.2, on the reverse strand, counting down.
TTGCGGCACGGTTTGTGGTTTTCGAAAAACTCAAACCGCATGTATGGTGCGGTTTGGTTTTGACTGTAAATCGCACCAAACTGTACCGTGAACACCCCTAGTGTTTATATCAAAGGATTCTAACTTAAGAGATCTTCACCTGTCCATTTATATTGTTTTGGCTAACACTCGATTGACTTAATTTCGATTTCTATGTCGCAGACTACTGTACTGGAACTTCGAAAAATCATAACTTTCTCATACAAAGTCAGATTTAGGTGTTCTTTATATACATGTTTGTGCATTTACGATTAGTACGACTTTCATTTAGATTAGTTAAGCTAATAAGCAACATATCTTTGATTCGTATTTTACGACACACTTTTTTGCATAAGCCTGAATACAAAAGTTCAAACAATAATATCTTCTTCATACGAAGTTATATTTGAGCTTTATTTATACCCCTACTGAATTGCCATCGCAGCCACTACAAATTTCATCAAGATTATTATCCTAAATAATCTTTTATCAAAAATGTTATTTTTATTGCTTAGTGATAAAAGGTCTATATAATTTGTAATGCGTATGACTAAAATTTTTCATATTTGGGGATTTTAATTACTCAATAAAATGAACAACTATGATTAGAATATCTAGCCCTAACTGGTTGGCATTACAATTACTTTCTCCTTAGGATCATTACGTCTTGGAATCATACAGTAACAAAACAACTCTAGATAATGATTCCCAAAGTAAGGATTGTTTGTGTACTATGTACCCATAGTACTAAATTGACTTACTAAAAACACAATATTCAAAGTTCCTTTAAGAAAACTTATCAATTTGCCGATCTAGTTTCATCATTGAATCATCATCTTTGTTGATTAAAATTTCACTAAAATCAAATGACTCTTTTCTATCGAAATTCCCTAAACAACCACTCCCTTCATCACTAAGGGTTAAATGAAAAGGTTCACGAACATAACTGTTTCGTGTTCTCCTTAGGTTTTCGATTTTGTTGACTTTAACTGTTTCACATCATCGTTTACAAAAATATTCTCAATAAACCAAAGAATAATAAGAAACTTTACTTATTCAAGGTAACGAGTTTCAAGAAAATGTTCCTTATAAACCGATTCTCTATACACGTAATGCCCAAAAATGCATACTTTCATTACTTGGTCAACTATAACCCTTGACACATTGTGGTTTTACCAATTTCATAGCAATAATAAAAAATAATAATTCTCTCTTTTCTTCTTGTGCAAAAACTCTTTTGGATCACGACATCAAATCCTAAGTCGATTTGCCTTTCGCATGTTTGCATTGATGGTTGGGTTTCCACTATATAGATTCAAACCCTCACTTTCTGCTACTTACAACCATTCGAATCCCAAGCCGGCTCTGTCTATGTGATTGGTAACTCTCTTTCTTCTTGAAAGAAAATCATGATTGTCATATCAATGACTTTAACACTTTCAATGTAGTATCGTTGCTTGTGACTACAACTAGTGATCTTGTACAACACAATCACTGATTGATCAAGATCATGACAAGCAGAAAGCCTTCCTCAAATGTATGTGTGTACAACATGGTATAAGAGGGTAATAATAGTAACAACGATGATTGCTGAACTCAATATTTTCTTTTCCTCTTTTATGTGATGATAAAATTATCGCTCTTTAGTTGATCAACTTGACCTCATCTAAAGTACTTGCACTACTAGAAAAAAGGCCTTTTACGACGCTCATTGCGCGTCGTAAAACGCTCAGACGACGCGCAAATGCGTGTCAAGGAAGGCCCTGTCATAAAGAGAGACGACGCGCTTTTGCGCGTCGTCTATAGACGACACGCATTTATGACGCGCATTTACGACGCTCATTTACGACGCGCGGTTATGACACGCAATGCGTATCAAGGAAGGCCCTGTCATAAAGGAAGACGACACGCATTTGCGTGTCGTAACCTTACGACGCACGTGTTTATGACACGCAATGCGTATCAAGGAAGCCCCTGTCTAGAAAGGCCATGTCATAAATGAAGATGACACACATTTTTGCGTATCATAATTTTAAATGTTCTAAAAAAATATTTATATATTTATTAATTTTTAAATTAAATTTGCATTTAATATCTCATAATAGAAATAAAATATCATATACAAAAAATACAATCCATTGCATAAAATTTAATGTCATACAATTCTATTTTTTACAATATCTAAATTTGCATCTAATCTACTCTCTACATCAAATTCCAACTAAGTAAAGTTGTATCTTGCCTTTCATAATTCTTTAAGACTAATGCTCCAAACAGATGTTATATGGATAAGAAGTTTACATTGGCCCATCTACTCTGTGTTTCATACTAACAATTGAAATGAAGAATGCAACACTTGCATTTGCAGCATCTTATCTCTTTCGGCTTGAGCTTTCTTTTCCTCTTTTCCTCTTGCAACAAAAAATTACCAAAATCAGAATCACATAGAAAAGGCATATTGTGATTTCTTGCATTAAACACCAAAATCATAACTTTTGTGTGCAAGTTACTTATTATATCAAAGATAAAACAAGATTTTTGATTTTTGACATACAGTAGAAGCAAGTTTAGTTTTAAAATAATTACCAGCAATTGCTTTGGTTTGTGCAGCAACAACTTCCATGGTGGTTCCAGCTTCTCGTTGCTCAAGAGTCTCCCCAACACAAGCAATAACCTTCAAACCTTGAGATAGTGCGTATGCAACCTTGTCTCCAACAAACTGAATGAAACAAGAAAAAGAAAACAAAACTTTTTCAGTAACTTGCATACAACACTGATTAAGATGTTCACAAGGAAAAGTGTGAATTGATTTGAACAGGCTGAGTAAAATCTACACAAGGAAAAGGGTACCTCATTAGTTTCATTCAATAGGGCTCTCCTTTCAGAGTGACCTAGGATGACCCAAGGGACACCCAAATTGGCAAGCATCTCAGCACTGTAAATATAGAAAACCAACTTCAGTATTTAGTAAGAATCAAGAAGAAGAAATCAAACATAGGAAATTGAAAAGTTTTAGAAAAAAAGGATGGTAATTTGATAAATGACACTTTGAAACATACCTAACCTCACCGGTGAATGCACCACCCTTCTTAACCCAACAATTTTGAGCTGCAACTTGGATTTCAGGCCTCAATTCACTTTTAGCAGAGGTAAGAAACACAAAAGGAGGGCTCACCACCACCTCTGGTATGAAAAGTACTCAAAGGGCATTTACGTAATTTCACTTATTTATGGTCTCTTTATTTTACCCTTTGAAATTATGATGATATTTCAGGAAGTCATAACAGGAGCTGGCCACTCCAGTGCTATTGATTGGTGGGCAGTGGGTAAGCTTATTAATTTTCATGAATTAAAATTTTTCTTTAAAATATACACCATTTATTTGAATTACCTTCTTTTACCCATTTCAATACTTTAACTAATTTTTTATTATATTCTTTTTTTTATTTCATGTATTTTATTATATGAGATGTTGTATGGTGGTACACCATTTAGAGGAAAGAATAGGCAGAAGACATTTGCTGATGCAGTGGAATCCCCTCTATGTCCTGAATCTTTGACTTCATAGTATCAATGTTCTTTGAGCTCTCCACCTCCAACTTTATTGTCTTCCCTGTCAAAGTCTTAACAAAAACTTGCATATATGATTCAACAACTGACAATCAGCTAAATTTTCAGTCAATAAATAGGAATTTAGGAAAATACAGAGCTTAAGTTAATAGTGTGTAATATAAATGAAGGTAATTTGAAGTTACTGATTGATTTTGAATCATCCTAGTTGTGTGTTCCAGATTAGTAAAAGCCGGAAGAGAATAACAAAATGACAAGAATACACTTTTGAATAACACGATTTTACCTAAAATAAACTTGGCCAAATCAGATACAGAAATGAATGAACAAAACCTAAGAAACTCTGGTGTAAACTAATACGGACACACAAAGATCAGTCAATTATGTGTGATCAAATGAAAATCAAGTCAATCGACACAGGTATTTGTGTAGAACAATTGAAATGAGAAGTGATCGAATAAGATTCGAATCATGATCGATGTAGATACCTGTAGGAGACATCGGCTTGGGACATGATAGGGTGATTGTACACAACAACTTTATGGTCCTCCCAAACTCACAACCAACTCCAATCTAGATCCAATTCGGATGTGATGATCTGCTAAAGTCTTACCATCCTCGAGGATCTTTCCATCAATGATCAAAATCTGTTGATGCCATGGAATCCCCTCTTTCTTCTGAATCTTTGCCTTCACATCACAAATGAAAGGTCATATATCAACTCCTAAACCAATAAAACCATGAAAAAAAAAACAGAAAATTCATAATAATAAAATCCATAAATCCTGCATAATCTACAGCCTAACACTTGACTGAAGCAACAAGACCTGATCATGTGGTGCTCTTGTTCAACTAGTAGCAGGGTGTGTAGAAGTAGGCGGTGGTTCTTGATGAGTAGTCCTGGTGGTTCCCGTTCTAGCCGCCTGTTCTTCCACCGCCACCTTCTCCATGGTCTTCTGTCCCACTTCTCTGGCGGCTTTCGTCACCCTGCTGAAAGCTCCGGCGACCCAGGCGGTCCCAGTCAGCACATACCGGTTCTTCATAAGGGCAGATCCCGCAACACTTACAGTCTGCTCTGCAGTCGCAAAGGCCGTTTTTGTCTTTTCAGACACCTGAAACTTCTGATCCATCTCTTTCACTTTCTCATTCACTAATGTTGTCCCCAGGTTGATTTTCTCAGTTAGACCAATCTTCTGGTCTATTGTAGCTGCTTTTGCTGCAGCTGTTGATGTAAACTGGACTTTCTCATCAAACAATTTGGCTTTGTTTACTGCATCTTTTCCCAGTATGAAACCTTTTGCCAACATACTGCTCACGACATCTTCTGCTTTTTGAACAGCAGATTCAGCACCTCCCACACCTTGCCCCCCTGTTGCCTAAATTATGAACCACATTATATCAATATCAGATAATATAACAAAGCATTTACATGCATTCTTGATGATAAAATAACAAAAAGAACATACGGTGTTTTGTTGATCTGAAAGTGTAGTTGTAAAAGGAGGGAGAGTGTACTCTGGTGCAAGAACAATGGTAACAAATTGGTCAACTATAGTTGCTCCCTGAAATCATCAAAACCAGAAGGTGGAAGAGTGTACTCTTATAAATTGTGAAGAATTGTGTACAAGATAATCAAGATTTGTATATACCGAGAGTAGAACTGCAGTCTCTGCACCTTGAGGCTCCTTGAAAGTGACGAATGCATTTTGAGCTCGCTCATTCTCACTGAAATGGTGTTTATGACATGGATTTTCTTTAGAATAATTTATAGAAAAAGAAAAACCTATGTTTAAAAACCCTAAGAAAATGGGAAATAACCTTTTCATCTCAATATATTCAATATCACCAGAAAACGAAAAGAATTCCTTGATGTCTTGCTCGGAAGCACTTAAGGAAACATTGATAACCTTCACAGTTCTTACCTATCAAGATAAGAATAGACTCAAATCGACATGATGCAAAAATAAAATAAAGAATAGAACTGTTTACATGGCTGATGCAATATACTCAAATTGACATAGTTGTTTTATGCATAGGCATGTATAGAAGCTTTTCCACTGATCTAAATACAAAATGAAGATCAACAGAGCAATGAATCAATGATACATGAGCATTCAAATAGCATCAGTATGTTTGGTTCCGTATGAAACTAAAGCCATGTGGCATCAGTTTTAGGAGAGAGACTATGAACGATATCTATGGTATAGAAGAAGAAGAAGACAGCGACGACTTGACTTTCTTGTTCACAAGATCATGAAATTAAGTTTTACCTAGTATTTTTTGGAGAGAATCGCTTGAATGTGGGGTGAGAGAATCATGAAGGCGAACCTTCGGAGAAGATGGAGGAGTGTAGGAGAATGGGGGAGAGATGAAGCATCGAATGGCTGAAAACCATAGTAATAGTTATAACTCTTAGGGCACGCTATTAGGGAAATAAAGATGACCCAAGGGCAGAAATTTGTGGAGAAAAGAATGTTGACCTCCGTATGGCTGCCATCTAGTAACAACGCTATTGATGTCATTCCTTCCATTTTCGACTGTTCATCCTCCACTTCCTCTACTGCTACTTCTTCACCATCTTCTATTTTTTCTGTATTTAGACTTGAGAGTATAATTAGGGCTTTTTCTAACAATTTCAACATAGAGTGGGAGATATGGTGGTTCCAGTAGGTAGAAGTGAGGGAAGAAGTAGGCAGCAGGAGGGGGAAGGAAGGAGCGTCCATAATTTGGGCAAGAGGGAAAGGAGAAAAAAAAGGAAGGCGGGATTTTTAATTTTTTCAGAATTTCATTTCCCCCTACTGTTAAAGGATGGAACGCGCGTTCCATTAAAAATTATAAAGCGACATCCTTAGACGACGCGCAATTTATTATAGGTGCCCTCCGTGTTTTTTTTAGACACTAATTTAAGGGCGCGCAATAATGCGTGTCTTCTATCCTTAAATTTTTTGAAGAGATGACACCTTTTTAACGTCACTCTCCATTGCGTAACATAAATCAATGAGTGTCGTGGTTTGCGCGTCGTAAAAGGCTATTTTTCTTGTAGTGTTGGACACAGGTGCAAAACAAATTTCCTTAGATGACTTCTCATCCTTTCTACATCAACCCTAATTCCTTTGTCTCCTTAAATGAGTATCAAACTCTTAGACTCCTTAGTTGTTTGTGGTGTTTGAACTTGCACTTGTTCTCACTGATAACTTGATTAGAAATGTGTTTTAATCAATCGATAAAAAATAGAGTGAGAACACAATGATCTAAATAAGATTTGGTTTCAGCATGTATATTCCAAAAGAGTACAAAGAGAGTGTTTGAGTACAAGTATGAGAAGGCTATTGTGAAAAGTTACTCTACCATCTAAGTACTTACCCCAATTATAGGGTACTCACGGAATCAAAAAAATACTATGACTAAACTTCAAAGTATGAACCCCTTAGATGCCTAGTAAATATATTAGATAACGACGATAGGATGACCTTCGCTATTTGTACATGATTCCAAATTTAATACACTAATTAAATTCCCACATATCACAACTAATATAGACTCTACATTCTGCACCTTTGTGATCAATTTCGAAACTTCAAAATAGAGAAAGTGTCTTCATTGTCTGCAACAAAACTTTCTTTATCTCCATGTACCAAAGGACGATTTTGCGAATCTTTACTTTGTCTTTATATTTTTCTAACAATTTTTAATGCGAAGTGGGATCCTTGATAGATGTGAATTTGTGTATATTTCCAAATCATGAATACAAAAGAGGAACTTCTTCTTTCCTCCTTTACTATTCTTCCCTTGAAACAAAACACCCAATGGTTGATGTACTCGATCTCCTAGTCCTTCAATTGATAGTTTGTCAAAAAATTAGTCTAATTTCCGAATATGAAGCTTCTTATTTATCACACAACCAAGTTGTATGATTCCAAGTTTCTGTCCAATTGAAACTTGGGCAATGAGAAACTCTCCCTATTTGGTAAATTCTTGACATCTTCACAAATAACATAACTAAGAATCAAATCCATTATTGCTAATAATAGAAACCTTCAAACATCAATTTTTCATACACGCCATTGTAAGGATAAATAAATCAAAATTTATTTTATTGCGGAAAAACTTGTCCTTACAATGCAATTCAACTGAAAAACTATGTTATTACATATTTCTTAGCAATCTATTCTAACTCCAAGTAGTAGCTCAAGAATCCAATCTTCAAGAAATGCGATCGAAATCCATTTCTTCGTGATTAGATTCAGCTCACTTCTTCCCTTAAGCTTCTTCTCTTTTCTCCGATCCTACAAAACATCAAAATGTAACCTTATCACATCATGTATTAAGAATCTAGAATAGGAACTTAAAAGAGTTAGATAATGGATTTTACCTGAAGTAGAGCCATACGCCTTGACTCTCCCATCTCTTCGATCTCTCACATAGTTTGCACAGCTTCGTCTCCAATGCCCCTTCTCTTGGAAATAAAAGCAAATGGAATCCTTTGGTACAACACATCGGACAATCACAGACTTAGTTCTTTCTGGACTTCCAACGTTTCCTGTGTCCATTAAATTTTGGGAGTTTGATTCACCAGACAAATTTGCTTGACCAACACGCCAAATCATTGTTGATTCAACATCTATAAGCAAATACGTGAGATCAATGAGGGTCACGTCGTGATCCATCATAGAGTACTCTCTAATGAACTCACTATATGATTCAGGAATTGATTGAAGAACCCAGTCAACAGTCAATATTTCTGAGATATCGACACCCAACATCCTTAACCTATCAATGTGCAACTTCATCTCTAAGACGTATGCACATACAGACTTTCCATCTTCATGCTTAATTTCCAATAGGGCTTGAGTGAGCTTGAACTTTTCAAGCCTTTGAACTTGCGGGGTAGGGAGAACAATTGGAGGAGGTGGAAGAAGTGAAGCATGATCTCTTGTTCCTCTATCATATCGTGGAACATCATCTTCATTTTGAAAGCTTGTTCAATGGGATTTGGGAAGACCATGATTTTCAGAACTAGACATCTACAAAACGGGAGAAAATTCAAGTTAAGTTGATTAGAATTCTTGATGTAACACCCAAATGAAACATCAAGCTAGGATCTAACACAATACTCTAAAACCTAGAAGAGGGATGCTGTAATCTAGTCGCAGAATATTTGAAGGTAGGTAAATGACGATTTACCAATTTCCACCATGAAAAACGAAAAGGAAGTTTAAGCTTTAAATGAACTGAAACTCCTAGATCTTTTGAGATTCATTGAACTTTTCAATGGCATGTTTAATCTCAATTATGCCCTACTATTTGTGACTAGGATGCTGAGGATCACAAACAAGGTGTGAATAACCATACGAATCACGTGTTGCACGCAATGCTACTATCACCTAATCAATGTGCCGGTTAGCCACACACGCTCCATTGATCTATGATAAGCATCGAGCCACCCTTCGCCACCAATGTCATCCCCAAATTAGTGTTCTGGTTAACCACACACGCTCCACTAACGTTTGACAAGGGTACGAAGTGTAATTCCATGGGTTAGCATACAATTTCACATTTTTTCCTAAAGTAACTATGATTTGGGAATTTGTAAAAGCATGTAGTTACTTTGTACTTCATTATAATTATAATGGAAGGTTTCTGTCCTATCCTACCCGTTCGGCTAACGACCCTCCAGTAGTCAAGAGTGCGGTGGCTAAGAGTGGATACCTATTCAATCGCCATTTTATAGGCAATTTCCTTAAACACCCTTTATAGGCCAGCTTCGTGAATGAGGCCTACTAACGGTAAGACTGACTTTTACTTATATATATATATATATATATACACACACACACACACACACACACACATATATATATATATATATATAATATTAGACTTTTAATGTTATATATATAGTATATGGTGTATTTTACACTTTTAAAATACTAGGTGGTTTAATTTAGTAAATTATACTTTTAATTTAATTAAATGTAAACCAAAACTTTATGGGTTCATTAAATCTCTTTTAATTATACACTTTAATTAATTAATAAAACCATAAGGGTGTGATTTGAAATTTTCAAATTACTAGGGTTTTAGAATTTAACATTTCAAAATTCAAATTTTAATCAACTTTTAAATTCCAAAACTTGAGGGCAAGTTCTGAAACATTTCAAAACATTAGGGTTTAGAATTTAAACATTTCAAAATTAAACTTTTAGTGAAAAATTTAAATTCCAAAACTTGAGGGCAAGTTTTGAAACTTTTCAAAACATTGAGGTTTAACTATTTAAATTTCAAAAAACAAAACTTTTAAGTTCAAATTTAAATTACAAATAATCAATATTTATCTAATAAAACAAAAGATTATCTAAATTTGACAATTATCTTCAATTTTGGCAAGGATAAACTCCAAATATTGATAAAAATCGGATTTTATTAATATAAAACGTTTTAGGTAATTATCTACAGCCAAAACAGGTCAAAATCTTGAAATCTGCTCCATCTGCGACTCCAACTCGACGAGTCCATCGAGTCAAGCATGGACTCGTCGAGTTCACTATGGACTCGGTGAGTTCAGCCATGAACTCGGAGAGTCCAGCCACCAGAACCAAAAAAATTTCGATTTTAAGCATGAATAATCAGCCAAAGCATCAAATACATCAAACAAACAGCCATAGGCTCTGATACCACTGATGGGTTTTAAGCAATACATCATTCCTATGGTGTACATGCAAACCCTAATAGCTTTTGGATCTAGTTTGTCTAATGAACATGCAATTGAATATCCAAAGCTATAAACCCTAGATCTATAATGTAAGAACTAAAATAAGGGTTTAGTAATTACCTTTGATTGTTATATAACAATAACAATCAATTCCTTGCTTTAATTGGCTTCAGAAAGCTTAGTGCCTCAAGTGCTGCACCTCTAATGGAGTCACAAACACCACTAAGCAACTTGGATGAAGAGGAGAAGAGAGGAGGCTGCCCAAAACCTATAGAAACCCTAAAGGAACTCTTAGCCACGTGTTTGGGGCATAGGGGCCCTTTATATACATGTAGGTTATTAGGGTTTTCAGCTAGGAAACCCTAATCTGACTGCTTAAGCCCTAAGCAACACATGGACTCCTTAAAGATATCCCTTGGACGAATTCCTTATGGGCTTACCATTGAATTCATCCAACCTATATATTATTAGGTAATCCATAGCACAATTGTAATTATCTTATAATTACAACTCCCGTCCCCTAAGTTTAATTAATCTCTTTTAACCACAAAATTAATTCTCAATTAATTCTTGACTAATATTAATTAAACAATATTATTTCTCCTTTAATATATTATTCTTATAATATATTAATAAATCATAATTAAACCTTTCTCTCCTTAATTCATCCTACATATTGCTATGGTGAAGGCAACCCAAAAGGACCATGCTCATAATCGGGTGAAGTACATACCAAAATAGTTATGGACTTAGACACTAATCCAACAAAAACTCCGTTCGAAAATCATATCTTCTTCATCTGTCGTCCTTTTTCGTCTGTTTTTTCACCGTTAGACTACTATCGACAAGATCTTCAATTCTTGTTTAGATTGTTTCGGATAGAAACCACTCTATCTCAAATTCGAACTTTGGGCTGCATACCGCTAAGTCGAAACACAATTAAGCACAAAACACATAATACTCAAATAATATATTTTTATTATCTCAAGACGGGTTACAAAGGTTAACCTAGAATATTACATCATCATTAATGCCTAGCCTAGAAACATGGGTGTTACAATTCTCTCCACCTTAGGATGATTCCATCCCCGGAATCACACATCAACAAACAAATACGAATAACGACTCATCATGTCACTCTCCGTTTCCGAGGTGAGATTTGGCCCGTTCGCATGTTTCTATCGGACAAGCACTAATTTGACCATCTTGCGTCGCAACTTCTTAGTCTTTCGATCAACTATTGCCTCTAGTTCTTCAATTAACCTTTTGTTCTCATCAATTCTTAATTCAGATATTGGAATCATGTCGGGAACTTCTCCCGTGAACTTCCTCAAATAACACACATGGAAACTGTTATGAATTCCGTTCAGTTCTTCGGGTGGTTCTAGATTATATGCTTGATTCCCAATCCTCTGAAGAACTTTAAACGGTCCAATAAACCTTGGACATAAATTTCCCCTTTTACCAAACCTTATAAGTCCCTTCCATGGTGAGACTTTAAGCAAAACCGAATCTCCAACTTCAAAAGTCATCGGTCTTCGCTTGTTGTCAGCATAACTCTTTTGACGATCCTGAGCTACTAACATTCTCTCCCTAATTATTTTCAACTTTTCAGCAGTTCGATGGACTATCTCGGGTCCCATAAACTGCTTTTCCCCAGCCTCAAGCCAACAAGACGGCGTACGACATTTTTATCCATACATAGCATGATAAGGTGTCATCTTTATGCTCGAGTGGAAACTATTATTGTAGGAAAATTCAACCAAAGGTAAATGTTCATCCCAGTTACTTTGGAATTCCAGGGTACATGCTCTCTGTAACAACGCAAATTTTCAAACAAATTTTTCATTTCAAAAATAAAGTATTTTCATTCAAACAAGGCATAATTATTCCAAGTGTTATGTCAAAATACAATTCATAGAATTCCCAAGATCTCAAAACATCAATCAGTGTGTATAGATCACGCCGGCGCCTTCCCACGGTCCTCGCTAGTACCTGAAACACATACATAACAACTGTAAGCATAAATGCTTAGTGAGTTCCCCAATATACAACTTACGCACATACGTCTTTCCAGGCCCTGACCTTCCGGTCCATGTGTCTCAGGGGACTTCCGTCCCTGCTGGGTAAACCTTCCGGTCCTACCCACGCCGACCTTCCGGTCCATAACACAACGCCTTCCGGCCCATAACATAATCGCCTTCCGGCCCATAACATAATCGCCTTCCGGTCCATAACAATCATAGCACATATAACAAATAACTTACCACATATAGCACATATATCACATATCACATCTGATCTTCTGGTCATACAGTCAAACCCTTCCGGGTACAGTATAGTGAGAAGACTCACCTCGTGAATATTGAAAGCTAGCAAATCCCGAAATCACTCGTGCTCGATCCGCCGAGCTACAATCTCCCTACAACATCATATATCTCTTATTAACACTTTTATCTTCTAAGTTTGACTATCCCTAAGAAGTCAGACATAGGTCAACTCTGGTCAACGGTCAACGGTCAACGGTCAACTTGACCGGACTCGGCAAGTGCTATGGCGACTCGGCGAGTCTAGACGTCCTCACCAATTCTCTAATATTCCCTTTCTACTCGTCGAGTATCCCTCTTGACTCGACGAGTTCCTCCTGGAAGAATCGCGGGGCCACCCCTACTCAACTCGCCGAGTCTGAAGAACAACTCGACGAGTTCCAGTTAATCTTCAAGCTACTCACCGAGTCTGTTCATCGGACTCGGCGAGTCCATGCCATGCAACCGCTCAAACTGCTTTCTAAGGTCAGAACTGCTCCGACCATTCATAGGTCTGGCCTTCCTAGACTGATTCATCACGTAATGTCCCCATTTCGGTGCTCATAATACACCCCATGAATCAATTTACATTTTGACCTAAGGCATAAGGATTCCAATCCAAAACCTCCATTGATTCCCGAAATGCTCAGGCATGGGACATTCTGGACCTCCAAAGGTCCCAATACAGGGTTCCAATCGTTTGGGGGACTAAGGTAACATTCAATCTAGCCACAAAAGGGTTCCATAAACCCTAAATCTATATACACATCAACATAGAAGAATGTAACTCGAATTATTACCTGAATAATGTGCTCTCTGTGTCCCCAATCCTCAGGACGTGACTTCTCTTGTTGTTCCCTTAACCAAGCCTTCTCTTCCTTGCACAACAACTCTTCCAAAATCAACAATGGTCTTCAACCTTGCTCCAGATGCACACAATCGAATTAGGGTTTCTCTCAGAAGGCTAGAGTGAACAATGACGGCCATAAAGTCCCTCATATATGTCCCAAACCTGAACGGTTAGGGTTTTCGCAAAACAGCGCAGACTCGCCGAGTCCATATCCGGACTCGTCGAGTCCAGTCGCGAACCCGCGACCAGGTCCGCGATCCCACTCAGCGAGTCTAGGCTCCAACTCGCCGAGTCCTCTCTAAAAACACCCCAAAACATAATTATAACAATACCTGAAATTCCGGGCTGTTACAACTCTCCCCCACTAGGACTAGACTTCGCCCTCGAAGTCTCACTCTGAAAATAGCTCCGGATGCTGCTCCCGCATCTCACGCTCTGGCTCCCAAGTCATTTCCGATCCCTTCCGGTGTTGCCACTGAACCAACACCAGAGGTACCTCCTTGTTCCTCAGAACCTTGATCTTCCGATCCCTGATGGCCACTGGTCTCTCGTCATAATTCAGGCTCGCATCCACCTGAATATCCTCTAATGGAACCACTGCCGACTCATCGGATATACACCTCCTCAATTGCGACACATGAAAAGTGTCGTGGATCTGCCCCAACTCTGCTGGCAACTCCAAACGATAGGCTACCTGGCCTATCCTTGCAATCACACGAAATGGCCCAATATACCGGGGCCCCAACTTGCCCCTCTTCCTGAATCGAATCACTCCTTTCCAAGGAGAGACCTTCAGGAGAACGAAGTCGCCGACTTGAAACTCAAGTTCGGATCGGCGTCTGTCTGCATAACTCTTCTGTCGGCTCTAGGCGGTCAATAACCTCTGCCTAACCTGCTGAATCTGTTCTGTCGTCTGAAGCACGATCTCTGTACTGCCCATCACTCTCTGCCCCACCTCTCCCCAGCAAATGGGGGTTCGACATCTCCTGCCATACAACAGCTCAAAGGGTGGCATACCAATGCTCGAATGATGGCTGTTGTTGTAGGAAAACTCTGCCAAGGGTAAATACGCATCCCAGATACCCCCAAAATCTAATACACATGCTCGAAGCATGTCCTCCAGCGTCTGAATCGTTCGCTCACTCTGGCCGTCTGTCTGGGGATGGTATGCGGTACTAAAATGCAATTTAGTACCCAGCTCCTCATGGAATTTCTTCCAGAATCTGGAAATGAAGCGCACATCACGGTCTGAAACAATCGAGATCGGCACCCCATGCCGAGATACCACTTCTCTCACATATATCTCCGCCAACTTCTCCGTTGAAGAACTCTCACTGATGGCAAGGAAGTGTGCACTCTTCGTCAACCTATCCACAATCACCCAAATGGCATCGACTCCTCTGGCAGTCCTCGACAATTTGGTGATGAAATCCATAGTGATCTGTTCCCACTTCCACTCGGGAACCTCCAATGGCTGCAACTTGCCATGCGGTCTCTGGTGCTCGGCCTTAACCCTACGGCAGGTCAAACACCTCTCAACGAACCATGCGACGTCCCTCTTCATACAGGGCCACCAATACTCTTTCCTCAAATCCAAATACATCTTCGTAGCCCCGAGATGGATCGAGAATTTCGATCGATGAGCCTCTTCCATCAAAGTAATACGCGTACCACCCACGAACGGTACCCAAATCCGACCCTGAAACGTCATAAGCCCTCGTCCATCCGTAACGAACTCTGAAACCAAACCAATGACCCGCTCTCTCTTCTGCATCTCTGGTTGCACAGCCTCGGCCTGTTCCCCATGAATAGCATCCAATACTGGAGCTATCACAGTCAATCTCAAACATACATCTCGCAGTGGAGTGCTCTCCGCCCTGCGGCTCAATGCATCGGCTACCACATTAGCCTTGCCTGGGTGGTACAAGATCTCACAATCATAATCCTTGACGACATCCAACCACCTCCTCTGACGCATATTTAGGTTGGGCTGGTCCATCAAATACTTCAAGCTCTTATGGTCCGTGTATATCGTACATCGAACCCCATACAAGTAGTGACGCCAAATCTTGAGAGCGAACACTACTGCCCCCAACTCTAAATCATGCGTGGGATATCTCGCCTCATGAGGCTTCAGCTGCCTCGACGCATAAGCTATCACATGACCCCTCTGCATCAACACGGCACCCAGCCTCGAGATCGATGCATCGCAATATACTACAAAATCCTCCATCCCTTCCGGGAGAGCTAATACCGGGGCTTCGCACAACCTTTGGCGAAGTGTCTCAAAGGAGGTCTGCTGCTCGGGTCCCCATGAGAATGCAACACCCTTCCGGGTCAATCTGGTTAGCGGCACTGCCATCTTGGAGAAATCCTTAATAAATCTCCGATAGTACCCTGCCAACCCAAGGAAGCTCCTGATCTCAGAGGGTGACTTCGGCACCTCCCAACTCATCACCGCCTCAACCTTGGCCGGATCGACCAATATCCCTTCCTGATTAACAACATGTCCTAGAAATTGGACCTCCCGCAACCAGAAGTCACATTTGGAGAACTTTGCATAAAGCTTCTCCGATCTCAATACCTCAAGGACCTCCCTCAAATGCTCCTCATGCTGCTCTCTAGATCTCGAATACACTAGAATATCGTCGATAAATACAATCACTGACCGATCCAACATCGGCCTGCATACTCTGTTCATGAGATCCATGAACACAGCCGGGGCATTGGTGAGCCCGAAAAGCATCACCACAAACTCATAATGCCCATATCGCGTCCTAAACGTTGTCTTCTGGACGTCCTCATCCCGTACTCTCACCTGATGGTACCCTGACCTCAGATCGATCTTGGAAAACCAAGATGCTCCCTGCAACTGATCGAATAAATCATCGATCCTCGGTAACGGGTAACGGTTCTTGACCGTCAACTTGTTCAACTCCCGGTAATCAATGCACATCCGGTGTGAACCATCCTTCTTCTTGACGAACAGAATAGGCGCTCCCCACGGCGAGCTGCTCGGCCGAATGAATCCCTTCCCCAGCAACTCCTGAAGCTGCGAGGACAACTCTTGCATCTCTGGAGGTGCAAGACGATAAGGCACCTTAGCAATAGGCGCGGCCCCCGAAACCAGATCAATACCAAACTCTACTTGCCTCAGAGGAGGTACTCCCGACAGCTCCTCGGGGAAAACATCTGGAAACTCACGCACCACTGGGACCTCCTCAACTGATCTCGGTCTCTCGAAAACCTCCCGCGTATCCATCACATACGCCACAAAACCCTTACAGCCCTGCTGTAGACACTGCCTCGCCCTGGCGGCCGAACAAAAAGCTGATCCCGAACGGGTACCCTCGCCGTACACCGAAAGAAATCCCCCACTAGGGTCTCGTATAGTCACCAGCTGACGCTCACAGTCGATGACGGCGCCGAATCGGCTCAACCAGTCCATGCCCACAATGACACAGACATCACCCATCGCAATAGGAATCAGGTCAATCGGAAACTCAACCCCGAAAATCTCTAACACACATCCCCGGAGAACCTCCGTGGCACAAATCACTCTCTCGCCAGCTATAGAAACTCTCAGAGGCCGGCTCAACGACTCACGACTAACGCTGATATGCTGAATAAAAGCTAAAGATACAAAGGACCTACTCGCACCTGAGTCAAATAACACTAAAGCAGGCACAGAGTTCACAAGGAAGGTACCTACGCATAGCATAACATCGCGACATCAAAATAAATACATGAAACACAGCATACCTGCCACAACATCGGGCGTAGCGCGGACCTCCTCCGCAGTCAGCTGAAAGGCTCTCCCACGAGCCCTCGGGGCCTCGGCCTTCACCGGTCGAGTCGCAGTAGCTCTGGCAGTAGGTGCAGATCCATGAAGAAGCTGAGGGCACTCGGCCTTCCGATGACCTGTCTGGTTGCAATGAAAGCAAACCGTAAACCCCTTGGGGCACTCCCTAGCAATGTGCCCCTCCCTGCCACACTTGTAGCAAGCACCAGATCGACACGCCCCATCATGACCCTTGCCGCACTTTCCGCAAGTGCGGCCCTTCGGACCTCCCATCCTCGAATCGGCGGACTCAGTCCGCTTGGCTGCCGGCTGAGACTGAGCCGGCCGCCGGTCCACCTGCTGAGACTCGGCCTCCTCCCTGGCCTGGGTCTCCAACTCGATCTCGCGCTTCCTGGCATTCGCCTGAAGCTCAGCAAAGGTATGATAGGTGGAGTTTGACACAAACTCCCGGATATCCCTCCTCAAAACACCCAAGTACCGGCTCATCCGAGCCTGCTCTGTGGACACCAGCTCGGGGCAGAACATCGCCCTCTCATGAAACTTCCGCGTGATCACCGCAACCGAATCAGTACCCTGCTTGAGGGTCAAGAACTCCTGAACCAATCGTTCCCTCTCCACCGGGGGAACGTACTCGTCTCTGAACATAGAAGTAAACCCCTCCCATGTCACTGCTGAAATCTCTGCCAAAGTGAAGTTCGCCGTCACGAACTTCCACCAATCCTTCGCTCCCAGACGGAGCTGGTTCAAAGCGAACCGTACCCTCAGGTGCTCCGGACATGAACAAGTGTAGAAGCACCCCTCAATATCAACGATCCACCTCATCGCAGCAATCGGGTCCTACGTCCCATCGAACTCAGGTGGCTTCGTGTTGCTGAACTCCCGGAACAACAACGAGTCACCCCCCTGTGGCCTGGCAGCGGCCACAGCTGCGGTAGCTGCAGCGGCTGCAGCTTCAGTCAATGCGGCGCACCTCTCCTCAAACGTCTCCATCAGGGTGGTCTTAATAGACCCAAACATCTCCGGGATCTCAGCCCGGATCGCTGCAGCTACCTCCTCATGAATCATCTGACGAATCTCCTCGTCACTCACACCGCTCGAACTCGCTCCATGGCGTGGTCTAACCATGATGTCTCTGAAATACAACATAAAACTATCAGAGACTCCATCGAGTATAATCGTACTCGATAACGCAACCCTACTCAGTCTACGATATCCAGAGATTCTTACTTGGGTCTCCCGCTGACCCGGTGTCTTCGGTAGTACGGGCCCAATACTACCGACCACACCGCATCAGCATTCATCCCAAATCTTCCTCCCCAAACCCCGGATAGTGAGTACTCTACTTTTGATATGCACTATCTACCTGCACGCTATCAAGCATCTCATATCGGAAAACTCCCTAGACTAAGGCATCACAAATCAGGCCACTCTAGTCCTATCATGAATACCTAGTCTTCTAGCATGCATAACAATTCATATCATAACTCATCTCATAACATAACATT
The DNA here is from genome assembly GCF_002870075.4 of Lactuca sativa. Lineage (NCBI taxonomy): Eukaryota > Viridiplantae > Streptophyta > Magnoliopsida > Asterales > Asteraceae > Lactuca > Lactuca sativa. Next base: position 58,436,858 of record NC_056626.2, on the reverse strand, counting down.
GTAAGGTATTTTAGGGATCTTTACCGTTCGGGCGCTGACTGATCGTACACACTGCTTCTTTCTTGTTTACCACAAAATCATTTATAAAAGTTTATGCCTTTATTTTTAAAAGTTTTCCTCAAATCCTCGGTTTGAGTTCAGTTACGCCCGAAGGTGCACCCGAATCCCTTAAACCAAGGCTCTGATACCAATTGTAACAACCCAAATTTTCAAACAAAATTTTCATTTAAAAAATAAAGTATTTTCATTCAAACAAGGCATAATTATTCCAAGTGTTATGTCAAAATACAATTCATAGAATTCCCAAGATCTCAAAACATCAATCAGTGTGTATAGATCACGCCGGCGCCTTCCCACGGTCCTCGCTAGTACCTGAAACACATACATAACAACTGTAAGCATAAATGCTTAGTGAGTTCCCCAATATACAACTTACGCACATACGCCTTTCCAGGCCCTGACCTTCCGGTCCATGTGTCTCAGGGGACTTCCGTCCCTGCTGGGTAAACCTTCCGGTCCTACCCACGCCGACCTTCCGGTCCATAACATAATCGCCTTCCGGCCCATAACATAATCGCCTTCCGGTCCATAACAATCATAGCACATATAACAAATAACTTACCACATATAGCACATATATCACATATCACATCTGATCTTCCGGTCATACAGTCAAACCCTTCCGGGTACAGTATAGTGAGAAGACTCACCTCGTGAATATTGAAAGCTAGCAAATCCCGAAATCACTCGTGCTCGATCCGCCGAGCTACAATCTCCCTACAACATCATATATCTCTTATTAACACTTTTATCTTCTAAGTTTGACTATCCCTAAGAAGTCAGACATAGGTCAACTCTGGTCAACGGTCAACGGTCAACGGTCAAGTTGACCGGACTCGGCGAGTCTAGACGTCCTCACCAATTCTCTAATATTCCCTTTCTACTCGTCGAGTATCCCTCTTGACTCGACGAGTTCCTCCTGGAAGAATCGCGGGGCCACCCCGACTCAACTCGCCGAGTCTGAAGAACAACTCGACGAGTTCCAGTTAATCTTCAAGCTACTCGCCGAGTCTGTTCATCGGACTCGGCGAGTCCATGCCATGCAACCGCTCAAACTGCTTTCTAAGGTCAGAACTGCTCCGACCATTCATAGGTCTGGCCTTCCTAGACTGATTCATCACGTAATGTCCCCATTTCGGTGCTCATAATACACCCCATGACTCATAATTTACATTTTGACCTAAGGCATAAGGATTCCAATCCAAAACCTCCATTGATTCCCGAAATGCTCAGGCATGGGACATTCTGGACCTCCAAAGGTCCCAATACAGGGTTCCAATCGTTTGGGGGACTAAGGTAACATTCAATCTAGCCACAAAAGGGTTCCATAAACCCTAAATCCATATACACATCAACATAGAAGAATGTAACTCGAATTATTACCTGAATAATGTGCTCTCTGTGTCCCCAATCCTCAGGACGTGACTTCTCTTGTTGTTCCCTTAACCAAGCCTTCTCTTCCTTGCACAACAACTCTTCCAAAATCAACAATGGTCTTCAACCTTGCTCCAGATGCACACAATCGAATTAGGGTTTCTCTCAGAAGGCTAGAGTGAACAATGACGGCCATAAAGTCCCTCATATACGTCCCAAACCTGAACGGTTAGGGTTTTCGCTAAACAGCGTAGACTCGCCGAGTCCATATCCGGACTCGTCGAGTCCAGTCGCGAACCCGCGACCAGGTCCGCGATCCCACTCGGCGAGTCTAGGCTCCAACTCGCCGAGTCCTCTCTAAAAACACCCCAAAACATAATTATAACAATACCTGAAATTCTGGGCTGTTACACTCTCAGCATATCTTCAAGAGTTTGTATCGATCGTTCGCTCTGACCATCAGTCCGTGGATGGTAAGTTGTACTCAAACACAACTTGGTACCCAATTCCTCTTGTAGACTTCTCCAAAATCGCGAGGAGAAACGGCTGTCACCATATGACACAATCGTTAACGGAACACCGTGAAGCCTCACAATTTCCTTCACGTAAAAATTTGCAAGCTTATATAGAGACCATTTCTCATTGGTTGCTATGAAATGCGCACTCTTAGTGAAGCGATCAACGACCACCCAAATCATGTCATGGCCATTCTTGGTTCTGGGCAGTTTAGTGAGAAAATCCATAGCAATGTCTTCCCATTTACCCATAGGCACAGGTAAAGGTTCTAAACTCCTGTATTGTTTCTGATGTTGTGCCTTAACTCTAGCACATGTCATACACTCGGACACATACTTTGCTACATCAAGTTTCATCGTCGGCCACCAGTAGTAGGGTTTTAGGTCCCTATACATTTTAGTGCTACTGGGATGAATTGAGTACATGGTTTTGTGAGCTTCTTCCATCATAAGATCTCTTATTCCTCCTGACTTAGGCACCCAAATACGATTTTGGAATACCTTCAGGCCATGACTGTTTGTACCAAACACCAACATTTTGCCGAAACGTTCCTCTTTTCGGTCATTCTTCACTAAAACTTCTTCTTGAGCTTTCTTTATTCTCTCCACAATTGTCGAGACAACTTCTATTCTCAACGCTCTTGGCCTTTTCCTTTCAAGATTGACTTTCTGACTGAGAGCATCAACAACAACATTTGCTTTACCGGGGTGGTAAAGTATCTCACAGTCGTATTCCTAGAGTAACACTATCTAGCGTCGTTGCCTCATATTCAATTCTTTCTGTTTAAAGAGATATTGGAGACTCTTATGATCAGTGAAAAGTTTGCACTTCGATCCATAGAGGTAATGCCTCCATATTTTCTGAGCAAATACTACCACTGCCAACTCCAACTCCAAATCATGAGTGGGGTAGTTCTTTTCATGCTCCTTCGGCTGTCGAGACACATATGCTATCAACTTTTCACTTTGAGTCAAAACACAACTCAACCCAACACCATACACATCGCTATAGACAGTGAAGTCTTCAACTCCATCAGGTAGAGAAAGAATTGGTGCCTCACTGTAACACCCAGGATTTTGAAAGCCAAGAAAGTAAAGGAAACCCTAAATTTAAGAGGGACTCGACGAGTCAAAGGAAGGACTCGGCGAGTCGGAGCGGGATCCGGGTCGATAAGAAAGTGATCAACTCGACGAGTCGGCCAAGTGGACTCGGCGAGTCTGGTCTGTGCGAGGAAAACCCTAAATCTGGGGCTTGGAGCCTATTTAAGCATCTTAACCTTCTTCCTAGGGCTCCTTTACAGTCTCTTGCACCCAGAACGCCGCACCTTAAGCCCCCATTGTGTTTATTCAAGCTTCTAGCCATTTTTGAGTGGGTTTAAGGAAGAAGAAGGAGTGGGAATCCTTGAAGCATCAGGGAGTGGCTTTGGATCTGAAGTTTGGGAAGCATTTCAGAGCATTGGAAGGTATCAATTCGTTTCTCTCCTCCATATTTTTCCTTGGTTATGAGTTTTGGGGCTTTTAAGCCATGTTTAAGACCAATCTTGAGCTTGAGGTCCAGATCTGAGGTTGCTACCTCAGATCCATGTTTATTTTGGTATGTAATCCCATAAAGTATCAGCCATTGGGTGGGAATTGGAGTCTCTTGGTCCTAAACCCTAGCTATGGATGTATTTTGCCTAGATCTCACTCTCTACACGTAAAGGTTGCAACTTTACGTGGGAAATAGGCGTGGGGAGGGTGGATCTATAGTTTGAAGCTCATGCATGACTCGGAAGTCCTCTGCATGTAAGTGGATCTTAGTGGACTCGACGAGTCCTTCGAGTGGACTCGGCGAGTAGCTTGGAGATGATGAGGAACTCGACGAGTGGGATGAACAGCTCGTCAAGTCGGATGAAGATGGGCATGAACTCGGCGAGTTGGATGAACAACTCGTCGAGTTGGATGAAGTTTGTCGTGTGCTCGGCGAGTCTGTTCTTAGACTCGGCGAGTCAGGTCGAGTGGTCCTAAACCCTTCGAGTTAAGACTCGAGTCAGCGAGTCGAGCCAGGACTCAGTGAGTTGGTCAGGACAGGAATCGAGGATCAGTAAACTCGGCGAGTTCGGCAATATCAGGTGAGTCTCCTTCCAGTAGGAATGGGTCTAAGGCCACAATGCCGGCCCGTTTAGCTAACAGTAGTTTTCGGATGTTGATATGATATAGTAGTTAGTATGTTTGATGCGTTCGTGGCTCAGACAGGATTTATGTGTTACGTGTTCCGGGCTACGGCCCGAAGTAGTATGCAGTATACGTGTGTTCATGCTAGTTGATATGTTTATGTTATGTTCTGTTCAGTTAGTCCGGACTTCGGTCCGATGCAGGGGGCAAGGCCCCAGTTAGCCCGGACTTCGGTCCGATGCAGGGGACAAGGTCCCAGTCAGTTAGTCCGGACTTCGGTCCGATGCAGGGGGCAAGGCCCCAGTTAGCCCGGACTTCGGTCCGATGCAGGGGACAAGGTCCCAGTTAGTCCAGACTTCGGTCCGATGCAGGGGGCAAGGCCCCAGTTAGCCCGGACTTCGGTCCGATGCAGGGGACAAGGTCCCAGTCAGTTTCCGGACTTCGGTCTGATGCAGTGGGCAAGGCCCAATATGTGCTTTATATGTTTTTGTGTGGTATGTGGTAGATTGGGGGAGCTCACTAAGCTTCGTGCTTACGGTTTTCAGTTTTGGTTTCAGGTACTCGGTTTGCGAAAGAGGAGCTCGGGAAGATTGCAGAGCACACACCATAGTCAGTTAGCCTGGGAATGTTTGACTCTGATAATGATATTACGTTTTGAACTTAATACTCAAAGGTTATGTTTGACTTATGATACGTTGTTATAAATCTATTTTTAGTAATGTTTAAAAGAAATTTTTTAGTCATGATTTTTGGGTCGTTTCAAGTTGGTATCAGAGCCTTGGTTTGAGGGATTCGGGCATACTCTCGGGTGTGCCTGAACTCAAACTGAGGGGTCGGATAAAAAGTTTTCAAAATGTGAAAAGACAGTTTTTGTAAAAAAGAATTTTGGAGAATGAAAAACAGTTTTAGAAAAGCAAAAAGAACTTTGAAAAGAGAAAAAGGTGTGGTGCATGCAATCAACCGAGCTCAAGTAAGTACTCCCAATTTACCCATACAAGTTATATTATGATTATCAGTATCAGCTTCAGTTTCAGTTTCAGCTTCAGTACAACAGCATGCTAGAATAGGACTAAGGATCTAGGATGATGCCTTATGTGCCTGCTTTATGTGTTCGGCTTTATGAGAATTACATGCTAGTATTGAATAGACAGTAGTAGGATAGCCTGTGTAGGTTATGCCTGATAGCATGAGCTTAGCATTGTATGCTAGTGCAGTTTTCGTTATGAGGATAGATTTGCTTGAGTATATTTCCTTTATCCGAATGCTGCTTGCTTTGTGCTTTGTGGGACTCTGAGTGATGGGAGTTAGCTATTAGGTGAATACATCACATCACATGTGATCAGGGTTGAATAATCTCAGAGTGCTGGATTTGGCCCTACTGCGCAGCTCTTGTCTGAGTCCAACCGTTGTAGGGACGAGTCTTTTACTTGAAGGATTATCTGAGCCTCGTCGCCTGTGATGGTATTCAGGTGGTGACTAATTGGCATTACTAGGAGGCCTTCAGCAGCTGAGGACTGTTTGGGTAGAGTCATAAGTTCCCTAGGGCAAGCCTAGGATGAGAGTAGCAGAGATCAGTTGAAGAGTAAAGGGGAATTGGTGGAGTTGAGGTGACTCTTGAGGAAAGTACGGATAGATGTGGAAGGTAGTAGGGGCCCATACTACTGAAAGCAGAGGATCCGTATTCGATTCAAGAGGGGCCGAGGCAAAATCAAGGAACCAGTAGAGTATGCGAGAAATTCCTCAGCAGTAGTATGTAAATTGATCAGGATTTTGTTATATATTTTCAGCATGGTGACGTTGCGCGAGATACCAGTTAGCAGTTCAGGTGTCAAGGAGGGGTCTGGCTCGGGCTTCAGAGCCGGGCAGCTTGATGATCAGATGAGGGATTTCATTTCCGCAGAGATTACGCGCAACATCATTGATCAGACTCCAGTGATTTTCGGTTCGGTTAGAGAGGCCATTGTGGAGCTCATGGACAGTCATCTTGAGGCCTTTAAGGCCGGGTTAGTTTCAGGACAGATTGGGGCTCGTCTAGGTCCCGAATCTTATGGAGTTCAGGGATCCATCAGGGAGGGAGATCTCATTTCTAGTTCCTGCCATCAGGGGGCAGGGGTGAGTGGGGAATTCTGTCTCCAAGAGAGACCATTGCATGATTGGATAGTTGAGGAAGTTTCGCGAGCCATTCGCGAGGATCTGCCCGACATGGTCGTGAGGATCACTGATAGATTGATAGCGAGGCTTCAGGATCAGACATCTGTTGTTCAGTTAGCAGGCGTTGCCGTCGGGGTAACGCAGGAGCGAGAGTCGGGCAGGGAGTCAGAAGGGAAAAGGAAAATTGATGAGAATCAGGTAGCCACAGGTTCGGGTAAGAGGCCCAAGAGTTCGGATTTGAGGACGAGGAACTATCAGAGCCGCAGTCGATGCGGGAAGTGCGGAAGGACACACATGGGTGTGTGTAGGCGTAGAAGTGGTGGCGATGCTGGGTGTTTCAAGTGCGGCCAGATTGGTCATTTTAGCAGAGACTGTGTTGTTACCATCGCCCAGGGGCTTGATCCGTTATGTTTCCATTGCAGTCAGAGGGGCCACAAGAAGGCCCACTGTCGGAGTTTGTATCCAGCAGGGCAGGTGCCAGCTCCTGCCCTTGGGACTTCGAGTACCGCCAGCAGTTGTCGAGGCCGGGCAAGGGTGCCTACGGCTCAGAGCCGAGTTTTCCGGTAGATTTCAGCAGGGATTCGAGCAGCACTGAGTAATGAAGGTACGTAACTTTTGTTTTTCTGTCAGCTTATGTCATGATTATATTGTTATGGTTCTGCATCAAATTGTGGTATAAGTGTTGTGCTATAGTGTTGCCTGCTTATGAATGAGTTATATGCCATTTGCATACCTTGGTTTTAGATTGATAGTCAGCGGTTGCTCCCCAATAGAGCAGGTTATCTAGGTTGCGGAAATTGTAGCATGCTTGGGAGGTTGGAAACTTCCCAACAATAGCTTCTTGTATCCGGATTAGTAGACGGTTGGTTTGGGAACCAAGCCGAAGGATTCCTCGACGAAGCGCTTAGTATATCAAGGATATAAGATGTCGAGGATGATGCAGAATTCAAAGTCTAAGGACTGTTTTTTTTAGAAATCGGGATGAGGAATCACTAGCGGGACTAGGGATAGTCAGGATGTCCTCGGGATAGAGTAGTAGTAGTGGTGTTGTAAGTCTGCGGGGGTAGCCGTAGCATTCACTAGTAGCCATATAGTACTAGAGAGTTGTAAGTCCGCGAGCGTAGTTGCAGCCTTTATCAGATTGGTAGGGGGCATGAGCGCGTGTTGGACGCGGAAAAGCAGTTGTACCCACCAGTTCGGGTGCAGCAGTGAGGATATGGGAATCCACGGGTTAGCTTTCGGATTTCCCAAAGGGATCAGTTATGGCTAAGTCAGCGATTTGGGCTATAGATCGTCACATCAGTTATGAGATCAGAGTCGCAGTGGACCGTTGGGGTTCGGGTATGTTGTGGGCTACCGTCAGTCTGGGAGCCACCATGTTGTTAGTCGTGGAACTGATGATGTCAGGATGTGACATATGAACCCGATCGGTTGGATCGGAAGGTTACTAGAGCCACAGTGACAGGATAACTAGTGGAAACTAGTCCTAGAGGAAGATTTCGTTCAGGAGTCGTGGAAGCGACTAAGTGAGGAGTCCCTTGACTCCACAGTTGGGTTGGAGTTCAGTGTTTCATGCAGCTCAGTGTTCCAGCCAGTTCAGTGTTTCAGGCAGCTCAGTGTTTCAGTCAGTTTAGTGTTTCAGGCATATTCATTATTGCAGGCAGTTCAGTGTTTGAAGGTTTCAGGGTTTTGGGTCAGTATTAGTTTCGTGTTGGAATGCAAGTGCTGTCGGTATAGTTGGTTGATTTGGAAATGGCAAGTCTCTCTCAGCAGGATCAGTTGAACCTTCTGCCAAGTGTAAGTGATCTGTAAGGATAGCTAGGCAGGTAGCCTTTCTTTCAGGATGGAAGGCTCGAGTTAGTAGAAGTTGAGTAATCAGATGGGATATAAGCAAGCTGTTCCAGCAGCATCGTTTCAGTATGAGCGGCATAATAGATATAACAGTTATAGATAGTCGAAGTATCTTCAGGAGTCGCTGGGAGAGACTAGGAGTTTGCGATGGAGTGTAGTGACCGGTGGGGGTCCGGTAACTCAGATATAGGGAGATTGGTTAGACCAGAGTAGTCTCGGTGCATCCGGTAGGCAAATGGGAGGCAGCAGGATTTTCAGTCGGAGGAAGTATCGTTGAGGAAATTATGGAAAAGAGAGGGATTCAGCATGTTCCAATGGTAATGATCGGCATGGTGAGTGGCTGGAGTGTCGGACAAAAGGGGTGTTAGTTTTCCAGGCAGAGAATTGGGGGCAGTTCGCAGGCAGTTGATCATAGCAAACTTCGAGGACGAAGTTTAGTTTAAGTGGGGGAGAGTTGTAACACCCAGGATTTTGAAAGCCAAGAAAGTAAAGGAAACCCTAAATTTAAGAGGGACTCGACGAGTCAAAGGAAGGACTCGGCGAGTCGGAGCGGGATCCGGGTCGATAAGAAAGTGATCAACTCGACGAGTCGGCCAAGTGGACTCGGCGAGTCTGGTCTGTGCGAGGAAAACCCTAAATCTGGGGCTTGGAGCCTATTTAAGCATCTTAACCTTCTTCCTAGGGCTCCTTTACAGTCTCTTGCACCCAGAACGCCGCACCTTAAGCCCCCATTGTGTTTATTCAAGCTTCTAGCCATTTTTGAGTGGGTTTAAGGAAGAAGAAGGAGTGGGAATCCTTGAAGCATCAGGGAGTGGCTTTGGATCTGAAGTTTGGGAAGCATTTCAGAGCATTGGAAGGTATCAATTCGTTTCTCTCCTCCATATTTTTCCTTGGTTATGAGTTTTGGGGCTTTTAAGCCATGTTTAAGACCAATCTTGAGCTTGAGGTCCAGATCTGAGGTTGCTACCTCAGATCCATGTTTATTTTGGTATGTAATCCCATAAAGTATCAGCCATTGGGTGGGAATTGGAGTCTCTTGGTCCTAAACCCTAGCTATGGATGTATTTTGCCTAGATCTCACTCTCTACACGTAAAGGTTGCAACTTTACGTGGGAAATAGGCGTGGGGAGGGTGGATCTATAGTTTGAAGCTCATGCATGACTCGGAAGTCCTCTGCATGTAAGTGGATCTTAGTGGACTCGACGAGTCCTTCGAGTGGACTCGGCGAGTAGCTTGGAGATGATGAGGAACTCGACGAGTGGGATGAACAGCTCGTCAAGTCGGATGAAGATGGGCATGAACTCGGCGAGTTGGATGAACAACTCGTCGAGTTGGATGAAGTTTGTCGTGTGCTCGGCGAGTCTGTTCTTAGACTCGGCGAGTCAGGTCGAGTGGTCCTAAACCCTTCGAGTTAAGACTCGAGTCAGCGAGTCGAGCCAGGACTCAGTGAGTTGGTCAGGACAGGAATCGAGGATCAGTAAACTCGGCGAGTCAGGGGCTGACTCGGCGAGTAGAGTCGCGAGTGGAAGGACTCCGGATTTATGGACTCGGCGAGTCAGCAGGGTGACTCGGCGAGTAGGGTTGACCTGGAGGGTTGACTTTGACCAGGACATTGACTTTGACCAGAGTCGACTTGGTTAACCTTTGGAGGTCAGTTAGACTAAGTGTTGGGTTGTTGTTGGTAGCTCGGGGAGCTAGCGGAGCAGCAATTCGGAGTTAGCGGTCAGGTAGCGGTCGAAGGGGTTAGCAGCGGCAGTTCGGCAATATCAGGTGAGTCTCCTTCCAGTAGGAATGGGTCTAAGGCCACAATGCCGGCCCGTTTAGCTAACAGTAGTTTTCGGATGTTGATATGATATAGTAGTTAGTATGTTTGATGCCTTCGTGGCTCAGACAGGATTTATGTGTTACGTGTTCCGGGCTACGGCCCGAAGTAGTATGCAGTATACGTGTGTTCATGCTAGTTGATATGTTTATGTTATGTTCTGTTCAGTTAGTCCGGACTTCGGTCCGATGCAGGGGGCAAGGCCCCAGTTAGCCCGGACTTCGGTCCGATGCAGGGGACAAGGTCCCAGTCAGTTAGTCCGGACTTCGGTCCGATGCAGGGGGCAAGGCCCCAGTTAGCCCGGACTTCGGTCTGATGCAGGGGACAAGGTCCCAGTTAGTCCGGACTTCGGTCCGATGCAGGGGGCAAGGCCCCAGTTAGCCCGGACTTCGGTCCGATGCAGGGGACAAGGTCCCAGTCAGTTTCCGGACTTCGGTCTGATGCAGTGGGCAAGGCCCAATATGTGCTTTATATGTTTTTGTGTGGTATGTGGTAGATTGGGGGAGCTCACTAAGCTTCGTGCTTACGGTTTTCAGTTTTGGTTTCAGGTACTCGGTTTGCGAAAGAGGAGCTCGGGAAGATTGCAGAGCACACACCATAGTCAGTTAGCCTGGGAATGTTTGACTCTGATAATGATATTACGTTTTGAACTTAATACTCAAAGGTTATGTTTGACTTATGATACGTTGTTATAAATCTATTTTTAGTAATGTTTAAAAGAAATTTTTTAGTCATGATTTTTGGGTCGTTTCACTCACATAGCTTCTTCTTTAGCAACTCGAATGCTTCTTTGTGCTTATCACTTCAAGAATAAGTAGCTCCTTTGTGATTCAAAGCTATCAATGGAGTAGCGATCGAAGAAAAGTCTTGGATAAACCGTCGGTAATATCTAGCTAATCCTAAAAAGCTTCAGATCTCCGTGAGACTTTTTGGTTGTTCCCATTTCATCACAACTTCAATCTTTGCTGGATCAACCATTATCCCTTCTTGGTTGACCACGTGACCCAAGAAGTGGACTTATCGAATCCAAAAATCGCATTTGGAGAACTTTGCATACAACTTCTCCTACTTCAATACTTCTAACACTTCTCGCAAGTGTCTGCCATGCTCCTCTTGGCTTTTCGAGTAAATCAGAATGTCATTGATGAACACTATCACAGATTCAACAAGGAATGGATTACAAACTCTGTTCATTAAATCCGTGAATGCGGCTGGAGCATTGGTTAGTCCAAACGACATAACCAAAAAAGTCCTAGTATCCATATCGTGTTCTAAACATAGTCTTCTCGATATCCTGCTCTCTCACCTTCAGCTGATGGTATCCTGACTTAAGATCGATCTTCGAGAAATAGCTCGAACCTTGTAGCTGATCGAATAGGTCATCAATCCTCGGCAACGAATATCCATTCTTTATTGTTGCCTTGTTCAGCTCTCTATAATCGATGCACATTGTCATACTCTTGTCCTTTTTCTTTATGAATAACACCAGAGCTCCCCAGGGTGATGAGCTAGGTCTAATGAAACCTTTGTCCAATAACTCATGAAGTTGCATCATCAGCTCCTTCATCTCCGTTGGTGCTAATCGATAAGGTGCTTTTGCTATTGGCGTGGTTCCTGGTAACAAGTCAATACGAAATTCTACTTGTCGATCAGGCGGTAATCCAGGAAGATCTTCGGGAAATACTTCTGGATAATCATACACCACAGGAATGCTCTACATCTCCTTTTGCTCCTTCTGTGCATCAATCACAAATGCTAAATATGATGTACATCCTTTGGCTAAACACTTTCTGGCTTTCATTAGAGAAATTATTCCAAAATTTACTTTGCGTTTGTCCACATATACCATAAATGACTCCTTCCCTGGCGGGTTTAGTTTTACTATCTTCTTCTTGGACAGTATTTCAGCATCATTGGCGCTAAGCCAATCCATTCCCAGCACGATGTCGAAACCATTTAACTCGATAGGCAATAATTCCTCGTGGAACTTATTCCCATTCAAATCAAGTAAGATGTTTTTCAAACGATGGCTAACATGTATAAAATTACCATTAGCAACTTCGACTAATAAAGCATTCTCTAGTCTATCGATAGGCAAAGCTAGTTTTCTACCAAATTAATGCGAAATAAAAGAGTAGTTGGCTCTAGAATCAAATAAAATTTGGGCAGACAATTCGTTTACGAGAAAGGTACCTGAAGCGACATCAGCTTCTTCTTTAGCAGCTTCCAGTGTCATTTGGAAGGCTCTTGCCTTTGGCTTTGGTGGAATATTGGGTCTTGCTGCCTCCTTCGTTTTAGGACAATCCCTCGAGATGTGCCCCTCCTCACGACACCATAGCAGATTTTATTGGTAAGGGTGCATTTGTTGGCATAGTGCCCTGGCTTTCCACATTTGAAGCATGTGGTTTCCCTGCCACATTTCCCAAGATGCTTCTCCTTGCATTTGTTACACCATTTTGCTTCGCCTCCTCCACCTCCTCTCGAACCGGATTTCGAGAATTTACCCTTCTTGCTGGACCCTGAGGGTCTGTCGAACTTCCTCTTCTCACCAACCTCTAGCCTCTCCAGACCCTTCTCCCTGATCTGGGTCTCAACATTCTTAGCAGCCCAGATGGCGGCTTTCAATGTGGCTGCTTGTTTAACCATTCGACCAATGTCCGCTGGTAATCCTAGGACAAACTTATTGACTTTTGAGAGTTCTATTGGTACTACGTATGGGATAACCTTCATATTTTCTGTGAAACTTGCAGCGTATTCAATAACACTCATTTTTCGCTTTTTCAAATTCCGAAACTCATTATTGATTTCCAGAAGGTCCTACTCTGAGCAGTGTTGTAGTTTCAGTTGTTCCACAAAGTCTTCCCAAGACATCTTGCTAGCTTCTCCCTTGGGCATTAAGTTAGCTAAAAGCTTACACCAACTCAACACTCTAGATTTTAACACAGGGATCGCAAGAGTGGTCTTCTATCTGTTGCTGCATTCACAACTTGCAAACATTGTCTCCATTTCCGAGATCCAGTTTATAACTTCTACCGGCGTTGGGCTTCTGGATAAACATGGTGACTTGGATGCCATAAATCCTTGTACTTACACCTACGCCCATCATTTCCTCCATCCTGGTTGTTATGTCTAACCACCGGTAGGTTGGCTTGACCAATAATCCCATTGAAGTTTCCTCATTCCGACTGCCCTTCACTTAATTCAGGCTGTACAATCGGCATTAAAGGTTCTTCATGATTCTGCTGCAGCAGATGTCTAGTTTCTTCCATCTGACGATCCAACATCGTATGAATCATCAATTGTACACCATCCATTGTCATTGGCTCAGGTGTTGCTGCTACAACAGGTATTTGCTCAATCACTGGTGGTTGAGGCCGGTGATTCCTGTTTTCGTCTGCGTTTCCGACACCACTTCTTGTTCTTGCCACCGTTGATCTATACACCGAAGAAGGTGAATTTAGATCCTCTATTATGATAGAAAATCAAATCATCCTCATCACTCTAAAACGTTTACATGCTAGTTCTAATACCGTAGTCCTACGCTTAGAATCCTAAACACATAAGGCTTCCAGATCCGGTTGGCAACAAACCATAGATCCGAACAAATAATATCATATATGGAAAACATATAACATTTAGCACATAAAAGCATATTAGGCAACTTTCCTAAAATAAACTAGTGCTCGTGTCAAAAATACAGCAGACACTCACCCCACAATCTTCACTTAGCATTCTAAGTTTAAGTCCAGAAATCCTACAAATTCCTAGTTCGCTTAAACTAATGCTCTGATACCAACTGTGACATCCTCAAAATCATGGCCAGAAAATACCGATTTAATTTATGCTTTTAAAATAATTTTCAGAGTAATCCTTTCATTTAAAAGAGTTGTGGAATTTGTTCCGAAAACAAAATATGATAAATAAAATTTATCAAAGCATTCCTTGAAGAAATGTATTTTCATTATATATCAAAACTCGGGATGTCATGTTCCGATACAGACACAAAAGCATAAACAACATATTATAAGCCTTACAACAGTTATACACAACTACTGGCCTATAAAGCAAATATCTTCACAAGTTGTCCAACTTATGCTCTCGTGCTACTACCTGTAATACAAATAAAACTGAGTGGCTCAGGCATGGGAGTCTGCTGAGCATATACGGTTTTCAACCCACAATAAATAATTATATTTAACTTCACCAACCAACAATAACCCCATTACCCATTCCTGTTATCCTCACTTTACGTCCATATGACAACAACTATTACAAGGGACCTAATCTAGGATTTTCATCGGGACGGACATTACTGCAAAGGGTTTTCCTCAACAATAGATGTACTAAATGCAACCATGAGGGGGATAGAGTACACTGGTGAACTGATGAGAAAAAATCTCTAGATCATTTAGATCTTTCACATGTATATTAATAAAGAACAAACAATTCAATCACAATACAACTAAGAACACAATATGGAATCAATATGAAGCTTATGATTCAAATGTCGTCACGCCTTAGCAGAGCTCGATAAAGAACTTCCACTGTAGAGGCGAGCTAGGGTTTACAATACTTTGATGAGAAAATAATTAAAGAGTTACTTACTAAGGATGCATGCATGCACCTTAAATATGAAAACCCTAGAATAAAATAATGCACGGTTGGACAGGACCAAACCGGCAACAAAACTGGGCTAAAAGGAATGAGCCTAAGACGCAACATCATAATCCCAACAATATCCCCCTTTGCGTCAATTGGGGCGAGACCTTCACTTCGGTTGTGTGACCTTGACTTGCTTCACAACTTTGAACAGCCGAGGAATAATGGCAAGAAGCGTCTGCCAAACTGAATATACCAACGAAGCATATCAGTAAACAACTTCTTGTCAGCTTCACTGTTCTGATTACACCTATGAATGATCTCCAAAATATGCTCCAAACAAGCAGTAGAAACGTAAATAAGAGTGAACATGCATTTTTTACCTTCGCCCCTAACGAACATCACAGTATGAAACTTGGTGTCAATCTTGCCCTTGACCATCGTGTTTACATTGCCAGCTCTACCAATTGCTTTGACAGTAGTATGCTTTTGAATGGCATCTGTAATCTCTTGATCCATTTTTGCTACTTCATGAATGTAGCAAACAAGCATTCGCTTGATAGTTGCATAACAAGATATTGTTGATGAGTATCCAGTCGTGAGGGTTAAGATGTGGATGATCAGCTAGGGAAATGGTATGGACCGAGCTATCTGAGCCTCGGGTCACTTTGAATTTGACATTGATGAATTTCCCAGCTGAAGAGGGCATCAATAACCTGACTGTTGTGATTTTCTTCAAGCTCCAGGTCAGGTATTGTGGTTGAGCAAATTCCAGATAAAATTCCAGCAGATCCCGATATAGGAGCATCATCATTGTCTTCGCTCTGAACACGATAAGGACTGAAGTAAGTGGAATCAAACTCCAAGTCCTCACCTCCAAGAACAGTGTTGGTTTCAGTTGAATGGGTAGGAGATGGCTGTTTAGTAGTGACAGGGGTTTCGGGTGGAGAAGAACGAACCCCCGTATTAGAGACTTTGGTCTGAACTCCTGTTGTGGTGGTGGTAGTAGCATTAACAAAAGCGGGGATTGGGATGGGAATCGTGGAAGAAAATTGAGATGTGATAACAAGTAAGGCTGTGGGTAGGGAAGTAGGAATAGAAGCAAGTGGAGGAGAAGGAGCTTTAGATCGAACAGGTACCTCTGGAGTCGGTGAACGAGGAGGGGTATCACCACGAATCAAAACCTCCTCATCAGAACTTTTGCTCCCAGATGCAGTAGGAGAGGGTCGTTTATATCCAATAGGGACATAATCAGAATCTGAATCACTCGAGGACTGAAGAATAAGCCTCCGAGCAGGTTTCTTTGCCTTTTTCTGCTTAGGCTGTGAAGGTGTTGCCTTCTCAGTCTTTCGTTTCTTTGGAGCCTGCCCCTTAGCTCCTTTGATTACCAGTCCTTCATTCGGTTTATCCTGTTTATTTCCCCTCTTGGATGGTTTATCTGATTCCTCAATGGAACAAACCATTGTTCGTGTGAGTTCCCTTGGGCCCGTAGATGGAAGTTTCTTATATTCTTGAATGATTAGACTTTGGTCAGATACACAGGCATACATGGATGCCGGAATCGATCCAACAAACAAATACTTGGACGGATCACTGACTAGAATCTTGGTTGTATGAAACGTGGCAATAGAAGAGAGAAACGAATCTGCCATGATTGGGATATGGAGACGATCCATCGCCCATTATGTGATAATAGACCAGAACCTTCCACAGGAGACTTCAGAATGTCGTGAAGAAGAAAATAAGCTTTGAACAAGTTGTTGCCATAAAACTGAGCCATTATCCAAATGTACTCCATTGTA
The DNA here is from genome assembly GCF_002870075.4 of Lactuca sativa. Lineage (NCBI taxonomy): Eukaryota > Viridiplantae > Streptophyta > Magnoliopsida > Asterales > Asteraceae > Lactuca > Lactuca sativa. Next base: position 58,420,530 of record NC_056626.2, on the reverse strand, counting down.
CAAACCATAAAGCATTGTCATAAAGGACTTTCTTGCACCGTCAGATCCAGCGCTGCACTCAGAAAGCCCTTTGAATAAGAGAGTAAAGAGGTCGTTCCATCGTGAGGGAAGGCAGAACTTTTTGAATTTCGTGACAGTGGTTAGGTTTTCAGTGTACCCCATATTGTAGAACATGGAGAACAATTGACCAGTGGTGATGGAATCAGGGTTTACCATAGTGGGTTATGAGCAAGACCTAGTAGGTTGCAGAAGCGATTCTTTGAAATCAAGGTCTTCTCGTTGTGAATGTCGAAGTGTAGTCTCTCAGCAACTTTGTAGTAGTATGCAGTGGAGTAGATGTGAGAAAGGCAAGACATGGGAACAACTTCCACCTGGGATAGAGCGACAACGAGTGGAGAGTATTTGAGGCACTCCAAAATTTGTAGCATGTAAGGTTCATAGGCTTAAGGCGTAAGGTCGATAATGAGATTCTGGTTGGGTTTAATGGCCAGAAGGTTGGAGTGAACAGAGGTGTCTTGAGCAGAAGATGATTTCGCCATTGATGAAGCTTGAGAAGAAGATGATGAACAGTTGAAGAAATCGCCTTTATCTTTTAGAAGATTTGTGAGCGGTAAAAGAGTAAAGTGGAGCGTGAGAAACCCTTTTATACATGAGTGTAGGAGAGAGAAATATCCGGCTAAAATCTCGTCCTTTTGTGAAACCGTTCCTAATGTGATGGGGAGTGGATAGTTGGCAACCCCGATGATGACGCAGGAGTGTGAAAAGACGTTTCACTTTTAACGCGCCTTTCCATAGAAAGTACCTTTTTCAAATCGACGAAACGATTGGATAAATGCTGACTCATCCAAGTGCTTTATCTGAAACGCCACCCATATAATCTATATGAACCATCGTCACCATTATCTTATCGATCACCATAATACTTTTAGAACCCAAACTGTAAAAATTAGCTCATATTAAATAGAACCAAACTTTTGGAAAATCAAAGATTTCCGTGCATAGAGTATGAATGATAAAGAAATAAAAGAAATAAATCAAAGTTGGTGGGATATTGTGATGTTGAATAAGACATGAAACAGTAGATCCCGGGCACAAATCTCTTCCTTTCAAGTCAAGAGAAACTTCAAAGTGTCTGGTTGGTTTCCTGTTAGAATACAATAAAGTGTTTGTTAAGAGGCAATGAAAGGCATCTTTTAGATATAAGGTTTGTAAGGGTGGATTTCACTTCAATTCAAGTTTCGGTACTTAATATAAGACCAAAAGAGAATGAAGTAATTGTGAGACCAATGTGACATGTTGAACAAGTACGTTTGATATGTATTTAGTAACTTGTTGAAACTGAGAAATCTCAAAAAAAATATATAACTGGATCCTTGGGGAAGAAAAGTCTTGGTGATAGACATTTTCAAAAGGATCTATCAAAATAAAAAGAGATTTCATTGATGAAAGCTAGAACATAGTAATTGTTCACCGTCAATTCATTAAGGGTATTGAATTGTGGGTTTCACTTAGTAGTGTCACGAGACTAAGATCATTAACACAGATTTTTGTGTAACCATAAACCTCAGTGGTTAGTGCTGAGAGTCTCAAGGGTTGCATTAGTGAGATGAAGTGTAATGAAGAAAAAAGATATAGGTGGTTTAAGAAGCGAATGTACCTCTGCTATAAAAGAAGGACCAATCAGAAAACTCTAAACTCAATATGAGAAGAGTAAGGTAGCTCACGATTAGAGTGAATGTAACAACCTAGTTTGGGAAAACATGATTTGTATATATCACATTATTAAGGCGTCACTCAAAATTTGTAGAGGCTTTGGTCAACATGCAACAACATGAATCTAAGGACACTTAACTAATTCATAGAAAAGAATTTATACCTGCTTGAGCTTTAGCATCGAGAGTAGCAATTATACAAAGAAAAGCATGCGAAACATGAAATAAAAGGAAATATATTTTTGTATTTTGTGAAAAAAAAAATTTAATAAAACAAAAGGAAAATATTTTTGGATTTTATGAAAAGAATAAAAAAAAAATGAAAAGAAAAACATAAAAAAGAGTATGAAAAGAGTATACAAAAGAATACAACCGAAATCCCTTTTAATGAAAAAGAGGCGAACAGGTTCAGAAGGACCGAACCCGAAATAGACCGAGCATTCGGTTCATTTCGGTTCCTGGGTGAACCGAACCCGAAATAGACCAAGCTTTCGCTCTATTTCGCTTCTTACCTTTTGTGAAGCGAAGGCGATTTTGGTACTGATTCTGCTTCCATCATTCCTAGGCCTTGTAAGATCTTATTAAAACTTGCTTCAGGTAAAGCCTTAGTGAATATATCTGCTAATTGATCTGTAGTCCTAACGAAGTGAATCTCTATGTTACCATCTTCCACATGATCTTTGATGAAGTGATACCGTAGTGCTATGTGCTTTGTCTTCGAGTGTTGCACTGGGTTATGACAAATCCTAATTGTACTTTTAGAGTCGCAATATAGTGGGATTTTCTTCATATTCAGCCCATAGTCGCTAAGCTGACTTTGAATCCAAACGACCTAAGATGTGCATGATGCAGCGGCTATATATTCAGCTTCAGCCGTGGAGAGAGAGACACAGGTTTGTTTCTTTGATTGCCAGCTAACCAATTTACCATCAAGAAATTGGCATCCTCCAGTAGTGCTTTTACAGTCCAATCCACAACCCCCTAATCCAGCATCTGAGAATGCATGAACAAAGAAACCTGAGTTGGCTGGATACCATAGACCGAGAGACGAAGTTCGCTTCAGATAACGAAAGATGTTTTTCTCGGCTAGCATGTGAGGTTCGCGTGGGTTAGCTTGGAATCGGGCACAATAGCAGATTGAGAACATGATATCTGCCCTGCTGGCTGTGAGATACATTAGTGACCCAATCATCTGACGATAAAGCATCATGTCAGCAGCTGGCTTTTCCAAAGATGGTGTAAGCTTAGTTCCAAAAGCCATAGGGACTTTCACTTTGGAGTCGCCAAGCATCCCAAACTTGGAAAGTAACATCTTTGTATATGCCTCCTGATTGATAAAAATGCCTTCGGGTCCGTGTCTAATATTTAAGCCAAGGAAAAAGTTAATTGGACCCATTGAGCTCATCTCAAATTTAGTTTCCATCAACTTCTTGAATTCAACTGTTAGGCTGGGATTCGTGGAGCCGAAGATGATGTCATCAACATAAACTTGGATTATCATAAGGTGGTTACCCTCTCTCTTACGAAAGATGGCTGGGTCAACCAAACCTTGTTTAAATTTGGACATTTTTAAGAAGCGAGTAAGAGTTTCATACCATGCTCTAGGAGCCTGATTCAGGCCATATATTGCTTTGTCTAGAATGTAGCAGTGATCTGGATGCTTCTCGTTCACAAAGCCTGGCGGTTGCTCAACGTACAGAGTTCTTCAAGTTCTCCGTTGAGAAAGGCACACTTAACGTCCATTTGATAGACTTCAAAGTTCTTGTGTGCAGCATAAGCAAGAAAGATTCGAACTGACTCTAATCTTGCAACTGGAGCAAAGGTCTCTTCATAATCTATACCTTCCTCTTCGTAGTATCCTTTCACGACCAATCGGCCTTGTTGTGAATCACATTCCCCTCCTTATCCATCTTATTTCTAAATACCCATTTGAGACCGACAACTGAATCATCCTTTGGAGTTGGAATTAGACGCCATACTTTGTTTTTTTCAAACTCGTTCAGCTCATCTTGCATGGCTTGAACCCAATCAGAATGATCAAGAACTGAATTCACGATCTTCCGTTCAACTTTGGAGACGAAAGAGTTGAACATGAAAAATTCTACATGAGAGAATAGTGCAGCTTGGTTCACTTTGATCTAGGATCGAGTTAATACCTTTTTTGAATATTCCCCGATGATTTGACTTTGAGGATGGTCTTTGGTCCATTTAATGAGAGGAGGTTAATTTGGATCGTAAGAGGGATCCAGTTTTGCATGACTTCTTCTTCCAATTCTGATTGTGTATCATCATCATCATTGACATTCGTGTTCTCCCCCTCGAATGATGACATGAGTTCAATATCTGGATCAAAATGCTCCCCTTCATTCGGAATTTCGGTTGAACTGGATGATGACGAAGAATTCTCCCCCTAAAATGATGAACCCAGATCATTTGTTAGAGATGAACTCTCATCCTGGATAGAAGAACAGTCTCCAACAGGTTCGCTTGAGTCAGGCCGTTCGGTTGCCTTCGGTTGTTCAGTCGCCATTTTCGATGCATCATCGTCAATAATTTGCTTTATACTGTCGACTTTGTTATCTTCAGCCTTAGATTCAGAATCAATAGCTTTTTCTGGTTCATCAAAGATAAGCATATATTGCTCGAAAAGATTTGAGATAGGCACAGTGACATGACTAGACTTTGGAAAAATTTCCTGCATTGCACCTTCAGGTGTCTTCAACTTCTTGACATAACCGTCATCGAAAGTGACATAGTATGTCTCTTCAATTTTCTTTGAGCGTTTATTCAGAATTTTATACGCCTTAGAGTTCAAGGAGTAGCCCAAAAAGATCCCTTCATCGGCCTTAGCATCAAACTTGTTTCGATTCTCCTTTGAGTTGAAGACGAAGCATCTTGAACCGAACACGTGAAAGAACTTCACATTAGGCTTGCGGTTCTTCAAGATCTCGTAAGGAGTGATAGAGAATCACTTTTTTAGATACGATCTATTCTGACTGTAACATGCAGCAGCAATAGCATCAACCCAGAAATATAAAGGCAAGGAAGCGAAGCTTAGCATAGTTCGAGCAGCTTCGCACAAAGAACGATTTCTCCTTTCGGCGATTCCATTCTGATGTGGAGTATATGGAGTAGAGAAATTGTGATTCATTCCTTTCTCAGCTAGAAAATCTTTGAAATCCTTGTTCTTAAACTCCAAGTCGTTGCCGCTTCTCACGTTACGAACCACGTTTCGTAGTTAAACCTTTACTTTCTTTATGGAGAGTTTGAGCTTGGGAGTTGCCTCTGATTTTTTCTTCAAGAAAAATACCCATGTGAAGCGAGAGAAGTCGTCTACGATAACAAGAATGTACTTGTTTCCACCAATGCTATCAATAGAGGAAGGACCACACAATAGCTCTAATGGTTCGATCACCTTTGTGTTGATAATAGAATGATGACTTTGTCGACTTTGCTTTCCCATTTCACAAGCTGCACATAGATGTTCTTTGTCAAATTTGAGAACTGGAAGACCTCTAACATGATCTCCCAGTACCAGCTTGTTGATATCTTTGAAATTGAGATGAGAGAGCCTTCGATGCCATAACCAGCTTTCGTCTGAGTGAGCCTTCGTTAGCAAGCAAACGGTTGGTTTCCCTCTAATTGGATTGAGATTTAAAGGGTACATTTCTTCCTTTTGCTTCAACTTCAGCAGTATGTTATTTGACTTCTTTTCGACAATCTCTGAGCATTCATCATCAAAGGAGACCTACAATCCGGTCCCAACTACTAGTTGTGATACACTTATGAGGTTGTGCTGTAATCCTTCAACGTGTGCGACCTTTCTGATTGAGAAGTCACCATTCGTAATCATTCCATAGCCTTTGATAGTTCCAAATGAATTGTTTCTGTACTTCACTGTTCCACCATCCTTGAGAGACTGAAACTCCCTCAGTTTTTACCCTCCTCCTGTCATGTGACGCGAGCAGCCACTATCGATGTACCATTCTTCGTCAAACTGCTCGTCACGTATAACCTACAAAATATCAAGCAGATTTAGGAACCCAAAGTTTCTTGGGTCCTTGTGAGCCTTTTACAGGACAGGGAATAGTAAGAGAAACATCAACCATATAAGTTCTTTTTATTAGAGTTGTTTCATCTTTTCTTTTTATTGTAGAAACTTTGATTTTGTTTGACTTAGATTTATTTGATTTAGACATAGGATTTGAAATTTTGACGTTTGCATGCTTTTGGATCTCTTTCAGGCATCTGTTGTCTTCTGAAAAGAGCTTTCCTTTCCCCCTTTGAATCTTTTGAAGAACAAGAATTAGAATGAGAATGAGAAGAATAAGGTTTAGAAGCAATATTAGATCGTTGATTATTGCTCTTCCATGGTTGAGAATAGGAACATTCTTCTCTTTGGTTCTTCTGATTGAACCTGGGACTGAACCCATCCTTTCGGCTGCTATTATGTTGAAGACCGAAACTTTTCTTTTGGTTCCTTACATGTTGAGGACCGAAACCATCCTTTCGGTTGCTTTCATGTAGAGGACCGAATCCTTCCTTTCGGTTGCTTTCATTCCAAGGACCGAAACCTTCCTTTCGGTTGCTCTTTGGTTCTCCTCGTGACTTATGTATCTTTTCATACCTTACGTAATGAGGATTCTAGGATTGCCAAAACTGTTTTCTTTCTGAGAGATTCTTCTTGTATCTCAGGTTGCGTTGGTGTTTCCGTTCTGCCACCTGTTTTGGATTTTTATGAATATTGACATTTTTCTTCGGTACTTGAGCATGTCTTTCGCTCTTTGACGAACACGTCTCACTGGACGTTATCACTGGTTTTCCCGAAGATGTTTTGGTGCCGCTTGTGCTTGGTACATCATATCTTGTAGGTTCATTGAGTGGTTTTGCCACATATCTATCCTTCACTCTCCATGAGGTTTTCTGAGATAAACCTTTTGTTTCATCAGCGTTATCTATAGGTGCTGACCAGAAAAATTCATCACAACCACTAGCATTATCTTCTTCTACCAATGTTGTCAATTCGGCTGTTTGTTGTGGTGTGACTCCTTGAATTGTGTAAACTTGATTTGGAGTGGTTTGAACCTTTTGATATACAACAGCTTTTTCCTTGAGAACTTTGTTCTTGTCTGTCGATGAGCGATCGAACTCAACGGAGTTTTCAGAGATCATATTTTTATTAGGTTTGGGTTCGCTTTTGACAAATTCAGAATAGTCCACCACGTCCTCTACAGAGATTTCACTCATGTCATCATCCTCATTAACTTCAGATGCATTTTCAACATCAATTTTATTTTCTGAACTTAATTTGGCATTCAATGAGTCAAATTTCTATACAGTTTCGGTTCTTAGTTTCAATTTATCATTTTCATCTAACAGATTTTTGAGCATGTCCTTATGGTCTTTTGACTTTATGTAGGACTCTATTTTGTCAAGACCAATTTTGTAGGCAGGAGAGATTTCGTCAGAAGATACAACATTTTCACAGTTGTAAGCTTCGGCATCGACTTCATCCTCCTTTAACTCAAGGAAGGGTATAATCATGCGATGTATCTTCTTTCCTATTTCAAACAAAAAATGTTTCATTGTTTTAAAATCTTAAGATTGTCTCGTTGCAAATAGATTGACTCATCCCTAGACCTAATTAATTATTTCTCCTTCTGCTCAATCCAGATCCTCCTCTCCTCACTCTTCGTCAATATCCTGCTAATTTGATCAGTCAGGTTAGAGTTTGTGACACGAGTTTGGGTAAGACTACTACTTAAACTAGAAAATTTAGATTTTAAGCTATTCAGTTCCTTTTCATAGTTAGTAATAGGAATTTTCAGAGAAGTATGAATATTTTGTACCTTCTTGATCAACTCATCACATTCGTTGATCTGTGCACTGACAGGTTTCGCAGCGAAACACCTGTCCTCTCTCTCCTTCTCATCTTCCAGCCCACCATCTGTTTTGTATCCTCGCATCTGTGATACACCTTCCGTTACCATCAAACATCTTCCCACAACCTTTTCTTCTTTCACCAGCATAGCCTTGCCATGAGTTGACTTTCTCACTTCTTCGTCCTCTGAATCTGTGGACCACACCAGCACTCCACCAAATTCATCATTATCACCTGTATCATGTATAATCAAAGAATTCATGGTGTTATTTTATAGTTGCTGATTTCTTTTTCTTGATCTCTTCTAGTCGTCTCAGGAGGTTCGCTTCCTCATCGTATTCATCAATTTTTTCAGACTTTCTCTGCAGCATTCAGTCTTTGGCAAAGTGATTCTTGCCTCCACAATAATGGCAATCAAAACCTGAGCCACCACCAATCTTCGTCTCCTTCTTGAATTCTTCTGACTTTGACCCCATCTTCGGTTCCTCCTTCACTTTTTCGGAACTATAACTTCCCTGCCAGTTTCGGTTCTTGTTGGCTGGGAACTTTCTTTTGATAAACTTTATTGGATTGGAAACCATCAGGGCATACTCTTCACCAGTTAGATCATAGTCAGCAAGATCTAATTCTTCTTCTTCTTCAACACCACTTTTTCCTTTTGAAATAAGAGCTAACGAACCCAAGCTGGAAACCACGTTTGTTTCCTTTGACACCGAACTTTCATGGGACTTCAGAATTCCCACCAGTTTTGCCAGAGAGTATGATTTGAACTGTTCGTGTGCCTTCACTTTGGAGACAACTGCCATCCATTCGGGTCTAATACCGTTCATGAAGGTGACCTTCTGCTCAATAACCTTCCTTTCAATACTGTGCTTTATCATCTTACTGAGGAGATTATTAAACTGATCAAAGGTGTTGGGCTGAAAAGAGTTTTGATGTTGCGTCTTTTGGGCTCGGTAGATTAGCCTTTTATTCTCCGGTTTGGGCCTGTCCAACCGAGAGCCTTTTATGTATAGTATTTAAGTTAATGCTTGCATGCATATTAGGTTAAGATTCTAGAGATTATCGATATAGCGATTTATCAAGAGTACAATATTTTCCAGTAATCGTTCTTGTAATCTTCCAATCCTTTACAGTTGATGTTCTTAATCGAGCTCTTCTAAGGATTTTATTTAATCATTCGACACGATTGATTCAAGTTGTTTTGTTCTTAATATTGCGTTCTGCTTTGTTTTAATATTGTGTTCTTGCTGTTTCATATTCAAATACTTGTTCAAGATCTAATCGATCTTCATAGATTAAAAGTTGTTTTAATCCCTTCAATTGGTATCAGAGCAGGAGGCTGTGTAATTGATACACATCTTTTCTGTGAAAAAGATTTCCATTAGGGTTTTCCGCAATCATCGATATTTATTGAGCCGTCATCTTAATTGACGTATCTTAGTATTTATTGTTTTGCCCTAATCTGCTTTATTACAAGTCTGATCTTTGAACAGGTTTTTACGATCATTATGGACGCGACGCAATCAAGCCCTATTAATATTTCCAACAGCATCGGTTCGACGACAAAGATTCCAATCTTGTACACCCATGACTATGAAGTATGGGCGCATCATTTTGAAGATTACGTGATTGGATCGGAGGACAATGGTTTTCTCATATGGGAAGCCATCATCAATGGACCGTTTTCTCATTCTGCTACATCCAGAATCATTAAGACGCAAAAAGAGTACAACGATCTGCTTAAGGACGTGACGAATATTGCGCAAGATGAAAAAGATAAATTTCAGTGCAATATTAAGGCACTAAGGTTGATCAGATTCGCCCTTCAGTCCGATACATTCAGACTGGTCAGCTCATGCACTACGGCGAAGGAAGTGTGGGATAGACTTCGCGAACTGTATTCCACAGACGAAGATCTTGAACATTCCATCCAAACCTTGATTCTATCTGAATTTGGTGAATTCAGGCAAGGGGCCGAAGAAACTGTGACCCAGACGTTTGATCGCTTCAATCATCTTCTCAGCAAGATGATCAAACACGACATTGAAAGGAAGCTCATCGAACAAAAGGTTACCTTCTTGAACGGACTACGATCTGAATGGAGAGCAGTTGTTTCCACAGTCAAAGCCCATGAACAGTTTAAATCATATTCTTTGGCGAAACTGGTGGGTATTCTAAAGTCCCAAGAGAAGATTGTGGTTCAAGAGAAGAATGTTGTCTCAAGTCTTGGTTCGTTGGCCCTCCTATCCAAAAGTAAAGCCGTGATAGAGGATGAAGAGCTCAACTTGGAAGAATATGACCTCTCAACTGAGGATTATGCCATGATGGTATCCAATCCTAAGAGGTTCATAAAGAAGAGATTCCCCAGCAACAAAAACCGAAACTGGCAGGGGAGTTACAGCTCAGAAAAAGCAAACAATGAACCGAAAGCTGAGGAGCCCAAGAAGGAACCGAAGGCAGATGGCGATTCCGGAGTAAGCTGCTTCTATTGTGGTGGCAAGAACCACTACGCTAAGGACTGTGTTCTTAAGAAGATGGCTGAAAAGGACGATGGAAAGGATGAGGAAGCCGTGCTGCAGAAGAGATTGGATGAGTTGAGAAAGAAAAAGTCTACTGCTAACCCTTCTATTAATGCTCTTATTGTGTAGGGTTCGGTTAATGACGATGAGTTCGGTAGCACCGAAGTTTGGTCTACTGACTCAGAAGACGAAGAAGTGAGGAAGCCTACTCATGGAAAGGCTTATATGGCTAAGGAGGAAAGCAGTGGTGGAAAATGCTTCATGGTGTCTGGCGTATCTCAGATGAGGGGATACAATACCGATGGAGGAAGCAATGGACCGAAGGTGCAGGAGGATATGTGCTTGACGGCCAAACCACTCAGCCAGCAGTTCAATGAACTCGATGAACTGATAAAGAAGGTACAATCTGCTTTTATTTCATCTAAAGTACCACCATCCTCTTACGAGAAAGAACTAAAAAACGTTAACACAAGAATTTCTCATTTAGATAGTAGCTTAACTCAAACTCGTGTCACCAATTCTAACCTGACTGATCAATTAAGCAGAGTGGCGTCGAAGAGTGAGGAGCGGCGAATGTGGATTGAGTTAAAAGAGTCGGAATTAATTAAAGTTAAAGACGAAAACATTTATTTGCAGAGAGACAATTTGAAATTGTTAAAACAACGAAATGTTTTTTGTTTAATAGCTAAACGTTTATATTCCAATATTACTCAACTTCACTTGGACTGTGAGATAGGCCAAAAGATCCATCGTATGATTTTGCCCTTCCTAGAATTTAAGGAGGATGAAATCGATGCCGAAGCTTACAATTGTGAGAGTGTGATATCGTCTGATGATGTCAATCCAACTTATAAAATTGGACTGGACAAAATTGAGTCCTTCATTAAGTCCAAAGACCACAAGGACATGCTCAAAAACCTTTTGGACGAAAATGACCGGCTTAAACTGAGAACCGAAACCATACAAAAGTTTGACTCTCTAAACGCCAAAGTAAGCTCAGAAAATAAAATCGATGTTGAAAATGCATCTGAGCTTAACGAGGACGAAAACATGAGTGAAATTTGTGTAGAGGATACGGTTGACTGCTCAGAATTTGTTAAAAGCGAAACTGAAAACCACAAAAATCTTATTTCTGAAAACTCTGTGGAATTCGCTAGATTGTCCCAACAAAAGTCCCCGAAATTAGTAGAAAAAGCTGTTGTGTATCAAAAGGTCAGGACCACTCCTAATCAGGTATACAAGGTGACTGGAGTAACCGAACATCAAACAGCTGAACTCACAGCTATTGTTAACGAAGACAACGCTGATGGCTGTGATGAGTATTTCTGGGAAGCTCCTATTGATAATGGAAACGAAACCGTCGGCCTTTCTGAAAGAACCTCCTGGATGAAGAAAGGGAGGTACATACCTGAACCCTTGAACAAGCCTGATAATTTCAGTGAACCAAGTACAAGTGGTACAAAAGATATTCCTCAAGAGGTTGATAGTTTAGCAAAAGAAGACATTCCTTCAACACCTACAGCTCGAAGCGAAACTTCATCAGATACGCCTTCCACTTCCTCAGGGCAAACTGAATCTTCTTCAGATATTCCATCTGTTCCCTCTGCTCAAAGAAAAACTCCTGAAGTTCAAAAGGAACCAGCCAAGGTGACATCAAAAACGAAAGCGAACGTTCATCATCAACCTAAGCAGATGAGGGATAAAAAGATAGAAAGGAACCTAAGATACAGGAAAAATCTTTCTGAAAGGAAACAATTCTGGCACTCCCAGAACGCATACTATACACACAAGGACAAGAATCTGAAGTATGAAAACAATCCTGTACGAAAGCCTGAAAGTTCCACTAACCGAAAGCCAAGTTTCGGTTCGCAAGAAGATACGAACCGAAAGTCAAGGTTCGGTTCACAAGAATATACCAACCGAAAGCCAAGGTTCGGTTCTGAAAAGGACTTCGACCGAAACCAAAGGTTCGGTTCCAAGAACAACTCCAACCGAATGAAGAGGTTCGGCTCCGAAATAAAAAAGGAACAAGACTCAAAGGTTAACCCCACCAACGATCAAAAGCAAAAGGGTCACCTAGAGTCATCAGCAAGGAAGACATCTCCATCCAAATCCAAATCCTCTCTTCCTAATTCTTCTCGTTCTTCTACTTCCAACCATTCATCTCCATCTTGCTCTAACGCTAATTCCGTTGGTTCTCAAAAACCTCATCCATCTGCTGAACAGAAGGGAAAGCAAAAGATCAATGAATCCAAACCTGAGTCCAAAGCGAACAAACCCAATCTTAACAAAATAAAAGTCTACACCATTAAAAAGAAAGATGAAACAACTCTAATTAAAAGAACATATCTAGTTGACATCTCTCTTACTATTCCTGTTCCCATGAAAAACTCACATGGACCCAAGAAACTTTGGGTTCCTAAATCTGCTTAATTTTTGCAGGTTATAAGTGACGAGCAGTTTGACGAAGAATGGTACATCGACAGTGGCTGCTCGCGTCACATGACAGGGAGGAAAGAGGAGCTCAGGGAATACAGATCTCTTGCATATGGTGGCAACGTTAAGTTTGGAAATAACTCTTTCGGCACCATAAAGGGATATGGGATGATAACGAATGGTGATTTTACCATAAGGAAGGTGGCCTATGTGGAAGGACTTCAACACAACCTCATCAGTGTATCTCAGCTTGTCGGAGGTACAGGTCTCAAAGTTTCATTCGATGATGAAGGTTCTGAAATCATAGAGAAAAAGACAAAGAAAGTGATTCTGAAGTCAGAGCGAAAAGGTGAAATGTTTCCTCTGAACATGAAACCCATCAAAGGGAACCCAGCCATATGTCTGCTATCAAAAGCTCAATCCGACGAAAGCTGGTTGTGGCACAGAAGACTCTCTCATCTCAATTTCAAAGATATCAACCGACTTGTCACTGGAGGTCACGTTAGGGGTCTTCCATTGCTCAAGTTTGACAGAGAGCATTTATGTGCTGCATGCGAAATGGGAAAGCAGAGTCGTCAAAGTCACCCATCCATAATTAACACAAAAGTTGTTGAACCACTCGAATTGCTTCATATCGATTTGTGTGGTCCTTCATCTATTGAAAGCATCGGTGGTAGCAAGTATATTCTTGTTATCGTTGATGACTTCTCTCGATTCACATGGGTGTTCTTTCTAAAGCTCAAATCTGAAGCGACTCAAAAGCTGAAAGTGTTTATCAAGCAAATTGAAGTCCAGCTCAAGAAGGTCGTTCGCAACATCAGGAGCGACAATGGTCTCGAATTCAAGAACAGGGAGTTTGAAGAGTTTCTTGCAGAAAAGGGAATTAGCCATAATTTCTCAGCTCCCTACACACCACAGCAGAACGGGATAGTCGAAAGACGAAACCGATCTCTGTGTGAAGCTGCCCGAACTATGTTAAGTTTCGCTTCCTTACCCCTTTATTTTTGGGCTGACGCTATTTCTGCTGCTTGTTATACACAAAACAGGTACTATCTCAACAAGCGATTCACGCTCACACCATATGAGATATTAAACAACAGGAAGCCCAATGTGAAATTTTTCCACGTTTTTGGCTCAAGGTGTTTCATTTTTAACTCTAAAGAACACCGCAACAAGTTTGATGTCAAAGCCGACGAGGGAATTTTTCTGGGGTACTCACTCACATCCAAGGCGTACAGGGTACTAAACAAACGATCAAGAAGGATTGAAGAGACATACTATGTGACCTTCGACGATAACTACGTCAAGAAGCTATAGGCCATAGATGACACTGCCGGGGAAATATTTCCTCAAATTGGCCAAGTCACAGTCTCAATCGCCAATTTGTACGAGGAATTTCTGGAACTCTTTGACGAACCGGAAAAAGCTTCTCTCTCCGAAGCAGGTGCAGCCGACAATAAAATAGATAATATGAAGCAGATTGTCGAAGATGCTGCAAGAAGAATGCATGAAGGAGAATCGCCCACAGATGACTCTCCAACCAACAATGCTTCAGTCGAGGGGGAGCCAAGTTCTCATGTCGAGGGGGAGCAAAGCTCTACCACTTCAACCGAAGGTCCTTCACCTACCGAAGGTACCTCTCCAACCGAAGGTGCCCCTCCAAACGAAGGTGCTTCAATGCCTGAAAGTCCAGCACTGCAAGAAACCCCTGAACCTCATGTTTCTCAAGACTCATCAATTGAGGGGGAGCATGATGATATGATGCTTGATTTTGATAGTCAATCTGAGCCAGAAGAGATGATCAATGCTGAACTAGATCCAACCTTCGATCCGAATTACCCTCCTCTCACAAAATGGACCACAGATCATCCTATCTCTCAAGTAGTTGGTGATGTATCTGAAAAGGTTCTGACCCGATCTCAACTGAAGGCAAAACAGACATCCTTATTCTCAAAGGTTGAGTTTTGTATGTTTAACTCATTCGTATCAAAAGTTGAACCGAAGACAGTGAACACTGCCCTCGATCACTCTGATTGGGTTCAAGCAATGCAAGACGAACTGAACGAGTTTGAAAGGAACAAAGTCTGGCGCCTCATTCCAACTCCTCCAGATGCTTCGGTTGTTGGTCTTAAGTGGGTTTTTAGAAACAAAATGGACAAGGAAGGTAATGTCATAAGGAACAAGGCTCGTCTGGTTGTCAAGGGATACTGTCAGGAGGAAGGGATAGATTACGAAGAGACGTTCGCTCCAGTAGCTAGGCTAGAATCCGTTAGAATATTTCTGGCCTATGCTGCTCACAAAAACTTTGAGGTTTTCCAAATGGACGTCAAGTGTGCATTTCTCAATGGAGAACTTGAAGAAACTGTGTATGTGGAGCAACCTCCTGGGTTAGTGAACGAAAAGTATCCAAATCATTGCTATATTCTGGATAAAGCTGTGTACGGCCTCAAACAAGCTCCGAGGGCCTAGTATGAAACGCTTACAAAATTTTTAAAGATGTCCAAATTCAAACAAGGTTCGGTTGACCCAACTTTCTTTCGCAAAAAGGAAGGTAACCACCTTATGATAGTTCAAATTTATGTCGATGACATCATCTTTGGCTCTACGAATCCCAGCTTAACAGCTAAATTCAGAAAGTTGATGGAGACTAAGTTTGAAATGAGCTCAATGGGTCCTATTAATTTTTTCCTTGGTTTAAATATAAGACAGGGACCTGAAGGCATCTTTATCAATCAGGAAGCTTACACGAAGACTCTCCTAGCAAAGTTTGGCATGATGGGAGACTCAAAAGTCAAAGTCCCAATGGCATTCGGCACCAAACTTACCCCTTCTCTAGACAAACCGGCTGTCGACATCACGCTCTATCGTCAAATGATAGGCTCACTGATGTATCTAACTGCTAGCAGGCCTGATATCATGTTTTCTGTGTGTTATTGTGCTCGATTTCAGGCTAACCCACGCGAACCTCACATGTTGGCAGTGAAGAACATCCTACGCTATCTCAAGCGAACCGCCTCCTTAGGTCTATGGTTTCCATCCAATTCAGGCTTCTTCGTTCAAGCCTATTCTGATGCTGACCTTGGAGGATGTGGACTCGACCGCAAAAGCACAACTGGTGGCTGTCAATTTCTTGATGGGAAGTTGGTCAGCTGGCAATCCAAGAAACAAACATGTGTGTCGCTGTCTACTGCTGAAGCGGAATACATTGCCGCTGCATCCTGCACATCACAAGTGATTTGGATCCAGAGTCAACTTCGAGACTATGGACTCAATATGAAGAAGATCCCTCTATATTGTGACTCTGAAAGTGCAATTAGGATCTGTCATAACCCGGTGCAACACTCTAAAACCAAACACATAGCACTGAGGTATCACTTCATCAAAGATCATGTGGAAGATGGAAATGTCGAAGTTCACTTCGTAAGAACCACTGATCAACTGGCTGACGTCTTTACCAAAGCTCTTCCAGAAGCATCGTTCAATAAAATATTGCAAGGGCTAGGAATGATGGAATCAGAGTCAGTACCTCACACTACCTCTCAATCTCAAACGTAAGAAGCGAAACCAACCGAACGTTCGGGTTCGGTTCAACCATTTCACTCGCTCATTACTTCAAAGGTAGTTTTTCTATGTTGTATATTTTTTGTGCAAAATTTGTTTTTCTTTATGTAAAAAGTTTTTTTCATATTGCATATCTAAACTCCTTGGTTTCTTAAAAATTTTCCAAAACCGAAACCTCCAGAAGGTTCGGGTTCGGTTTTTCAAAATTTTCAAGAACCGAAACCAACCGAAGGTTCAGGTTCGGTTTTTCAAAATTTTCCTGAACCGAAACCAACCGAAGGTTCGGGTTCGGTTTTTCAAAATTTTCAAGAACCGAAACCAACCGAAGGTTCGGGTTCGGTTTTTCAAAATTTTGTGCAACCGAAACCAACCGAACGTTCGGGTTCGGTTTCCCAAAATTTTCTACAACCAATTCCAACCGAACGTTCGGGTTCGGTTTTTCTTCACCAAAGTTTTTTTTCTTTTCGTATTTTTTTTTCACTCTTTTATTTTTATTATCTATCACAAATCCAAAAATATTTTTTTTAATAATCTCAAAGATCCAAAAATGTTTTTTTTATTGTGTGCTAATTTGTTTATGGGAATATATTCGATGCCTTACTTAAGTGTCCCTAGAAGCATGCTGCTGTATGTGTCCCAAGCCTCATAAGATTTTGAATAATAGCCTTCATGACCTGGTATACACAAACCTTGTCTTCCCAATAAGGCTAACTCATTTATTCTAATCGTGAGCTACCTCACTCTTTTCTCACATGAGTTCAGAGTCTCCTGCTTGGTCCTTTTGTTCGCAGTAGAGGTACTATGTCTTCGTTCACCATCTCCATTACACTTCTCCATTATATTCGTTTCATCACTGTAACCCTTGAGACTCTCAGAAACTACCACTGAGGTTTATGGTTACACAACATCTGTGTTTATGATCCTAGCTTCGTGCCACTACGAGCTGAGTGAAACCCAAAATTCAACACCAACGAATTGACGGTGACCAATTAACTTGATCAAGTATTCACCAATGAATTGACGAATGTACCTTCATGAAATCTCAATTTCTTTTCTTTTTGCGTGGTTCCAATGAAATTGTTACACACCATGACATTTCTTCCCAAGGGATCCAGTTTTAAATTTTTATCTGAGATTTCATATTAATCCAAGCCACTACAAAATCAACTCAAACCTATTTGTTCAACAGACTACGCCGGTCTCACAAGTACTTTGTTCACATTCGTTCTTATATCAAGAATTGCATTGATGAATCAAAGCGAAACCACCATTAATTAGCCTAATTAAAAGAAGCCTTTCATCATTTCTTAATAAATGTTTGATCGTAATTCAACGGGATTCCACACTAACACTTTGAGGTTCTTCTGGACCTTGAAGGAAGAGATTCGTGCCCGGGATCATCAGTTTCGTGTCCTTATGGACATCACAGATTATCCTAAAAAGAGTTGCTTTACTTCTTTGTTTTTTTTTACACTCTTTGCACGAAAATCCAAGATTTTCAAAAATTCCGTTACTAATTATTTTACAGGCTGGATATTTACTGGATGGTTACAAATGAAGTTGTGGTCAAAAATAAGCCACGTGGATCATTAATTGGAAACAGCTGATTAAAAAGGGGAAAAGACAAAAAGTTGCTGACTCGGCGGGAGTTAAAAGGATAGAAATTCAAACGACGGTAAAAAGGAGGGCGCGTGAATTTGAAACGGCCGCGCTTTTTCTGACACCTGAGGACGCGTGTGCAATGTCGAAGCGTCATATCTCTGAAGTTACAGGCGCGTGTGGAAATGGAAACGATTTCTTTCTCTGAACCGGCGCTTACTGGGCGGCGTGATCCTAGGAATCTGACACTCTCTCTCCTACGTGATCATCGCACGTCCCAACTGTCACCAATCAGTCACTCCAAAAACACCCGTTTCGTATTTCCATAAGAGATTTGAAACGATTTTTCTCTCTCCTATCACCCACTATAAAAACCCATCAACACCACCTTTTACCTCTTTACTTCCCCCATAATTCCCAAAGCAAAATTACTCCCAAAACACTCTCCCGTTCTTCTTCTTCTCCACACCTGCAACAATGGCTGAATCTTCATCTGTTCATGCCACTTCTCAGATTCTTCCCATCAGACCTCAACAATGCCTCGTCATTGATCCGAACCCACTGGCCTATGATCCCTACATGTCGCCGGTTATCGAATGCCTCAAGTACTCCCAGCTTGCTCCATCATTGTCCAGAATTGAAACGGTGCCACTGGTGGCTCTATCTCAGGTCTATGCGACGGCCTACTACGACAAGGGCGTCGACCGGGTCTTCTTTGAAGTGGGAGATCACAAGACTTCCATTTCTCGCCCCCGTTTCTGCACGTTGTTAGGGTTTGCCACTGACTCATCGCGAGTTAACCCGGAGACGATTCCGGTTGGAATGTTCTTCAGCATGTTCTACAACATGGGCTACACGGAAATTCTCACCTTCGTCGCCAGGTTCAAGAAGTCATGCCTACCGCCCCAGTGGAATGGGTTATTTACAGTTCTCTTCAAGGGACTGTCAGAGAGGAGCTCAGGATCTGACGGTGCAAGTCGTCTTTTTCTTTCTATCATGTACGGAGTGTACAATGGGATAAACCTAGATTATGGGTTTTTCCTCTGGCAACAGCTGCTTCAGAGCCTCTCTTCTACTTCTCAACACTCCGAGGTGTCGCTGGCCCGGTTCTGGATCTTAATCACAAGATGGGCTATGGACAGGTTTGATGTCCCAACTGCTGATGGTGCATCGATGTCTTCTATTGGTACGTTCCATACCAAGAAGATCATCGTCTCGGATGCCTCAAAATTCTCCTTCATTGGCTCCATCCCGGAGACTATGTATGGTAGTGTGCCTTCAGATAGCAGTATGATCAAGGTGATCAAGGAGTTAGGGCCATCTGGTCCGAGGGAACTGACACCGTACATGCTGCGCTCGATTCATGATGCCGACAAACCGGTGGCCAGGGGTAAGAAGGCAGACAAGGGGAAGAAACCATCCAAAGCCCCAAAACCTTCTCCAAAGAAGCGTAAACAACAGAAACCTGCTTCATCCCCACAACCGAAAAGGAGGAAGACCCAACCAAAACGAAAGTTCCTCATACCCTCCTCTTCAAGCGAATCTTAAGGTGGGAGTTCGGACTCTGAGGGCTCACAAGGAGACGAATCTCCACAACGAGGCAACACACCCCCTCGGTCCCCAACCTCGGAGATGGAACTTCACCAATCCCCAGTTCCTTCCCCTCCACCCACAATACCTATTTCCATTCCCACCATAAACCCTACTATACCACCAACCTCATTCCCTATACCCCCACCCATATTCACCACATCAACCGAAACACCACCAGTAACCGAAACCCCTCCCGTAACCGAACCTCCACAAACCGAAACCCATACACCACCACCACCCGAAACTAACCCCCCACCCACTCAACCTGAACCCACCCAACCCACAACACCCCCAGCTTCACCACCACCTCAATCTCCAGAAGACGCCTCCGATGGCGATGATCAATACCTTGGTGGTGATCACATGAACTTTGATTCGGTATACTATAGTCCGTTTCAAGTTCAGAGTGATGAGGAGGATGATGCTCCAGTGACAAAGAAGCATCTCCGCGAGCTTAACGAGAAGGTTGATCAACTTCTCGCCTCCTCTTCCAACCAGCAGTCATCCTTATCTGAAGCTGCCCTTCAGAAGATAGTTGATGCCTTCTCCAGGGCTCAACATGACTCAGTGGCCTCAGCAACTGCTGCGATAGACGCCTCCACCCGAGCCTGTGAGGCAGCGACCGAAAAAGTCGATAAACTATTCTCCGACGCTTCTGACCTGCTGACGTCTCTGCAGGAAAGCGCCAATGCCACAAAGACAACTCTGGAACCGATTGTTCAGCAATTGGCCAAGTTCGTCTCGACGGAGTTGACTTCGTTCGCTACCCTCCGACAAAATATCAGCGACGACAACTCGGCACTCCGTGCCTCCATCGATGCCCGTCTGGCAAAACTACAAGAGGATCTTGCGGCAGAGAACTCTCTGATGGACGTTCTGGCGAGTAAAACAACTGCCCTAAAGGTCAAGAGCACGCAGCTTTCCAACTCCGAACAACAATTGGAAGCTCTTCGATCCGAGAGGGAATTCATAAAGACGTGTGTTTCGGATGTCCACGCAGCTCTATCCAACATCCTTGAGGCACACGACCCCATCCTTAATCATTCGGTGAGGCGCACCCTCGCTGAAAAGCTCTCCCCGACCATGGCCCTCTTAAGCAAAATTGAAGGCCTTCCGAGTTTCGTGTCCATTCCGAAACAAGGGGGAGATGAGAAGAAAGGATCGAAACCACCTCCGTCCTCCAAAGCTACTCACACAACCGAACCACCCCCAACTGGTCATGCCTCGGGTTCGGGTGTGAAGAACAAGGGCAAACACATAGCAGAAGATGAAGATGAAGATGAAGATGAAGACAAGGAGACCATTGCCGACTTGTTAAAACGAAAGAACAGTCGCAATGCTGAAGGTGATGCCAGTCGTGTGGCGCGTGAGGCTGAAGAAGCCGAACGAAAGCAAAAAGAAGCCCACGATCTCCTTGAGAGCCGAAAGTTGCTCTTCCCAGCCTGGACCAGGGATCGTTTGATAAAAGAGGCCATAGAGACTCCTAGCATACTATGGCTCGAGCCGGTGATATCGTTCGACTGCAACAACACCATCGATTCGCAGTTCGATATGCCACTGACTCGAAAGGCGTTCATCTTCCACGCCTTCTCCAACATCTTTGAAGTCCCGCATCCGAACGATGAGCTTGACAGGGAGCTCATTGACTTCTACCTGAAGGCCGCTCGCCCTCAATATCTTACATGGAGCGCCCAGAAGATTGTCAATGTTCGGGTGATGAAGCCTTTTGCCGTGGGGAGATTCACAAATGTCAAGTTCAAGCTTATCCGAGGATCTGCAAGAACTGCTCACATGATCTCTCTGGCGGATCTGCCCAATCTGAACCCTCATGATTGGATAGTCTTGTACAATATCCTGCTGACAAACGAAGCCGAATATGGTCCCATCTTAGACCATGTCAAAAGGATGCTGGCATGCTATATCATGGAGGTGGCCCTAATGGATCAGGAGGTTGCCACAGTTTTTAAGAAGAAACCGAAAGTCAAGCCTGTGCGATCGGCCAGTGATCTGAATCAAATGCAAATGGGCAAGATAGATTCGAGGCGAAACTCTGTGATGTTCACTAGAGCCGAAGGACAGAAATGTCTCTTCGCTTTAGCTGACAAACATCTTTACACTACAACTTTCTTGGAGCACATCTTATTCATCATCAAGCAGTGTAAAGACAATTCGGCTGATGATATCAAGTACTTCAATGATATGATCAATTGGTACATCCGGTTTAGACAGACCATCCTTTCCATAACCAAGTGTCTGTTTAGTACCGTGAAGAAGAAGGTACCAGCTTCAGCCGCCGGCCCAAGTAGAAAGTGAAGGTCTCGCTCCAAATTGACGCAAAGGGGGAGATTGTTGGGCTGAAAAGAGTTTTTATGTTGCGTCTTTTGGGCTCGGTAGATTAGCCTTTTATTCTCCGGTTTGGGCCTGTCCAACCGAGAGCCTTTTATGTATAGTATTTAAGTTAATGCTTGCATGCATATTAGGTTAAGATTCTAGAGATTATCGATATAGCGATTTATCAAGAGTACAATATTTTCCAGTAATCGTTCTTGTAATCTTCCAATCCTTTACAGTTGATGTTCTTAATCGAGCTCTTCTAAGGATTTTATTTAATCATTCGACACGATTGATTCAAGCTGTTTTGTTCTTAATATTGCGTTCTGCTTTGTTTTAATATTGTGTTCTTGCTGTTTCATATTCAAATACTTGTTCAAGATCTAATCGATCTTCATAGATTAAAAGTTGTTTTAATCCCTTCAAAAGGCCTGAATGAGTTTCTCTTCGGGGTTCTGTTTGAAATAACCAAATTCAGAAAGCAGCAAGGTTTGAATCGAATGTTCTCGATCTTCATCAGTAGAGTACAATTCCTTTAACCTATCCCATATTTCTTTTGTTCTAGCACATGAACTCACCAATCGAAACGTATCCGATTGTAAAGCAAACCTAATCATTCTTAAGGCTTTAATGTTGCACTGAAACTTTTCTTTCTCGTCTTGAGGAATGTCTTTCACATCATTCACGAGTTGATTGTACTCCTTTTTAGTTTTGACAATCTTTGAAGTGCTTGAGTGAGCAAACAGACAAACTGTGATTGCTTCCCAGATCAAGTACCCATTATCCTCTGAGCCGATTAAATAATCTTTTAAGTGGTGCGTCTAAACTTCATAATCCTAAGTGTATAATATTGGAATCCTTGTTGTTGATCCAATACTGTTAGAGATGTTGATTTGATTGGTTTGTGAATCGTCCATAGACATTGTGATGATGTTTCGTCGACAACCTGTTTAAGATCAGACTTGTAATTTATCATTAGGGCAAGATCTACAACTAATGAGATACGCCAATTTGGAATGACGGCTCAATTAATATCAATCAATGTGGAAAAACCCTAATAATTTTTTCAACAGAAGAGATGTGTATGAATTACACAGCCTCCTGCTCTGATACCAATTGATGAGAACAAATCTCTAGATCGTTTAGATCTTTCACAGGTATATTAATAAAGAACAAACAATTCAATCACAATACAACTAGGAACACAATATGGAATCAATATGAAGCTTATGATTCAAATGTCGTCACGCCTCAGCAGAGCTCGATAAAGAACTTCCACTGTAGAGGCGAGCTAAGGTTTACAATACTTTGAAGAGAAAATAATTAAAGCGTTACTTAGTAAGGATGCATGCATGCAACTTAAATACTGAAACCCTATAATAAAATAATGCACAGTTGGACAGGCCCAAACCGACTACAAAACTGGGCTAAAAGGAATGAGCCGAAGACGCAACATCATAATCCCAACATGAACACATCATTCACAACACCTACATGTTACGAACCTGCCAGCGTTCCACTTGACAGTCTAGAAAGAGTCTGTGGTCATCATCCATACTCCGCTAGATGACTAGATTAACAACATCAACATCGAGGCCTCTCATCAGTTTATCACACATCAACTATCTACCCAAGTTCTACCCAACATTTTTGTAGATAAAAACATTTATACGCATTCATATGCAACTTAAAAACTGATAAGATACTCATTCAATACTCGTTCCAAATCAACAGATAACATACATATAGACGTATGTTTATACATACATAACACATATTCTATAGGAGATAATTCATACCTATGTGTTAGAAGGAAAGGAATATACACTCACTTGATCAGAAGATGATCGGACATCACTACGGCTAAAAGAGTAGCATTCTTCGGTGAAACTAGAAGATCTTCACACACCGAGCTTCTCGCAGGTAGAGCTTCGGGTCGTAAACTTTACTTCTCGGGATCCTCGGGGCATCAGGACTTGCTTCGGGTCTTAGGATGATACCGGGGCTTCGGGGGTATTTCTTTGCACGTGAATCGAGGTAATACGGGTGAGAGGGTGAGAAAGGAACAACTAAACCCGGCTGCCCCTTTGATTTCTACTTATAGGGAAAAGATGCTATGCTAACGTCGTGAGCCACTTATACTCATGTCGTGAGCTCGATCATCATCCAGTCTGTCATTGTAACATGCCTGCTCATGTCGTGAGTTCTAACAGACCTCGAAGTTTGTGTTTCAACCTTCGGAAATTCATATCTTTCACATACGAGCTCGGTTTTTGACTTTTTTTATATCCTCGCATAGGTGAGATTATGCTCTACAACTCTCGTTTAGACTCCGTCGTCTAATTTTGAATTTAACTTTTAGTATATTATTTTAGTTGGTCGGGATAGGGAAACTCCGTTAGAAAACCATATCTACTTCATATGACATCCGTTTTCGTCTGTCTTTTCACCGTTGGAATGCTATCGACGAGATCTTCGATTCTCGTTTAGATTGTTTCGGCTAGAAACCACTCGATCTCAAATTAGAACTTTGGGCTGCATACCGCTAAGTCGAAACTTCGAAAAATCATAACTTCCTCATACGAAGTCAGATTTAGACGTTCTTCTTATGCATGCTCTTGGTTTAACTTATTCTAAGACTTTCGTTTAGATCACTAAGGATAGATATCGCTATATCTTAAATTCATATTTTACGTCATTCAACGTCGTGCCGGTTCTATCGCGAAATTTCGACAAGTCATAACTTCTTCGTTATAACTCGGATTCTGGCATTCTTTATATATTCGGAAACCTCGTCACAACCACTACCACATCCTTCATAGATATCGGGTTTATCTAACATTTCGTTTTGACGCTTATTTTTATCCTTAATTCAGCACAAAACACATAATACTTAAATAATACATCTTTATTATCTAAAGACGTGTTATAATAGTTAACCTAGACTATTACATCATCATTAATATCTAGCCTAGAAACACGAGCGTTACATTATGTACCAAGTAATAGCCTCCTTATCAGTCTCTTATGTCCAGAGACCCTAAAATCGAGTCCCATCTTCCATTGTTGAGTGTGTGAGCTTTTGAAAACCTTTTGGTGTTCATCTTTGTGCATTTTGAAGGAGTTGAAGGAGCTTGAAGTTGCTTAGCCTGAAGAGGAGGTCTTGGATCCAGAACCTCTACTCATTTTGCAAGAAGTGTGAGGTATCAAGTGTTTATATTGGTTGCTAAATGTTCAGATATCATTTTTGGTTAATTTGTTATGCTTTTAGCCATGATTTGGATTAGGATGTCCCAAAGGCATATTGCTTCAGATCCAAGGTCTTTGTGGGCTCCTTTGGCATAAAGGTGCCAACTTTATGGGGTTTAGGGGCCTCATGCATCTATTAAGTCCTTTATGAGATTTGGAGCTTCTTAGGGTTGTGCATGGACGTAAAGTTATCAACATTACATGGTATTTCAGTTAAAAAGGGTCAGATCTACATCCTGGAACAAAGTCTTAAAGGATTAGGAGCTTAATCTTGAAGTTGGCTGAAATGGTTGAGTACGATGGGCGTACAAGCCTGTACGCGCATCGTAAAAGCTCTCAATGCAGTATGCTTAGTGTACCAGATGACTACGCCCAACATACTCAGTCGGTTGGCATTTCATTATTGGACTTTCGATGTGGTCGTTGTTTTGGGCTTGGAATATTAGGGTTAGTTAGGCCATCTGATTTTGGTAGTTTTTGGGCCAATTATGTAATTGGGCCTTGGGCTAAGGCCCATGTGAAGGTGTTGGGCCCAATTATAATTTGGGCCATATTTTGGGCCTTGGTGGATTGTTTATTCTTTGGGCCCATTGGATTGAGATTTTGGGCTTCACTCTTGGACCAAGCTAGGGTAGGGGTAAAATGGTCTTTTTACCCTAAGTAGAGACTTTATGTTATGTTGTAGATCCCAAACATGAATTAGTTTTTATGTTGCAATTGATAACTCGGGGAGCTATAGGACTAGCGGTCAGGGATCATTCGTTTCTTTCGGCTTTTTGAGGTGATTTTTACTCACTAGGTTTAGCGGGTTGAAGGCACCGATGTCGACCCATGTTTATGCTACGTCTGTATGCTAGCTGTCTGCATGACTATTACATGTGTTATGTGTTTATATGCTTATCGGGTGGGGCCCGATAACCAATTTTATGCTATGTATCTCTGTGATTATTGCATCTGTTTGTGATTACTTGATATATGTTATATGTATGACAGGCGGGGCCCGATATCGGGCGGGGCCTGATGTTGGACGGGGTCCGATGCCGAGCGGGGTCCGAAGACAGGGCGAGGCCCATTATATGTTTATTGTATGTATGGTATATGGTACTTTGGGAAACCCACTAAGCTTTGTGCTTACAATTTTTGGTTTATGTTTTAGGTACTTCTAGTTCCAAGGGGAAGAGCTCGGGTTGACTACATGACACACACCATTGGGATTCTGCATATGATCATTCCTCTGATTTTTATGACATTTGATACATTGATTTTGTTGAGATGTATGGATGATATTCGAAAATACTATTTATCTATTTTAAAAATGAAATTTTTAGGACCATATTTTTGGGATGTTACACATTCACATATTAAATATGATGATCTAAACATTATGGACATATTTGGATCAACATGAATCATGGTTAATCTGAATGGCTTATTAGTGTAAACTAATCCCAACAAATACTCAGCCACTAAATGGTGTTAGTGTCATCATTCTTGACAAATAATATATGCATTTATCATAAGACTTAGGGTCAATTGAATGCCAAAATCTGATCCAAATGGATGCTTGGCAATCCAACTCTTATTCATACGTCCAAGAAGACGGATCCATAATTGCATTTAATCCAATAACGAATCTCCATTGTACTGTTATTAAAGTAGTAGTTTCAAATATTTCATCACTTGCTTTTAAATAGAAAACATGCAAAATGTTTTATATTTAAATAAGTTAGAATTATGTTACGAAACATTGTATAAATAATTTCAATCATAAGACCATAAACTTAACATTTGGTAGAACGAGTCATCCTATGATCCTAAGAACGGTAAAGGTTCTCGATTTGATGATCTTGATCATCATCGCTTCTCTATGTTATAGTCTATTACTTACCTTTCGGTCACTACACATTCTTTCAAATTCTAGTACTCATCCTTTAGTGAAACACTCAATGATTTGAAGTAATATTTTGATGGTGTTGCGGATTCATTGTTCAGATTATAGGCTAAACATGAATAACTAGTTGACTTGTAATCTTTAAAATTAGTAGTGGGGCCTCATTATCCATAAACAAAAAATTCTTCTTTAGGTTTTAGTCTGCTTAAAATATTTAGGGTATTTTTTCTTCTCTTAGTCCTTTTCCTTGTCTTGGTAATTAATTAGGATGTCAGAATATATCTCAAAATAGGCTTGTCTGTTTTCCTTTGCATTCGATGATGTGGTTAGTTATAATAACTTATAACACACTTTTTACCTATAGACAATTAGCTTTCTTCTAATTAACATTTCTTTCATGATAGCTAACACATTTGAAGCTTTGAGTTATATTGTTAGCCTTACGAGTCCCAAAAAAAAGATTCTCAACTTGTTATGCAACTCCACAATGGATTTTCAAAGTTGTTCATGCTAAGTCAGAATCACCTGATCATAGCCAATTCCTAACGGGTATAATTCCACGTTTCTTCAATCTTATCAATGTACTTAGTTCTTTAAATCTTAGATTCTCTACGCATTGCCATGTTAATTCCAAAGTTACTTAACATGCAATGTAGTTCCGCAATGGATCTTTCCATATAGCTCTTATCACAGTAGAATTACCTGATAATAGGCAATAGTTGGTTAGTTGGTTATATCTCCATAGTCAGCTCCCAACCTGATAGAATTCCATATTGCTTCAATTTGTACACTTAGCATTTGCAAAGATGGATCTTTCTAATTTGCTCATATCAAATCAGAATCACCTGATTATATGAAAAAGTTAACCAATTGATTATTTTTCCATAGTTAACTCCTAATCTTGATGAAATTCCATTTTGCATCAATGCTATCGATGTATTAAGTGTATTTGATACTTGATCCTTCCTATAACTCCAGAAATGATAGTTGGAGGAACCTTAAGAAGATCTTCACCAAAGGTACAATCTCTATTTTCGTTCAAGAAAGCTATTCTCAAACCACGAACAAGATTGATCATTCCTTCTAGTTTATCTTTTAGAGTCTTTGTAGCAGTTGACTTTTAGTGGATACTTTTAAGACATCATTCAATCAATGATTAGACCTAGTTTATTCTATTGACCCTTCAAGAGTAATTAACCAATTATCAAAGTATGTTAAATATTCTAGAATCCATATTTCACTCCATGATGTGAAGTAGATTAACCGAAAATCACACCAAGAAGCTATTTAGGTAGGAAAACAATTTCCAATCTCAATTTCAAAAAGATAGGATCCATATTTCACTCCATGATGTGAAGTGGATTAACCAAAAATCACACCAGAAAGCTATTTATTCAGGTAAACCTTTCCAATTTATAAATCCACTATTAAGAAAACCTTTTATTCCAAATTAAATTTATTAAAAATCAGAGTATCATAGAAAACATGGAAGCCTCAATGTTGGTTATGAGTGTGTACAATCCCGTCTTTGCCTTCACGCAATCACCGACAAAGAAGTTACGACAGTGTAGCAGGGAGTTTGAAGTTATGACGATTTTTGGGTTAGTCGCGTATGTTGGGCGTACGGGGAGTACAATTGGTGTACTATGGCATCCCTAGTACACTGGGCATACCAGGAGTACGTTGGGCATACACGACTAGTGCTAAAACCTAGTTTTCATGGTTTGAGCCCTATCTAAGCTCCTTAACTTCCCCAAACCCACTCCATTCTTAGCCTCCACCTCTCTAACACCCTCTCTTGAAACCCTAACCCTAGTTTAAGCCTTGTGAGCAAAAAGAAGGTGTTTTAAGTGCTTTGGAGTGTTCTTGGAGAACCTTGGAGAAGAAGGAACTCATTGATGAAGTGTTGGTTGCATTGGAGCTTGTATATCCAGACCTTGTTCACCTTGATCTTTCTTCTGGAGGTATAAAGTTTGAATCTTGATAATGAAATTATTAGATCTAGCGAGTATTGGGTGTTATGATCTTTTGGTCACTTTAAGTGCATAAAGTTTAGATATTGGAAGTTTGTGACCTTGTTATGAATAAAGTTGGAAACTTTATCCATCTAAACATCATATTAATTTAGATATGAATGTTAGAGACTTGGACTTAATGGATTAAGTTGAAAAAGATGCAGTTTTGGTCCCTTTATTACTTAAAGACTAGATCTTTCTTGTTAGGACCATTCTAATGGATGAAGGTGAACACTTTATACATTATGGAGCTGTTAGGAACCATAAAAAAGTGATCTTGTTCCTTCTATCCCTTTCATGCAATAGTTGTTTAGTGAAGAGTCCTTAAGGGATTAAGTGCTTAAAGAAAAGGATGGAACCAGCTCAAGTACGTTGGGCGTAATTTTCATACGTTGGGCATTCTAAGCCATCCCATGTATGCAGGGCGTAGCGTACTCAACCAGCCTTGGACTTTGACTTTTGTTGACTCCGTTGACCATTGACTTTTTGACCAAGTTTGACTTTAGGTCAAATTTAAGGGTTTTGATTGGTGATTAAGATTTTATAAGGTTCTAATTTTAGTGGATCCGCGGGAGCAAACAGTGTAGCAGGGAGCGTATCACAGTGTTCTCGGGTTTCTTCATTTCAAGTGAGTTTCGCCTCACTATACCCATGGGTCGAACGCTCCAATGTCTGCCCACTATTTTTGGATATCTGTTAGTAGAGGGATGCCTTAGGGACTGTATATAGTCACGTAGGATAGACTGAGGACTCTTGATCTAGGCTGTTTTACCTGTTCCTTGTTTGGTTGTGGTACTAGAGTAGGATCACCGGTTTGGGTGTCTATCTCACCTCTAAGTATATACGGTCATGCATTCCTTGGATTGTTGAAATCGAGTATGCTGCTACGTTGTGGTGATGCGTTAGACCTGTATCTTGGTATTGAATATGTTGTTTTTCTTTACTGATCTGTAGAATTGTATGCTATTTTTACTTGTTGGTTATCATCTAGTGGAGTGCCCTAGGGACTATTTGTGGTCATGTAGGATATCCTGAGAACTCTTGATCTAGGATGTCTTTTTTGTTCCTTGTTTGGTTTTGGCTCTAGAGTAGCCTCATCTATTCGGGTGGCTATCTCACCTCTGGTTACTTATGGTTACGCATTTCATAGAGGTTAGCTGGTAACCAGACTGTATGTTGTGAGAGGACTAGTAGGCAGTAGTGAGCTCTACAATTGATGTTTGCATGTATTATGTACCTACTTGATCCTTGATTGTTTATATGGTGACATATTGTAGTGGTGGGTGGAGGTGGTCGTGCTTTGTGTTGTAGGACAAGATACATGGTGCGGGCCAGCTATAAGTCGAAGGCTCGGGAGGAGAGGTTGGGTTGTTGCGGTAGGCCAACAAACTTTATTATTCCTGACGGATTGACTGAAGGCCTACGAGGTGGTCAAGTCAGGTCGAAGGTCCGAAGAGCGTTCGTTATGCATGCTTATATGTTTATTGTATGGGGTATTTTGGGGGAAACTCACTAAAGTTTGCGCTTACCCAGTTGTTTATTGTTTCAGGTATCATCGGTCATCATGGGAAGGCAAAGGCATGGTTGTACATATTCATTAGCAACAATGAAGATTTTCGCACTTTAATATTAGTCTTATTTTTATAAATGTATTTGGAATAAACAGTTTTCTCCATAACGGAATTATAATTGTGAAGAATTACTAAAATAAAATGAGAATTTTTGGTTGGGAAAATGAGACGTTACAAATTGGTATCAGAGCACTGGTTTGAGCGAATTGGAGGAACACGTGTATGAATCCAATCTCAAAATAGGATCCGAGTGTTTTTGTAAAAGGTTTTTGATAAATAATTTATAATAAAAGGGTTGGATTAAGGATATGGGCTAGGTCTCATCTCATGTTCTTGTTTGTTTGTTGGCTTGGGATCAGGAACGTGACCTTGATCTAACTTTGGTTTTACAGGAAGACACAGTGTGTACAGTCAGCCAGAGCCTGCATAGGAGAGTGGTTCCTAAAATTCTCGTACTTGTTATATCCACTGAGTTCTTGATTTTGTTTATATTATGATTATGATAGAACAAAATGTTAGTGATAGGTTAGGGCTCTTCAGGAATTTCATGATAAAATTGCTTGATGTATGATGCCTGATATCTTAGGAATGCCTCTTGTATGAAATTGACATCATTACTGTAGCTGCTTAGTCTATGCATCATAGTCATACATAACTTAGATTTTATAGCTTGAGAATGTTTTGTTTTGTCTTATTCCCTGTTCCTTGTTTGGTTGTGGGCTTAGGGTATACTCATGTATAGGATCCAGTGTTACGTATAATTAGCATACACGAGTGTTGTAGGGTTGGTGGAAGTTTCATGGGTGAGTATATATGTGAGTAGCCAGCCTGATGCATAGTGTTTAGCCACTCACGAGAGAGTGAGGATAGGACGCATGTGTATCCTAGTTTGGTATTTGTTTTGGGCGGTTATGATGATCCTCGAGACAAATACGGGTAACTATGTAAGGTAGTATGCTCCTGTACTACTGAAAGCACAGGACTTGTATGCGTAGCAAGGAAAACACAAACCCCGAGAAATCGAGACTAGTCTCGTGATAGTAGAAACGTCTAATGTGGCATTCTGATATATTCTAGTTTTTTTAGTATGGTGTTTACAAGAGGATCTGGTTCCAGGTCTCGAGCGAGTGGCCAGCAAAAGGCTCGAGTTGACTGATGATCAGATTCGGGAGATCATCGCTAGTGAGGTGGTTGTTGTTGTTCGATGGTCTATACCATAGATGTTTGGGTCTATCAAGACTGTCATGATTGAGCTTTTTGATGATCAGTACATGGCTCTTTCAGATGATATTGTTGCTCCAGCCACCGCGGTGGTTTCTACGGCAGGGATTCAAGGGGAGAAATCTTTCCACGATCGAGACCTCGACAATACAAATCCCCCAAAGTTTGAGGGGGTTAGGGACCCGATTATAATTGTGAGATGGTTGTCTGATGTGGAGGGTTGTTTCTGCACATGCTCTTGCCATGCTAAACAGAAGGTCAATTACACCCTAAACCTTCTCAGGTTGGGGGCGAAGGATTGGTAGAGATTCATGACTAGTGCTTACACTTCCGAGCAGAGAGATGTTGTTACATGGGAGAAGCTCTTAAAAATGTTCCGTGCAAAGTATGTTCCGTTGGTGGAGAGGGAGATGTTGGCTCAGGAGTATTTGGATTTCAAGAGGACTACTAAGACGGTGACGGAGATCACCAATATGTTTACGGAAAGGGATTTCTTCTTCCCTGAGTTTTCTGCCTCTGAGCAGGCTCAGATGACTTGGTGCTTGAGTATGCTCAAGATGAATATTCGGCATTTGTGTCTACCCAGCGATACAGTACCCTTTTTGAGCTTCAGGATGCCGTGAGGAGGAGAGAGATTAAGATAAAGACCTAAGCAAGGTAGAAATGTCAGGCTCTGGTTCACTCCCAGCCTACAGCAACATTGTTCAGGTCTATCGGCTGGAGTTTGGGATCATCTGAAGGGAGGTGCATATCTTTTGTATGTCACAGGTGTGGCGAGCAGGGCCATTTTGGTAGAGATTGTAGGCGAAGTGTGCGATTTTGTTTCCATTGTATCCAAGAAGGCCACATCAGAGCTTCTTGTCCTTTTCCCGTTTTAGGTGAGTTGTTGGATCATTCATCCCTAGCTTGGTAGTTACCCGATGGTCGTCATAGGACGGTCAAAGTCTCGTAGACCGAGATTTGAGTTAGTAGTTCTTCTACTTAGCAATTGTTGAAGTATTGGTATTTATCTGTAATTCTTGTTTATGTTTGGAAGCTCGGTTGTAACATTGGATGATCAATTGGATGAAGTGGCCTTATTGGCTCTATATAATTGAATTATTATTATGAATGGATTAATTATCTTGTCCTTGATTGTATGCGTAACGGAATTTGTGAATGTTGTGTGGATTTGGATTCTACTAGTTATGTGGATATCAGTGGTTGGGATCAAGTAGTAGGGAACCAAAGGAATGTGAAGTTGTGAAATTCTAGTATATTTCAAGTGGGGAAGAGTGAAACCTCGTAGCAGGAAGAACTTGTGCCAAGGTTTGGTTCTCAGTCAGATTCCTCTAAGTTCAAGACTTCCGTATAGTTACTGAATTTTTTGGTTTCGCATCAATATCGTCGTCAATTGTTGGATTTCCCTTCAAGCCGTATTAGTTTTAGTTGTGGCATCATATGTAGGGCATGCTTGTGCTTTAGACTATATGTTGTTAGGAGCCCATGTTGAGGGATGTGATGAGGGATTCCTTGTCTGTTCATATTTGATAGGGCTTAGAGGTTTGACTCATGGCTCGAAGACCTGGTAGGATCATTTAATTTTTGTTGACCCGAGTGTTGTTCTTGGTTAGGATCGGGGATAGGCCCGAGTTCCATTGTTAGTTAGTGGATCAAGTTTAAGCCTAAGCATTGTCAATAGATAGCTAAGCAGGGTTGTCAGAGCTAATGTCACAGCCCAAAACCGAGAACGGCGGAAACGTTTTGGGGCGGAGGACGTCATGTATAGTATCACAACACAGTAATAGTAAATAAGTAAACAAACATCATCCATTGCATTAAATATATAATTTTAATACATGTGTGTTCTTTGTAATGTAATAGACACCAAAAATGAATGAAAAAAGACGAGTCTTGTATGTGCTCCGTCTTCTCAAAAACCTGTCACCGGTACCTGTCTACTGATGACCTGAGAATACAAGTTATTTCGAAAGCGAGTATCAGCAATAAAGCTGGTGAATTCATAAGTATTTTAATGTCTTTGATTTGTAAAACCGCAAGGAAAAGACTTGTAAATGTTTGATGAAACAGTTCGTGTAAGTGTGAAAACCCTAGAAAATCCCATATTTCTAATGGGTTTAGGTCATAAGAATCCTATGTGCTCATACAAACCCTAATGTTTGGATCTAGGTTTCTCTATTGTACATGCAAGTTATCCAAGACTATAAACCCTAATTCTAGCATTCAAGTAATCATATTTGTTGGATTAGTGTCTAAGTCCATCACTATTTTGGTATGTACTTGACCCGATGGTGCATGGTCCTTTTGGGTTGCCTTCACCAAAGCAACTTGATAGGATGAATTATGGAGAGAAAGGATTAAATATGATTTATTAATATATTATGAGAATAATATATTAAAGGAGAAATCATATTGTTTAAATAATATTAGTCAATAATTAATTGGTAATTAGTTTTGTGACTAAAAGAGATTAATTAAACTTAAGGGACTAGAATTGTAATTATAAGATAATTGCAATTTGAGCCATGGATTGCCTTGTATTAAGGGGTGGACGAATTCTATAGGGAAGCCCATAAAGAAATCGTCCAAGGCCTTAATTAAAGGAGTCTATGGGTTGCTTAGGGCTTAAGCATCCAAATTAGGGTTTCCTTGTTAGATATCCCTAATAGCCTCACTATATATATGATCCTTATGACCCAAAAACGTGGTGAAGCTTTCTTCTAGGGTTAGAACACGTTTTGGGCAGACTCCATCCTCTCTCCTCTTCATCCTCTTGCTTATGGTGTTTGTGAACCATTAGAGGAGTGACAATTGTGACTCTAGGCTTTCTAAAGTCAATACAAGGAGATTTGGGACTGTTATTGCTACATAACAATCAAGGTAACATCTTAAACCTATTCTCATGTTAATATGATTACTTGAATGCTATAATTAGGGTTTATAGTCTTGGATAACTTGCATGTACAATAGAGAAACCTAGATCCAAGCATTAGGGTTTGTATGAGCACATAGGATGTCTTATGACCAAAACCCATCAGTGGTATCAGAGCCTAGACTGGTTTCTATTGTATTGATGCATTATATGATTGAAAAAATCGATTTTTGTGTTTCTGGAGGCTGGACTCGCCGAGTCTATAGATGAACTCGTCGAGTCCATGCTGACTCGACGAGTCCATGCCTGACTCGGCGACTCGGCTGGTCAGATGGAGGGAAAACCGGGATTTCTTGCTGTTTTTGCTTAAGGATAGTTGCCTTATCATATTAGATCAATATAAATCCGATTTTATGATATATTTGACTATATTCTTGATCTAATTGAAGATATTTATCAATTAATAAAATATTTGTTTCCTTATGTGATAATTGATTAATTATTTTGATTAAATTGGTAAATTGTTTTGCAAGAAATCACTAAATAAATCTAATATGGATAATTATGTGATTAATTGTTAATTTAGATTATTTGTTATTTGATCCTTGTGTTATGAAAAGTTTCACATTTTCCCCTTTAGGTTTTATAGTTTAAATTTGACCTCAAAAGTTTTGTTGTTTTGAAATTTAAATAGTTGAAACCCTAATGTTTTGAAAAAGATTTCAAAACTTGCCCTAAAGTTTTGGAATTTAAATTTTGATTAATAGTTTAATTTTGATGTATATTTAAATTCTAAACCCTAATGTTTTGAAATGTTTCAAAACATGCCCTGAAGTTTTGGAATTTAAAAGTTGATTAAAAGTTTAATTAGGAATGTTAAATTCTAAGACCCTAGTAATGTTTTGAAAAGTTCAAATCACTCCCTTATGGTTTTATTAATTAATTAAGGTGTATAATTAAAAGAGGTTAAATAAATCCATAAAAGTTTAGGTTAACAATTTAATTGAATTAAAAGTATAATTGTTAAATTAAACCACCTAGTATTTTAAAAGTGTAAAATACACCCTATAATATATATACAACATTAAAAGTCTAACATTATATATAAGTATGAGTAAAAGTCAGTCTTAACGTTAGTAGGCCTCATTCACGAAGCTGGTCTATAAGGGGTGTTTAAGGAAATTGCCTATAAAATGGCGATTGAATGGGTATCCACTCTTACCCACCGCACTTTTGACTAGTGGAGGGTCGTTAGTCGAACGGGTAGGATAGGACGAAACCTTCCATTATAAGTATAATGAATTATTAAAGTAACTAAATGTTTTCATAACATTCCCAATCTTAGTTACTTAGGCAAAAGTGAATTGATGCAATTCCATGAAATTACACTTTGTGCCCTTGCAAAGACGTTAGTGGAGCGTGTGTGGTTTACCGGCACACTAAATGGTTCTAAGCAAAGGTAGCAAAGGGTGACTCAATGTTTTTCATAGTTCGGTGGAGCGTGTGTGGTTTACCGGCACATCGAATAGGTGACTGTAACATGTGAGGGCACCATGTAAGTTTGCATGGTTATTCACACCCGCTTTGTGATCCACGGCATCCCAGTCACAAACAAGAGGGGCATATCGAGATTTAAACATGCGATTGAAATGTTCAGTGAATCTCATAGGATCTAGTAGTTTTCATAGATTTAAAACTTAAATTTCTTTTTCGTTTTTTCATGGTGGAAATTAGTGAATCGTCATTCACTTACCTTCAAATGTTCTGCAATTTGGGTTACTGCATCCCTCTCCCAAGTTGTAGAATATTGTGTTTGGTCCTAGCCTTAGTATCTCATTTGGGTGATTTACTAAGGACTCAATCAATCAACTAACTTGAATTCGTTTTCTCCCGTTTTGTAGATGTCAAAGTTCGACAACTATGGTCTTCCCAAATCCCGTGGAACAAGCATTCCACATGAAGATGGTATTCCATGATTCGATCGAGGAACAAGAAATCATGCTTCACTTCCTCCACCTCCTCCAATTGTTCTCCCTAACCCACAAGTTCGAAGGCTTGAAAATTTCAAACTCACTCAAGCCCTTTTGGCAAGTAAACATAAAGAAGGAAAGTCGGTGTGTGCACACGTCCTAGGGATGAAGTCACACATTGATAGGATCCGTTGTCTGTGAGGAAATGGCTGTTGATTGGGTTCTTCAGTCACTTCCTAACTCATATAGTGAGTTCGTAAGAGAGTACTATATGATGAACCGCGACATGACCGTTATAGATCTCACCTATATGCTTATTGCTGCTAAATCAGCAATGGTTTGGCACAATAGAAAAGCAAAGTAGATTGGTGAATCTGCCTTCAAGACCTCTATGGATATAGACAATGGCAACAAATGACATGCTATGATCGAAAAGTTTGATCATAAGAGAAAGGCAATGTCTGAAGTAGTTCCATGTCATGTTCAAAAAGAGTCAATTTGCTTTTATTGCCAAGAGAAAAGGGCATTGGAGACGAAGCTGCCCCATTTACCTAAGAGATCTAAGAGATGGGAGAGTCGAAACGTATGGCTCTAATATAGGTAAAATCCATTAACTAACTCTTTTAAGCTTCTATTCTAGATTCCTAATACAGAATGTGATAAGATTGCAATTGATGTTTTGTAGGATTGAAGAAAAGAAAGGAAGCTTAAGGGAAGAAGTGAGCAGAATCTAACCGTGAAGGAATGGATTTTGATAGCATTTCTCGAAGATTAGATTCTTTAGCTACTACTTAGAGTTAGAATTAGATAGCTAAGAAACATGTATTAGCATAGTTTTTCAATGAATTGCATTTTAAGGACAAAATGTTTCCGCAATAAAATAAATTTTGATTTTATATTATTTATTTATCCTTGCAATGGCGTATATGAAAAATTGATGTTTGAATGTTTCTATTATTAGCAATAATGGATTTGGTTCTTATTATGTTATTTATGGAAAGTCGAGAGTTTACCAAATAGGGAGAGTTTCTCATCGCCCAAGTTTCAATTTGACAGAAACTTGGAATCATGCAACTTGGTTGCACGATGAATAAGAAATTTCATATTTGGAAATTAGACCAATTCATTGACAAAGTGTCAAGTGAAGGACTAGGAGATCAAGCACACAAAGTTGCGTGTTAATCAAGTCCACCATAAGAGTAACAATGATATTCGTCATGATTGACTAAAGGTTTAGTAAATATGATTATACTTACAAGATTAAGTGTAATTATGAATTGATTGAAAAAGTTTAAATCAATAGCAGAACGAATAAGAAGAATCAAGTAGGCAGAAAGATAAAAGTTTCTTCATTCTAAGAAGAAGGGAGAGTACCTTTTATGCTTTATGATAGGTCTTAATGATTAAGAACCATATCTCAATTGATCCTCTAAGTGAGTCTTAGTACAATTGTATGCTTAAAAAGAGGAATCAAGGATTGGAGAAACGGTTAAATCAAGAAGTCAATCATACTTCGTTCCAAAACAAGTCTTAAAGTTAAGATTGTGAAATTGAGTGAAAAGTATTAATAAGGTTTGTAACATTCATCAAATGTGGAAAGTTGTGATGTCTTGGATAAGACAAAGACCAACTAGGACCAATTTATGAAGAGTTTTGATAAAAGCTACACTAACTCTTGAATATTTGTTTGTCAAGAAACGTTTTGACAAGAGAATCTTATATGTCAAGGAGTCAGTGGGAGTCTTAATGGTCTTGAAAGGTTTCAAGAACAAATCAAATAAACCTTATCAATCATCACTAGCACACGAGTTGAGATTTACAACCTATCGTGCTGACATTATTTTGTTTCTATGCCGTTCCAATCGAGTTAATTATGCATGTGAGTTCTATAAGTTCTCATTTTGAACGCATAAAAGGCAAGGCACCTTGATCAATGGAAAGTACATTGATAGGAAAGGGTGAGCTGCTTAACTACTTGGAAGACATGGTAGGCAGCTATGTTATCATAAGGCAAGAAGTCAAGATTAAGAAAGTTCGGTCCATATGAGTTTGAATTTGTCATAAACTTTGGTTTTAACAAATTCACATGGATAGGAACAAATACACCGTTTAAATCTAAGTGTCATAAGATTCCCTCCTTCATGAAAATGATTGTGTGGAAATGCTTTCACTAAGAAATATTTTAAGAAGATAGTGATTGTAAAATTGCATTCTTGAATTCGATTATGGTTACGGTATCCCTTTCCATAATTTGAATTGTGAGGTTTGGCAATTGTTTACACACACATATGAACTATCTAAGCAAAGGTGTATAAGCTCAAGAAGCCTTGATAAAAGATTATCAAAGCACTAAGTATTAGAAACATGAACTTAAGAAATTCAATAAGCATTGTTTTTCTGAAAGTTAAGCTGTTTCTGAATACATGTCGAAGCTAGTGGGAGCATAAGTGTTATGTTTTATAATAATCATCATGATAGTGGGAGCATAAATGTTATGATTATATGATTATTAAGGCACGTGTTGCAAGTTGGCAATATTAATTATAGAAAACAAGAGTTATACCTTGCAAAGTCGTAAGGGTTGTAAAGTTGTTTTTCTATAATTAAGGGAGAGAATATTATGCTTCATTTCAAATCTAAAGGATTAGGTTGAGAAATTTTAATAAATTTAGTCAAGGGTACATAGTGTGTTCTTAAAATTTCGATTATGATTACGACATTCCTCTTCACAATTCGAATTTTGAGAACATAGCAAATAAAACATTATGCGTCGTGTCCCATACGCTTCGGGTATAGGATCGATAGCATTAAAGAATTTGCAATTCGAATTTTGACATTTGGAAAATTTTAGAATGGTCAAACATTAAAGCATTTGCAATCGATCCTATACCCGAAGCGTATGGCACACGACGCATGATGTTTTATTTGCTATGTTCTCCAAATTCGAATTGTGAAGAGGAATGCTGTAATCATAATCGAAATTTTAAGAACACACTATATACCTTTGACTAAATTTATTAACATTCCACAACCTAAGCCTTTAGATTTGAAATGAATCATAATATTCTCTCCCTTAATTATAGCAAAACAACTATTCCATCCTTACAACTTTGCAAAGAATGACTCTTGTTTTCTATAATTAATATTGCCAACTTGCAATACTTTCCTCAATCATCACACAATCATAACATTTATGCTCCCACTATTATGATGATTATTATAAACATAAGACTTATGCTCCAACTAGCTTTGACATGTGTTCAGAAACGAGCTTAACTTCTAGAAAACAATGGTTATTGAATTTCTTAAGTTCATGTTTCTAATACTTAATGCTTTGATAATCTTTTATCAAGGCTTCTTGAACTTATACACTTTTGCCTTAGATAGTTCATATGTGTGTGTAAACAATTGCCAAACCTCACAATTCAAATTATGGAAAGGGATACCGTAACCATAATCGAATTCAAGAATGCAATTTTACAATCACTATCTTCTTAAAATCTTTCTTAGTGAAAGTATTTCCTCACAGTCATTTTCATGAGGGAATCTTCTGACACTTAGATTCTAATGGTGTATGCGTTCCTATCCATGTGAATTTGTCAAAACCAAAGTTTACGACAAATTCAAACTCATATGGACCGAACTTTCTTAATCTTGATTTCTTACCTTATGGTAGCACAGTTGCCCACCATGTCTTCCAAGTAGTTAAGCAGCTCACCTTTTCCTATCAATGTACTTTCCATTGATCAAGGTCCTTGCCTTTTATGCATTCAAATGAGAACTCATAGAACTCACATGCATAATTAACTTGATTGGAACGACATAGAAACAAAATAATGTCAACACGATAGGTTGTAAACCTCAACTCGTGCGCTAGTGATGATTGATAAGGTTTATTTGATTTGTTCTTGAAACCTTTCAAGACCATTAAGACTCCCACTGACTCCTTGACATATAAGATTCTCTTGTCAAAACGTTTCTTGACA
This sequence comes from Lactuca sativa, assembly GCF_002870075.4. Lineage (NCBI taxonomy): Eukaryota > Viridiplantae > Streptophyta > Magnoliopsida > Asterales > Asteraceae > Lactuca > Lactuca sativa. Next base: position 58,380,120 of record NC_056626.2, on the reverse strand, counting down.
AACAAATATTCAAGAGTTAGTGTAGCTTTTATCAAAACTCTTCATAAATTGGTCCTAGTTGGTCTTTGTCTTATCCAAGACATCACAACTTTCCACCTTTGATGAATGTTACAAACCTTTTTAATACTTTTCACTCAATGTCACAATCTTAACTTTAAGACTTGTTATTGGAACGAAGTATGATTGACTTCTTGATTTAACCATTTCTTCAATCCTTGATTCCTCTTCTTAAACATACAATTCTACTAAGACTCACTTAGAGGATCAATTGAGATATGGTTCTTAATCATTAAGACCTATCATAAAGCATAAAAGCTACTCTCCCTTCTTCTTAGAATGGAGAAACTCTTATCTTTCTGCCTACTTGATTCTTCTTATTCGTTTTGCTATTGATTTAAACTTTTTCAATCAATTCATAATTACACTTAATCTTGTAAGTATAATCATATTTACTAAACCTTTAGTGAATCATGACGAATATCATTGTTACTCTTATGGATCAACACGCAACTTTGTGTGCTCGATCTCCTAGTCCTTCACTTGACACTTTGTCAACGAATTAGTCTAATTTCCAAATATGAAATTTCTCATTCATCATGCAACCAAGTTGCGTGATTCCAAATTTCTGTCCAATTGAAACTTGGGCGATGAGAAACTCTCCCTATTTGGTAAATTCTCGACTTTCCATAAATAACATAAATAAGAACCAAATCCATTATTGCTAATAATAGAAACATTCAAACATCAATTTTTCATATACGCCATTGCAAGGATAAATAAATAATATAAAATCAAAATTTATTTTATTGCGGAAAAATTCGTCCTTATAATGCAATTCACTAAAAAACTATGCTAATACATCTTTCTTAGCAATCTAATTCTAACTCTAAGTAGTAGCTCAAGAATCTAATCTTCAAGAATCTAGAACAAAATTTATTCGATTCTACAAAACATCAAATGTAATCTTATCACATTATGTATTAAGAATCTAGAACAGGAGCTTAAAAGAGTTAGTCAATGGATTTTACCTAGAGTAGAGCCATACGTTTTGACTTTCCCATCTGTTAGATCTCTTAGGTAAATATGGCAACTTCGTCTCCAATGCCCCTTCTCTTGGAAATAAAAGCAAATTGACTCTCTTGGAACAGGACATGGAACTACTTTAGACATTGCCTTTCTCTTATGATCAGACTTTTCGATCATAGCATGTCTTTCGTTGCCATTGTCTATATCAATAGAGGTCTTGAAGGCAGATTCACCAATCAACTTTGCTTTTCTATTGCGCAAAACCATTGCTGATTCAGCAGCAATAAGCATGTAGGTGAGATCTATAAGGGTCACGTCGTGGTTCATCATACAGTACTCTCTTACGAACTCACTATACGAGTTAGGAAGTGACTGAAGAACCCAATCAACAACCATCTCCTCACCGACAACGGATCCCATCATTATTAACCTATCAATGTGTGACTTCATCCCTAGGACGAGTGCACACATCGACTTTCCTTCTTTATGTTAACTTGCCAAAAGGGCTTGAGTGATCTTGAACTTTTCAAGACTTTGAACTTGTGGGTTAGGGAAAATAATTGGAGGAGGAGGAGTAAGTGAAGTATGATCTCTTATTCCTCGATTGAATCGTGGAATATCATCTTCATGAGGAATGCTTGTTCCACGGGATTTGAGAAGACCATAGTTTCCAAACTTTGACATCTACAAAACGGGAGAAAACAAATTCAAGTTAGTTGATTGATTGAGTCCTTAGTAAATCACCCAAATGATATACTAAGGCTAGGACCCAACACAATATTCTAAAACTCGGGAGAGTGATGCCGTAACCCAAATTGCAGAACATTTGAAGGTAAGTGAATGACCATTCACTAATTTCCACCATGAAAAAAGAAAAAGAAATTTAAGTTTTAAATCTATGAAAACTCCTAGATTCTATGAGATTCATTGAACACTTCAATGGCATGTTTATATCTCGATATGCCCCTCTTATTTGTGACTGATATGCCGAGGATCACAAGCGGGTGTGAATAACCATGCAAACTTACATGGTGCCCTCACATGTTACAGTCATCTATTCGATGTGCCGGCAAACCACACACGCTCCACCGAACTATGACAAACATTGAGTCACCCTTTTCTACCTTTGCTTAGAACCATTTAGTGTGCCAGTAAACCACACACGCTCCACTAACGTCTTCGCAAGGGCTCAAAGTGTAATTTCATGGAATTGCATCAATTCACTTTTGCCTAAGTAACTAAGATTGGGAATTTTATGAAAAGATTTAGTTACTTTAATAATTCATTATACTTATAATGGAAGGTTTCGTCCTATCCTACCCGTTCGGCTAACGACCCTCCACTAGTCAAGAGTGCGGTGGGTAAGAGTGGATACCTATTCAATCGCCTTTTTATAGGCAATTTCCTTAAACACGCCTTATAGACCAGCTTCGTGAATGAGTCCTACTAACGGTAAGACTGACTTTTAGTCATACATATATATAATGTTAGACTTTTAATGTTATATATATATATATATATATATATATATATATATATATATATATATAGTATAGGGTGTATTTTACACTTTTAAAATACTAGGTGGTTTAATTTAACAATTATACTTTTAATTCAATTAAATTGTTAACCTAAAATTTTATGGATTTATTAATCCTCTTTTAATTATACACCTTAATTAATTAATAAAACCATAAGGGAGTGATTTGAACTTTTCTAAACATTACTAGGGTTTTAGAATTTAACATTCCTAATTAAACTTAATTTTAATCAACTTTTAAATTCCAAAACTTGAGGGCAAGTTTTGAAACATTTCAAAACATTAGGGTTTAGAATTTATATATACATCAAAATTAAACTATTAATCAAAATTTAAATTCCAAAACTTGAGGGCAAGTTTTGAAACCTTTTTCAAAACATTAGGGTTTCAACTATTTAAATTTCAAAACAACAAAACTTTTGAGGTCAAATTTAAACTATAAAACCTAAAGGGGAAAATGTGAAACTTTTCATAACACAAGGATCAAATAACAAATAATCTAACTTAACAATTAATCACATAATTATCCATATTAGATTTATTTAGTGATTTGTTGCAAAACAATTTACCAATTTAATCAAAATAATTAATCAATTATCACATAAGGAAACAAATATTTTATTAATTGATAAATATCTTCAATTAGATCAAGAATATAGTCAAATATATCATAAAATCAGATTTATATTGATCTAATATGATAAGGCAACTAGCCTTAAGCAAAAATAGCAAAAAATCCCGGTTTTCCCTCCATCTGACCAGCCGACTCGCCGAGTCAGGCATGGACTCGTCGAGTCAGCATGGACTCGGCGAGTTCATCTATGGAATCGGCGAGTCCAGCCTCCAGAACCACAAAAATCGAATTTTTCAATCAAATAATGCATCAATACAATAGAAACCAGTCTAGGCTCTAATACCACTGATGGGTTTAGGTCATAAGACATCCTATGTGCTCATACAAACCCTAATGCTTAGATCTAGGTTTCTCTATTGTACATGCAAGTTATCCAAGACTATAAACCCTAATTCTAGCATTCAAGTAATCATATTAACATGAGAATAGGTTTAAGTTGTTACCTTGATTGTTATATAGCAATAACAATCCCAAATCTCCTTGTATTGACTTTAGAAAGCTTAGAGTCACAATTGTCACTCCTCTAATGGTTCACAAACACCATAAGCAAGAGGATGAAGATGAGAGAGGATGGAGGCTGCCCAAAAACGTCTACAAACCCTAGAGAAGTCTTAGCCACGTTTTTGGGTCATAAGGGATCTATATATAGGAGGCTATTAGGGTTATCTTAACATGGAAACCCTAATTTGGATGCTTAAGCCCTAAGCAACCCATACACTCCTTTAATTAAGGCCTTGGACGATTTCCTTATGGGCTTCCCCATAGAATTCGTCCACCCCTTAATACAAGGCAATCCATGGCCCAAATTGCAATTATCTTATAATTACAATTCCAGTCCCTTAAGTTTAATTAATCTCTTTTAGTCACAAAACTAATTACTAATTAATTCTTGACTAATATTAATTAAACAATATGATTTCTCCTTTAATATATTATTCTCATAATATATTAATAAATCATATTTAATCCTTTCTCTCCATAATTCATCCTATCAAGTTGCTTTGGTGAAGGCAACCTAAAAGGACCATGCACCATCGGGTCAAGAACATACCAAAATAGTTATGGACTTAGACACTAATCCAACAATTTCCTACTAGTATAAAAAGTAATCTTCTACCAAGACCCGATTGTTTTTTATGTTTACTTCTTGTAAAAGTGTGTAATTTTCCCATGTGTAACTATTATTATCAAAATATAGTCTACTTCATCGTTTATGTGAGCATGTCACAAAATAAAAGTAAAAGGGAAACATTATATAATCATGTAAGTATTATCCTTTGGTACTAGGATAAACACGACAGAGTATCTTGCCGAATAGTATTAACCATAGACATCCGTCGATGTGCATTTTCCCTCTGTAGCTAACAGTTGCGTGTAGAATGGTTAGTCCCGTACTTATATAATAGTATCTACTCATATAATATGTAATAGTATCTCATCATATAGTATGTAATCGTATCTCTTCCTATAGTATGTAATAGTATTCCTTCATATAGTATGTAATACAGTTGTATAGACTCATGAATGAACTGACTCATGTATGTTCCATTTGTACTAGGAATAGTAGGTAGTATTTCCCAAACTATACCTATTATAGTTTGCTAGTAATGTAGTTGGAAGTGTCCATGTATGTTTATACACATTTGCTATACAAGGTGTTGGAGCTGCAGTCACAGCCATCCTATCAAATGCATATACATATACTTACTTGATAAATGTATAGACATGATTTATATGAATACATAAGTGAACAAAGAGGTTTTGTAATACATTTAAAAGGTTTGAAACAATAAAATAACCATGACTTGATGTCAGTTTATAAAGCTATTTAAAAGTAGTTTGTTTGGTAAAACGTTTCGATAGTATAGTAAATTCATCTGTTTGGTAGTTATTAATCACATGTGATTGATATAATAACTATGATATTCAAATTTTATTCCCCCTATAAAAGTATTTAAAATCATGCAAGAGCATTTAAAAGGTTTGTTTAAGGGGTATGAACTCACTTGAAATGAGTGATGTGATAGTAGGATTGGTAAAGGATGCTAAGTGTCCCGTGAGGAATTGAACACACACAGTGATCCTAGTTAACATAGTAAAACATATATGTAACTAATTAGTGATTTAACAACTGATTAATCATGTTAAAACACCCTAGGACTTTGAAAAACACTTTGATTCAAGTGCTAGAAGTAACAAGGGTTGTATCTAAGGGTTGTATAGCCACTTAAGGGAGTTTTCGGTCCAAGTGGTATGTTTCTTGTGGTTTTTGGTCCATATGGCTTTCGGTCCATATGGTTTTCGGTCCAACAGGTTTTCGGTCCAAAAGGTTGACCGAAAACTCTTAATCTTTGATGCATAAGGCGATTTCCAAGGGCTTTCAACAAGCAAAGAAGTGTTCTAGGCTCAATACTAAGCATTAGGAAAGGCTTAAAGTCATTTTGCACCTTTCATAAGGGTTTTCGGTCTAAGGAGATGCACGAGACCGAAAACACCTTTTTTCTTAGATAAATGGATGTTTTCAAGGCTCTAAATTAAGTATCCTTACTAGATAACAAGCATAGAAGATAGATACTTACAATATGGAAGCAAAGAAGTGTGTTTCGGCCCAAAACACTAGTGTGTGTTCTTGGTGTTCTTGGTGTAACTAAGAATACTTGAAGATCTACCTAAATAGGTAAGAAACACTTACGTTTTAAAGATCTAGAAAGAAAAATCGGATGATACTTGAGGGGATTTTGGTTCTTGTTCTTGAAGGAGTGAAAAAGTGAAAAATATGACTAAGTGTCATATATATACTCATGGGGGTTTTCGGTCCAAATGCTATTTGGGCCGAAAACTCCTAACTCTTGGAGTTTTTGCGAAAATGATGCACAATGAACCTAGGGCATCCTCTCTCCTGGTATTCGTTGAAGTACTAAGCTTTAAAACACTTAAACTGACTCCAAAATGCTTAACAGATAGCAAGAACAGTTCTGATTTCTATTGAAGTGAATGATTGTTCAGAATAGAAATTTCGGGTTGTCACAGCTAAGTAGGAGCATGGCACATTTTGGTATGTGACCAGTTGGTTCTCTTCACTATGGTGCACTTATGTGCGGGGATTATCATGACGACGTTTGGCCGATGAGGTTTCGAGCCAATCAAATCTATGGGTTTTTATTAGTTTGGTTGATGTAAGGGGTTGCATCATGAAGTGGAAGCGAGAGCTGATTTTGAGTAGGAAATCTAATTCAAGTGGGGGAGAATTGTAACATCATGTTTCCCGTCATTTCTTATTTTAGGTTCATGGTCGGGAAGTCAATTGTGTAAAAGCTTTGGTACTTAAGGAGGTAAATATTAGACAGTGTGGAAGGAGGTAACGATCGATATAAAGAACGTTGAAAACGGAGTTGGAACGAAGTAGTTATGACCGTTTGAAGTTACGACGATTTTTGGGTTAGCCGTGTACGCTAGGCGTACTAGGTCATCCCTAGTTCGCTGGACATACCAGGAGTACGTTGGGCATACACAACTAGTTCCCAAACCCTATTTTCATGGTTTGAGCCCTATTTAAGCTCCTTAACTTCGGCAAAGCCATTCCATTCTTATCCCCCACCATTACAACACCTTCTCTTGAAACCTAACCCTAGTTTAAGCCTTGTGAGCAAAAAAAATGTGTTTTTAATTTCTTTGGAGTGTTCTTGGTAAACCTTGGAGTATAAGGAACTCATTAAAAAGCGTTGGTTGCATTGGAGCTTGTAGATCCAGACCTTGTTCACCTTGATCTTTCTTCTAGAGGTATAAAGTTTGAACTTTCTTCTAGAGGTATAAAGTTTGAAAAATTGTTGGTTGCATTGGAGCTTGTAGATCCAGACCTTCTTAGATCTAGCTAATTTTGAGTGTTATGAGCTTTTGGTCACTTTAAGTGCATAAAGTTTAGATCTTGGAAGTTTGTGACGTTGTTATGGATAAAGTTGGAAACTTTATCTATCTAAACATCATATTTATTCAAATTGGAATGTTGGAGACTTGGACTTAATGCTATAAGTTGAAAAATATGCACTTTTGGTCCGTTTATGACTTAATGACTATATCTTGTTTGTTGGGACCATTCTAATGGATAAAGTTGGAAATTTTATCCATTATGGAGCTATTAGGAACCATCAAAATGTGATCTTGGTCCTTCTATCCCATCCACGCAATAGTTGTGATGTCTTAATGGATTAATAAGTTAGGATTTTTGCTTTTGGACCTTCCCTAGCGTTGGAGTTTGGGATCAACTGAAAGGAGGTGCAAATCTTTTGTATCTCACAAGTGTGGCGAGGAGGGCCATTTTGGTTGAGATTGGAGGCGAAGTGTGCGAGTTTGTTTCCATTGTGTCCAAGAAGGCCACATCAGAGCTCATTCTTCTTTTCTCGTTTTCAGTGAGGTGTTGGATCCTTCACCACTAGCTTGGCAGTTACCGGACAGTCGTCATGGGACGGTTAGAGTCCCGGAGACCGAGATTTGAGTTAGCAGTTCTTATATTTAGCATTTATTACGGTGTTGGTATTTATCTATAATTTTTATTGATGTTTGGAAGTCCGATTGTAACCTTGGATGATAAATTGTAAGAAATTGTCTTTTTGGCTCTGTTTAATTGAATTATTATTATGAATGGATTAATTATCTTGTCCTTGATTGTATGCGTAATGGAATTTGTGAATGTTGTGTGGATTTGGATTTTGTTGTGTATGTGGATATCAATGGTTGGGATCAATTAGTAGAAAGGACTATGAAGTTGTCAAATTCAAGTATATTTCATGTGGGGGAGAGTGGGACCTCGTAGCAGTAAGACCTTGTGCCAAGGTTCAGTTCTCAGTCAGATTCCTCCAAGTTCAAGACATCCATACAGTTGCTAAATTTTTCGGTTTCGCGTCAAGTTCATTGACATCTATTGGATTTCCCTTGAAGTCGTATTAGTTTTAGTTGTGGCATCATATGTAGGGCATGCTTGTACTTTAGACTCTAGGGTGTTAGGATGTAACGCCCGCAGATCCGGGCTAGCCAATTTAGAGACAATGAGCGTCAAAAATGAGTTTTTAATGGAAGATTATTTAGAAGGATTAATCTTAACCAAGTTGTATAATATGTCTCAAGGGTTCCGTACATATAAAGAACGCCAAAATCCGAGTTATAACGAATAAGTTATGGCCCGTCGAAGTTTTACGGCCAAATCGGCATGGCACTGGGAGACGTAAATAGTGAATTTTTGATAAAGTACTTTTTAGCCTTAGTGATCTAAACAAAATTTGTAGTGTATGTTAAACTGAGAACATACAAATAAAAGAACGTCCAAATCTGACTTCGTATGAGGAAGTTATGAATTTTCTAAGATTTGGCATAGCAGTGCACGCCCCGAAACTCGAATTTTAGATCGAGCAGTTTCTGGCCTACGCGACCTAATTGAGAATTTAAGATCTCATTAATAGGAACTCAACAGTAAAAAGACAGACGAAAACAGAGTTCATATGTAGAAGTTATGAATTTTACGCGGAAATTTAACAGTATAATCTCATCGTACTGTTAAATTTAAGATCGGTCGAGAAGTAGCCGATGGAGTCAAAATGAAAGTTGTAGATCTTATTTTTACCTACGCGTGGATATAAAGAACGTCGAAAACGGAGCTCTTATGCAAAAGTTACGGGTTTTAGAAGTCGGCAGGGTGTTGCCGCAAAAAGGGTGACGTGGCACAATCTTGGTCATTACTTTCTCCCCAAGGCTTACCACTAGATGGTGACATGTGGCACCAATTTCAGCCATATTTCACCCTATAAATACAACCCCTTCCACCCTCATTTTCTTCACACATTTCCCATTCTTTCTTCTCTTTACTCTCTCTCTAGAACTCTCTAGCCCCGAAACCCCCCGAAAAGCCTAAGGAACCTCCCTAGCATGAGGCGGAAGCCCCGGAGTGCTCGACGGCTCAGAGAAGAAGAGATTTTCGACTTGGGAACGCTGCTCCAATCAAAGCCCAGTTTCTATAAAACCTGCTGTAAGTGAGCTACGTCTACGCTATTTTTAATATAGCTTTTATTTAATTATAGTAACGTTATTAGGAACTTATAATAAGTACTTGAGCTATTATTATGGGTTATATAAGTATTTTTTAACACTTATATAATAGTAATAATAGCTATACTATTAATTAGTCTCGACGAATAATAGACTAAACTCTAGTGGTAATAATACTAGGTTTCGTCGAAGGAAATTATTTTTTAAGAAGCGAAGGGCTATCTGAGTTCGGAATCACCACCTTTTCAAGTGAGTGAATGGTCTCTTTCATCTTACACATAGATATGAAATATTTTATATACACTACGTGTTATGTGTGCATATTATATGTATACTTGCTATATATGCTGGATGAACGATTTTATACAAGTTTTATATGATTTAAAATGTATATATATTTATATCTATGTAATATGTTGGGTAAAACATGGGTAGATGAAATATGAGTTGGATGATGAGTTGAGAGGTGATGTAGACCATGAGGTAAGGGTGAGAGGTGGACGATGTGAGAAGCCTTGTTCCCAAAAGTTGGCCCCGTCATCTAGCAGAGTATGGATGACAATCACGGACTATTCTAGACAGTCCAGTGGAACACTAGCAGGCTCGCAACCTATAGGTGTTGTGAACGATGTGTTCACCGGTGTACTCTAAAAACTCATTGGCATGTATTGCGAGTGGAATCTCGCAAACGATACTGTCAATAAACGAGATAACCCTAGTAGCAGTGCTGAAAGGACGATACTAGCAGCTGCGCCTCATATAGAATGTCACAATTCTGGCAGCTGCGCCTAAGTGATAAAACTAGCAGCTGTGCTTGATAGTTGTGTCATTGACAGCGATGGACTTCGTACCTATTCCTTAGGATAATCCTTAGGAATGAATGAATGAGAAATAGATGATTCTTAGGGTAGACCCTTAAGAGTAAAAAAGATAATGGGGATGGGTAATTGGGTTAACTGTTTGATGATTAAACAAAATAATTATATTATTGTGGGTTGAAAACCCTATGTACTCACCAGGTTTCCCAACCTGACCCACTCAGTTTATTTATATCACAGGTGTTGATATGAAGTCACATTACATTGAGAGGTTCTGTTTATGCTTATGTTTCTGTATTGACGATGACATCCCAAATGTTTTAAAATGAATAAAAATACTCTTCTTCGGAAATGCCCTGCTAACGTATTTATCATGTTTCACTGGGAACAAATTCCGCACATTTTTATTAAAAAGAGGTACTCTAATTTTTATAAAGCATAAACAAAATCACTCTTTTCTAGCTGTGAAAATAGGGATGTCACATAGGAGCCCAGGTTGAGGGATGTGATGAGTTCTTCTTTGTTTGCTCTTGTTTTATAGGGGCTTGGAGGTCTGAGTCACAACCCGAAGACCTGCTAGGATCAGTTAATTTTTGTTGGCCCGAGTGTTCTTGCTGGTTAGTGGATCGGGGGTAGGTCCAAGTTCCGTTTTCAGTTAGTGGATCAACGTTAAGCCTGAGCGTTGTCAGTAGGTAGTTAAGCATGGTTGTCGGAGCCAAGTAGGAGCATGGCACAGTTTGGTATGTGACTAGTTGGTTCTCTTCACTATGGTGCACTTATGTGCGGGATTAGCATGACGACGTTTGGCCGAGGAGGTTTTGTGTGACATCCTCAATTTCACGGCCAGAAAAGACCGATTTGTTTATGCTTTGTTTTTAAAATCATAGTAATCTTTTACAGAAAACAGTTGTGGAATTTGTTCCCAAAACAAAATATGATAAAAATTTATCAAAGCATTTCTTTAAAGAAATGTATTTTCATTATATAACAAAATCTCGGGATGTCATGTTCAATACAGACCAAAAGCATAAACAGAACAAAATAGACCTTACAATAGTTATTCATAACTACTGGCCTATAATCGAAAATCTCTCGTTATGTTAGCCAACATATGCGCTCGTGCCATAATCTGTAATACAAAGAAAACTGAGTGGGTCAAGCTTGGGAGCCTGGAGAGTATATAGGATTTTCAACCCACAATAAATAATTATATTTCATTTCACCAACCAACAATAACCCGATTACCCATTCCCGTTATCCTCACTTTATGTCCCTAAAACAACAACTATCACAAGGGACCTAATCTAGGATTTTCATCGGGACGGACACAACTATAGAGGGGTTTCCTCAACAATAAATATCCTAAGGCAACCATGAGGGGGATAGAATACAACAAATGAACACCCAAGTTCACCAACACCTACTGGTTATGAGCCTGCTAGCATTCCACAGGACAGTCTAGAAAGAGTTTGTGATCGTCATCCATATTTTGCTGAAGGACTAGATCACAATCACATCGATGCCTCTCATCATTTTATTTCATCACACACCAACTGTCTACCCATGCTCTACCCAACATATTAGTAGATAAAAATATATACATTTATATACAGCTTAAAACCTGTACAAATCATTCATCCAACAATTATTTCAAATAATCAAATATTATACAAACACGTAGCACGTATTTTATTTAGAATAATTCATATCTATGTATTAGAAGAAAGAAACTACACACTCACTTGATTAGATGATGCTCGGACAGCACTACAGCTCTAAAAGCAGTATTGTTCGGTGAAACCAGGAGATCTTCACAAAAACTGGGCTTCTCGTGGGCAGATTTTCGGCTTGACAACTCTATTTCTCGGGATCTTCAGGGCGTCGGGACTTGCTTCGGGTGTCGAGATGATATCGGGGCTTCGGGGGTATAAATTGCCAAGAAAAAGGAAGATTAAGGGAGTGAAAGGAAAGGATTTAGCAAACAAAAATGGCAACCCTCGCTTTCTATTTATAGGAGGGGTCTGGCCTCTAAACGCAGCGCGTTACCTGAATGAACGCAGCGTGTTCCGCCATGCGTCATTGCTTATAAACTTCGGACTTGAGAGGCGACGAGACAGGCTCTAGGCTCCGAACGCGGCGCGTTCCCCCTTTGGGATGTGCGCCTCAAACTTCAGAAAATCATAAATCTCACATACAATCTCCGATTTCGACGTTCTTTATATCTACGCATAGGTGAGAGTATGCTCTACAACTCTTGTTTAGACTCCGTCGGCTAATTTTGAATTTATTTTTATTATGTTATTTTTAGTAGGCCGGGACAGAAAAACTCTATTATAAATTCAAAACTTCTTCATCCGACGTCCGTATTTTTCTGTCTTTCAACCGTTGGACTACTATCGACGAGATCTTCGATTCTCGTTTAGATTGTTCCGGCTAGAAACCATCGATCTCATATTCAAACTTTGGGTTGTATACCGCTAAGTCGAAACGTAGAAAAATCATAACTTCATCATACGGAGTTAGATTTAGACATTCTTTTTATGGACGCTCTCGGTTTAACGTATTCTACGACTTTCATTTAGATCGCTAAGGCTAAATATCGTTGTAACGTAAATTCACTTTTTACGTCGCGCTGTGTCGTGCCGGTTTTATCGCGAAACTTCGACAGGTCATAACTTCTTCGTTATATCTCGGATTTCAACGTTCTTTATATGTACGGAATCCTTGTAACATATACTACAACTTAGTTAAGATTATTTATTCTAAACACTCTTCTATCAAAACGTCATTTTTGACACTTATTGTCTCTAAATTGACTAGCCTGGATCTACGGGCGTTACATTTTGAGCCAATCAAATCGGTGGGTTTTTGGTTAGTTTGGTTGATGTAAGGGGTTGCACCATGAAGTGGAAGCCAGAGCTGATTTCGAGGACAAAATCTAATTCAAGTGGGGGAGAATTGTAACATCGTGTCTCCTGTCATTTCATATTTCAGGGTCGAGGGTCGGAAGTCGATTGTGTAAAAGCTTTGGGCCTGAAGTAGGTAAATATTATACCTTGTGGAAAGAGGTAACGATGGTTGACAGATCTATCACTTGAATTGTGTTTTGGGTCGAAGGGTATAAAGGAAAAGTCATAGGTCGGGTTCTTGCATGAATTATGGATTTTTGTTCGAGAAGTTTTTAGTCTAATATATTTAGATAATATTTGAGATCTCTTCAACATCTATACATTGATATAAAGAACGTTGAAAACGGAGTTAGAACGAAGAAGTTACGACCGTTAGAAGTTATGACGATTTTTGGGTGCCCAAACCCTATTGTCGTGGTTTCAGTCCTATTTAAGCTCCTTAACTTCCCCAAGTCCAGTCCATTCTCAGCCTCTACCTCTCCAACACCATCTCTTGAAACCCTCCTTAGCTCGGCTCTTACACCCCGCATACTCACAATCTAGATCGGGCTCCCCATAGGCGTACGACCGATGTACTACAGTTATGCCCAACGTATTCAATGGCTTAACAACTTCATTTTGAAGGCTTAATTTCTTAAGTCACTACGTCTAACTTTCAGTCATAGTGACAAATGGAATCCCAAACTATAAATTTTCCAACATTATGGTTCTAGATGTCTAGATCAAGCCCAACAACAAAACCCTAACTTGTCTTAACCACTAAAGCTCTTAATGGCTTGCATAAAGGAATCTCAAGGGCCAAGATCATATTTTATGGCCCAAGACATGGAAATACGTCCAAAAGGGCAGCTCAACAATCAATAACATGTCATACACAAGGACATATTTGGGGACAAAAGCTCATATTTTCAACATCCTAGCAAGATATAGCAACTTATTAATCAAGGTTGAAACTTTTTACCTTCTAGAGATGGAGAATGACGTAAAACTTCCAGATACAAGCTTGCTTGTAGCTTCTAGGGTTCACCACCACCTTCTTCCTCCTTTGGAACACACAAAAACCTCTCAAAAGTCTTCAAAATGCACTAAAGGGGCTAGGGTTTGCTAAGGAACGTCTCAAATGATGGAGGCTGGAAATGGGGTGAAGATAGGGAACTTAAGGATCAATAAATAGGGTCCAAACCCTCAAGATTAGGGTTTTTGGTCCAAAAAAAGTACGCTCAGCATAATCAAAAGGCGTCATTCCATTAAAAGGCCTCACTCCCCGCATACCATGCCGGTACGCCCAACATACTCTGATTTGCCCAAAATTACAATAATGCCACTATGGGCCGTTTTGCAAAAACAACTCATTCCAAGGGTCAAAAAGGTAATATTAAAATCGAGTTAATATAATTCTCCCCCACTCAAATTGGATTTCGTCCTCAAAATCTTTCCCTTCTACATCCTTCTACTGTGACGAACCGGCCTGACCGAACTCTCTGAGTTCTGAATACATTTTGAGAATCACCTCTACACCGCTAACAACTACCATCTTGTTGTGTAAAATCAATGTTTATCAGGAATACCACCCCTCGCGATGAACGAACCTTGGATTTTTGCCCTAAGCCATAGAAATATCCCACCTCCGTGATTGAACTGAATGATTATAGAGTTACTAATGCAACCTCAGCTAACCGCATAGTTCCAACCAATTCATCAGTGAGTCTTAAGATTCCTTCTGATGCACTGCCAACGTCGTGTGCACCATCGTGATGAGAACTAACTGGACATATACCAAACTAGGCCACACTCATTTTGGTTCCGACAACCCTGCTTAGCTATCTACCGACACTACCTAGGTTTAAGCTAGATCCACTAACCAATAACGGCACTCGGGCCTACTGCGATCCACTATCCAATAACAACACTCGGGCCTACCCCGATCCACTAACCAACGAAAACACTCGGGCCGAAAAAATTAACTGATCCTACCAGGTCTTCAGACCATAACTCAGACCTCCAAGGCCTAATCAAATAAGACCATGCAAGGAGACCCTCATCACACCCCTCAACCTGGGCCCTTAACACCCTAGAGTTTTAAGCACAAGCACACACTATTTATGATGCCACAACTAAACCTAATAAGTTTAGGAAGGAAATCCAACAACTTGAAATGACTTTAACGTGAAAGCGAAAGATCCAAAAATTACACAGAAGTCTTGAACTTGGAGAAATTCAACTGAGAACCGAACTTTGGCACAAGGTTTTCTTGGTATGAGGTACCACCCTCCCCCACTTGAGATATACTAGAGTCTAATGAATTTCAAATTCTTAGTTACTTAGACTATCTTGAACCCTACTACTTGATCCCAACCAATGATATGTAAGTACACAGGAGAATCTAAACCCACACAAGACTCATAAATCCCAATATACATATACAATCTAATGACAAGGATAAATAATTCATTCATACAAGAAATTAAATTAACCAAGGCTAAACAGAATAATTCCATTTAATTGATCATCCGAGTTACAACTGAACTTTGAAACACAACAGAAATTACGGATAAAGACCACTACTACCACAATTACTAATAAGAAGAACTGCGAGCTCAAATCTCGGTCTCCGGGACTTCGGCCACCCCATGCCGACTGTCGGGAAACTGCCAAGCTAAGGGTGTATGATCCAACACCTCACTGACAACGATATAAGGACAACGAGCTCTAATATGGCCTTCCTAGCAGCAATGAAAACAAACTTGTGCACTCCCCCTGCAGTCTCTTCCAAAATTACCCTCCTCGCCACACCTACGACATACACAAGGTCCGCACCTCCCTCCAACATATCCCGAACTCTGGCCAGAGGACTTGAACCACTTTGCTACAGGCTTGGATGATCTGAAGCCTAACGTGTTAGATTAGCGTCTAAGTCCATAACTATAATTGGTATGTACTTGATCCGACTCGGCATGGTCCATTTGGGTTGCACGACATCAGAACATTTGGATAGACTGTTTGTGAGGAGAGGACATTTGTGACATATTAATATATTATAAGTTCTAATATATTAATATGAAATCATGTTATTTAATTAGTATTGATCAAAATTAATTGGGACTAAATTTAGTGATCAAAAAGAGACTAATTAAATATATGGGGATTGATTGTGTAAATCATTCACTCTTGTATATGTGGCTTATGATCCATGATTCCTTATGTTGGGTTTAACACATGTGGTGATCCATGGATATGATGGATTTTAGCCATAAGAACATCCTATGTGCTCATGCAACCCTAATGCTTGGATCTAGGTTTCTCTATTGTACATGCTATTCATCCAAGACTTTAAACCCTAAATCTAGCATATGATAATCAATATTAACATAAGAATGGGTTTAAGATATTACCTTGATTGTTATGTAGCAATAACAATCTCAAATCCTTCTTGTAATGACTTTAGAAAGCTTAGAGTCATAAATGTCACTCCTCTAATGGTTCACAAACACCAAGAGCAAGAGGATGAAGAGGAGAAGAGAAGGAGGCTGCCCAAAACATGTAGAAACCCTAACCAATTAGTTCACCACGTTTTTGGGGCTTAAGGGTTCCTTAAATAGTGAGGCTATTAGGGTTATCTAACAAGGAAACCCTAATTTGGATGCTTATGCCTTAAGAAACCCATGTACTCCTTTCTTAAAGGCCTTTGCACGATTTCTAATGGGTTGCCCCATAGAATTCGTCCACCCCTTTAATATGGAGTCCATTAGCCCAATATTCAACTACCACACAATTGACAGTTCTAGTCCCTTAAGTTTAATTAATGTCTTTTAGCCACAAACTTAATTCTTATTAATTCTTGACATATTAATTAAACAATATGATTTCTCCTTTAATATATTATTCTCATAATATATTAATAAATCATATTTAATCCTTTCTCTCCATAATTCATCCAATCAAGTTGCTTTGGTGAAGGCAACCCAAAAGGACCATGCACCATCGGGTCAAGTACATACCAAAATAGTTATGGAGTTAGACACTAATTCAATAGTCTCCCACTTGGATAAGTCTAATAAGTATTCGGCATATGACTTCAGATCCTGATCTGCAATCGTAGCTTTCTAAAGCTGTTGTCAACTCTGATTTTATCAGATACGCGTGTCCTTTAGATAAGGGATCATATATTCCTCCATTCTAGATATTATCGTATAGACTGAGACATGGATCTAAATCATTCTCTCTATCTATGTGCTGTTTCCCGAATTCAGATTTATGACGACTGACAACAAACTACAATTGAACACATCAATTTAGTCCCGGCTTGGCCAAGCGCTTAGGTGCCATCACTAAATCATCGAGGGGCCCACAGATATCTCTTTTATCCTACTTTGGATAAAAGGAACGGATAAACTTTGACTCAGTGCTCGCTTGCACTCACTCACCAAATCACACACAACAATATGTTTTACAACACCAAGTTACTGGTGCATTTACATATTATCAATGTGCAACCGACTCGCAAGTTACAACTCACACATCTCGGTTTCAAGAATATAAGATATTATCGTCTCACCAATCACTCGTGATAAAATCCATGAAGTGATCCAAGTGAGCGTGGGTTTAATCCAATGCTCAAATCATATTCATAAGCACTCATGAACGTTGCAGCAAACATTTGCTTATGTCTACTGCTCTTTAGACAATCCACACACCGATTCACGATAGTCTTCATTCATATCTACTTCCAACATATGAACGACTATGGTCCGTTCGAATAATTTGAATGTCCTTAACCAATTAAATTATTCAGGAAGTCAAAACATGCAAAGTGAACACAAGGATAATACTCATCCCATATGGCCTCAAACCTTTGAGTATAAATAAAACACCTTTTATTCATCACCATATCGATTACTCATTATTTGTTGTTTCGAGTAATCAACTTCTTACTTGAATTATTACCACACTTGTCCCATGCTCTTAGCATGCACACAATGTTTACCTATGGTTGTTACTTTGTGAAATAGATCAAATGAACACATTACCAATCATACTAATTTCACAACTCCCAATCCTTTCTACAAGTGAAAGAATATCAAATTCTTGCCACTTATAGAATATGCTAGATTCTAACATTTTATGCAATGATCCTTTCATAATATCACTGCACTAAAGTCACAATGATTATTGCCAACGAAATTGCAAAGTCCTCTATCGGGGATTGTTACAAGACAATTCCATAGATGTTATGTCTTTCACTCAAAGTACATTCCTTTGAACATCCTTTTACATAAAAGTTTCTAATCTAGACATTGATTCTCAATATCCAACTCCCAATATGGAAACCTTTCCATACTTACCATATGACAACTCATTCTTAATAGAATCTTATCTATTCATAATAATGTCGATATGCTCCATCCATTATCATACTTCCAACTACTCACAAGCGACCAATCCTTAGCAAGCTTTGGATCGTCCTTTGATAGTTGTTTAATTATCTTAGTCAAAACCGATTCTAGTCCTTTTTCCCTCTAAATGCGCTAGAAATCTGGAAAATTTTAGAATGGTCAATTATTATAGCATTTGCAATCTATCCTATACCCAAAGCGTATGGGACACGATGCATAATGTCTTACATAAAGATTTGATACTTTATCAATCTTCTACCATAATGTCTTATGTGTCATGTTCTTATGATTCGAATTATGAAGAGGAATGTCGTAATCATAATCAAAATTTAAGAACTCACTATGTATCCTTGACTAAGTTTATTAACATTCCATAACCTAAGCCTTTAGTTTTGAAACGAAGCATAATATTATATCCCTTAATTATAGCAAAACAACTTTTCAACCCTTACAACTTTGCAAAGTATGACTCTTGTTTTCTATAATTAATATTGCTAACTTGCAATACTTGCCTTAATAATCATACAATCATAAAATTTATGCTCCCACTATCATGATGATTATTATAAACATAACACTTATGCTCCCACTAGCTTTGACATGTACTTAGAAACAACTTAACTTTCAGAAAAACAATACCTATTGAATTTCTTAAGTTCATGTTTCTAATACCTAATGCTTTGATAATCCTTTATCTAAGCTTATACACCTTTCCTTTAGATAGCTCATATGTGTATCTAAACAATTAAGACTAATTGCCAAATCTCATAATTCGAATCATGGAAAGGGATACCGTAACCATAATCAAATTCGAGAATACAATTTCACAATCACTATCTTCTTAAAATCTCTTTTAGTGAAAGTATTTCCTCACAGTCATTTTCATGAAGGAGGGAATCTTGTGACACTTAGATTTTAATGGTGTATGTGTTCATATCCATGTGAATTTGTCAAAAACAAGGTTTATGACAAATTCAAATTCATATGGAGCGAACTTTCTTAATCTTGATTTCTTGCCTTATGTTAACACGGCTGCCCACCATGTCTTCCAAGTAGTTAAGCAGCTCACCCTTTCCTATCAATGTACTTTTCATAGATCAAGGTCCTTGCCTTTTATGCATTCAATGAGAACTCATAGGACTCATATGCATAACTGGTCTTAGTTGGTCTTTGTCTTATCCAAGACATCACAACTTACCAATTTCAAATGTACAAGAATAAGAAAATCCTTTTCCTAATTCTACATTTGATGTATGTTATAAACCTTTTTAAGACTTGTCACTTAATATCAACATCTTAACTCTAATACTTGTTTTTTGTAACGAAGTATGATTGTCTTTTTGATTTAACCATTTCTTCAATTCTAGATTCCTCTTTTTAGACATACAATTGCACTAAGATTCACATAGAGGGTCAATTGAGATATGGTTCTTAATCATTAAGACCTATCATAAAGCATAAAAGGTACTCTCCCTTCTTCTTAGAATAGAGAAACTTTTATGCTATTGATTCAAACTTTTTCAATCAATTCAGAATTACACTTAATCTTATAAGTATAATCATATTTACTAAATCTTTAGTAAATCATGACGAATATCTTTCTTACTTTTGTGGTGGACTTGATCAACACGCAACTTTGTGTACTCGATCTCCTAGTCCTTCACTTGACACTTTATCAACGACTTAGTCCAATTTCCAAATATGAAATTTCTCATTCATCGTGCAACCAAGTTGCATGATTCCAAGTTTCTGTCCAATTGAAACTTGGGTGATGAGAAACTCTCCCTATTTGGTAAACTCATGACATTTCCATAAATAACATAATTAAGAATCACATCCATTTGTTGTAGAAATATGCAAACATCAATTTTTCATAACGATTTCATTGCAAGGAAATAAATAAATAAACAATTGAGTCAAATCAAAATTTATTTTATAAAGCAGCGGAAAACATTTATCCTTACAATGCAAAATCAACTGAAAAACTATGTAATTAAATATTCCTAACAACTCTATCATAACTTTCTAAGCTCAAAATCTAATCTTCAAATCCATGCAATCGAGATTCATTTCTTCGTGATTAGACTCATTTTGCTTTTCCATCAAGCTTCCTCTCTTTTCACTGATCCTGCAAAACATTCAAATGTAATCTCATCACATTATGTATTAAGAATCAATGAATAGGAACTTAATGGAGTTAGATAGTGGATTTTTTACCTGAAGCACTACCATACTCTTTGACTCTCACATCTTCTGGACTCTTCAGGCTCCTCGGGCAGACTTGTATCCAACGTCCTTTTACTTGGCAGCAAACGCAGGTCGGTTCTCCTAGAACGTCCTCGGAAGCATGGTTGTTTGACTTTCCCAACAAATATGCTCCATTGCTTTGCCAAATCATTTTTGATTCAGTAGCAATGAGCATGTAAGTTAGGTCATTGAGGTTTTTGTCATGATCCATCATATAATACTTTCTTTTGAACTCATTATATGATTCAGGGAGTGACTGCAGAACCCAGTTCACAGCCAACTTATCAGGGAATGACACACCCAACATTATCAACCTATCGATGTGTGATTTCATTCCTAGAACGTGGGCACACACAAGTTTACCATCTTCATGTTTCATTTACAATAGGTATTTAGTGACATTGAACCTTTCAATTCTTCGATCTTGTGGGTTGGGGAGAATAATTGGAGGAGGTGGAGGAAGTGAAGCGTGATCTCTCGTTCCTCAATCGTATCGTGGAATATCATCTTCATGTGGAATGCTTGTTCCACGGGATTTGGGAAGACCATAGTTGTAGAGCTTTGACATCTACAAAACAGGAGAAACAAATTCAAGTTAGTTGATCGATTGAGTCCTTAATAAATCACCCAAATGAGATATTAAGGCTAGGACCCAACACAATACGCTACAACCTAGAAAAGGGATGCCGTAATCTAGTTGCAAAATATTTGAAGGTAAGTGAATGACGATTCACTAATTTTCCACCATGAAAAACGAAAAGGAAATTTAAGTTTTAAATCTAAGAAAACTCCTAGATCCTTTGAGATTCATTAAACATTTCAATGGCATGTTTAAATCTCGATATGCCCCTCTAGTTTGTCACTGGGATGCCGAGGATCACAAAGCGGGTGTGAATAACCATGCAATTCTACATGGTGCCCTCACATGTTACAGTCACCTATTCGATGTGTCGGTAAACCACACACGCTCCACCGAACTATGACAAACATTGAGTCACCCTTTTCTACCTTTGCTTAGAACCATTTAGTGTGTCGGTTAACCACACATGCTCCACTAACGTCTTCGCAAGGATACAAAGTGTAATTTCATGGAATTGCATCAATTCACTTTTGCCTAAAGTAACTAAGATTGGGAATTTTATGAAACATTTAGTTACTTTTATACTTCATTATACTTATAATGGAAGGTTTATGTCCTATCCTACCCGTTCGGCTAACGACCCTCCACTAGTCAAGAGTGCGGTGGGTAAGAGTGGATACCCATTCAATCGTCATTTTATAGACAATTTCCTTAAACACCCCTGATAGACCAACTTAATGAATGAGGCCTACTAATGGTAAGACTGACTTTTACTCATACATATATATAATGTTAGACTTTAAATGTTATATATAATATAGGGTGTATTTTACACTTTTAAAATACTAGGTGTTCTAATTTAATAATTATACTTTTAATTTAATTAAATTGTACACCAAAACTTTATGGATTTATTAAATCTCTTTTAATTATACACCTTAATTAATTAATAAAACCATAAGGGTGTGATTTGAACTTTTTCAAAAACTATACTAGGGTTTTAGAATTTAACATTCCTAAATTAAAATTTTAATCAACTTTTAAATTCCAAAACTTGAGGGCAAGTTTTGAAACATTTCAAAACACTAGGGTTTAGAATTTAAATATTTGAAAATCAAAATTTTTAATCAAAATTTAAATTCCAAAACTTGAGGGCAAGTTTTGAAACCTTTTTCAAAATATTAGAGTTTCAACTATTTAAATTTCAAAACAAAACTATTAAGTTCAAATTTAAACTATAAAACCTAAAGGGGAAAAAATTAAAACTTTTTCACAAGATAATTCAAATCTAAATTACAAATAATCAAACTTTATCTAATAAAACAAATGATTATCTAAATTTTGACAATTATCTTCTATTTATGTAAGGATAATCACCAAATATTGATAAAATTCGGATTTTATAACAAAAACATATTTATGGTAATTATCCAAAGCCAAAACAGGAAGAAAATCGCGAAAACGAGCTGTCAGACGATTTGGCTCGTCGAGTCTGGACCTGGACTCGTCGAGTACAGCTGACTCGGCGAGTCAAACACTCACAAGCCAAAAAAAATCGATTTTCAGTGCTGATTTCGATCAAATATGCATCAATACAATAGAAACCAATCAAGGCTCTGATACCACTGATGGGTTTTAGCCATAAGAACATCCTATGTGCTCATGCAACCCTAATGTTTGGATCTAGGTTTCTCTATTATACATGCTATTCATCCAAGACTTTAAACCCTAAATCTAGCATATGATAATCAATATTAACATAAGAATGGGTTTAAGATATTACCTTGATTGTTATGTAGCAATAACAATCTCAAATCCTTCTTGTATTGACTTTAGAAAGCTTAGAGTCACAAATGTCACTCCTCTAATGATTCACAAACACCAAGAGCAAGAGGATGAATAGGAGAAGAGAAGGAGGCTGCCCAAAACGTGTAGAAACCCTAACCAATTAGTTCACCACGTTTTTGGGGCTTAAGGGTTCCTTAAATAGTGAGGCTATTAGGGTTATCTAACAAGGAAACCCTAATTTGGATGCTTAGGCCTTAAGCAACCCATGTACTCCTTTCTTAAAGGCCTTTGCACGATTTCTAATGGGTTGCCCCATAGAATTCGTCCACCCCTTTAGTATGGAGTCCATTAGCCCAATATTCAACTATCACACAATTGACAGTTCTAGTCCCTTAAGTTTAATTAATGTCTTTTAGCCACAAACTTAATTCTTATTAATTCTTGACTAATATTAATTAAACAATATGATTTCTCCTTTAATATATTATTCTCATAATATATTAATAAATCATATTTAATCCTTTCTCTCCATAATTCATCCTATCAAGTTGCTTTGGTGAAGGCAACTTAAAAGGACCATGCACCATCGGGTCAAGTACATACCAAAATAGTTATGGACTTAGACACTAATCCAACAGGATACTCCATCGAGGTTAAAACCCATGGAGCATAAGGAATGGGTAAAGTCATGACATGTGTAACCCTAATGTGCACACTATATAAGGATCCCTTTAGCTCAAGATATATGCATTAGTGAGACATATATGAAGGGATAGCATATTTGAGCATGAGCGTCTTCTTCTCATAGGTTATTCCTTCTGCTGGTGATGTTGTATGAACCATTTGAGGTGTCACACTTCGGGCACTAGGCTCTCGAGCTTCATGGAGTCAAGCTACATCAACAAGGTATGTATTTCTATCTAGTTTATTACCTAAGTATCAATGTTTTGTATGCTAGTTAGGGTAATACCTTTGAATATTCATATTTGCATGTATAATAGAGAAACCATAGATCCAAGGTATTTAGGGTTGCATGTACACTTAGGAGTGTTAGAATGCTCAAAACCCAACAGTGGTATCAGAGCCTAGGCGTGTTTTCTTGTTATACTTAAAAAAAATTGGCTGAAAATCGAAGTTTTAATGTTGTCTGGACAGCTGACTCGCCGAGTCCTTGAAGGGACTCGACGAGTCCAAGATAAAACTCATCCAACTCGTCAAGTTGGTTCATGCGATCGATGAGTTGGACCCTCAGACAACATATCTTCGACTGTTTTGGCTGGAATTGGACTAGGAACATTACCCTAAGCTTTTTTTCAACTTATAAACATGTTTTTGATGTGGTAATGTTCATGCTAATCCAATTTCAAAGATAATTGTCAATAGATTCATGTTTTGTATTAGTTTGATGGTTAGGCTAATTACATGAAAATAAGTTTGATGGAATTATCTTGTTCTTATGAGTTGCTTAGATTAATGGGAAAGTTATGTGAAATTGTTGTTTTCAATCCAAATTAATCTAAGAGTTGATTCTAAAATGTGTTTTTGTAACTTTTCCTCAAGTTATATGAAAAGTCACATTTAAGATTCATAAAACTCATAAATATTTCCATAGGTTATGGATAAGGAAAAGTCACATTCATTTATTAGTTTAAAGTCTTCCATAACTTGTCCTCATGTTATGGAACTTGAAGAGTTTTTTGAATTAAAACTACTTTAAACATATAATTTATGCAATTTAAAAGTTTTTGAATAGTTTAAAATTTGCCCTCAAGTTTTGGAATTTGAAAAGTTTTCTTTCATGAATACTTTAATTCCAAATTAAGCCCTTAGGATTTTAAAAGTTAAAATTCAACCCTTATACTTTATAATATTATTAGTTAATAATATATATATATATATATATATATATATATATATATATATATATATATATATATATATAAGAGCAAGTCGTCTTACCATTAGTAGGCCTCATTCACGAAGTCAGTCTATAAGGGGGAGGGGGTATAAGGTTACTGCCTATAAAATGGCAGTTTAATGGGTGTCCACTCTCACCCATCACTTCCTTGACTGGTGGAGGGTCGTTAGCCGAACGGGTAGGACAAGGACTATAATTCTCCCTTCATTAAAAGTATTAATGATAAATACTAAGTTACTAAACTCTTATTAAATACCTAATCTTAGTTACTTAGGAAAATGTGAATTTGGTGCTAACCCATGAAATTACACTTTGCACTTTTCTTAAGTCGGTTAGTGGAGCGCGTGTGGTTAACCGGCACACTATCTTGATTTAACAAGGTAGGCAAAGGGTAACTTAATGTTTATCATAGTATTGATGGAGCGCGTGTGGTTAACCGGCACATCGATTAAGGGGTAAATATCAAGGGTACCAAGTATATTTGCATGGTTATTCACACCTTGTTTTGTAATCCTCGACATCCCAGTTACAAAACCTGAGAGGGCACAATCGAGATTTAAACATTCCATTGAAGAGTTCAATGAATCTCAAAAGATCTAGGATTATCAAATCCAATTAAAACCTAATAAATTATTTCGTTTTTCATGGTGGAAATTGGTGAATCGTCATTCGCCTACCTTCAAATATTCTATATTTTGGATTACGACATCCCTCTTCCAAGTTATAAAATATTGTGTTGCGTCCTAGCCTTAATATTTCATATTGGGTGTTATATTAAGGACTTTAAATCAACTATCTTGAATATCTCCCAAAACATGTCTAGTTCAGACATATGTGACTTCCCAAATCTCTTGGAACTTCACTTCCTCCACCTCCTCCAATTATTCTCCTTAACCCACAAGTTCAAGGTCACTCAATCCCTATTGGCAAGCAAGGTCTATGTGTGATCGCATCTTGGAGATGAAGTCACATATTGACAAGCCGGGAGAGTTGGGTGTCAAAGTCTTAAGAAAGTTGGATGTTCAATCACTTTCTATGCCAAATAGTGAGTTCTATATGAATTACTATGTAAAAGACTATGACCTGACCCTTAATGATCTTATCTATTTGCTTTGTGCTACTGAATCAACAATGATTTGGAGCACTGGTAGAGCAAATTTGATTTGAAGATCAACTTCCCAAACTTCCATGGACTTTGAAAATGGTAACATTGGATATGTATAAAAGCTTTCTCTTCCCAATGGAAAGGGATTAGCCATAGTCAACTCGATTGACCAAATGGTAAAGAGAAAGGCAAGTCTGAGATAGTCCAGTGCACCATTTCCAAAGATTCCATATGTTTCTCTTGCCAAAGGAAGGGGTATTGATTGCGAAGCTGCCTATTTACCTAAAAGATCATAAGGTTGATCAAGTCCAGAAGTTTGACTCTACTTCTGGTAAAAGTACACTGTCTAACTCTGTTAAGTTTCTATTCTGAGATTTTGATTACATGATGTGACTGGGTTACATGTTGATGTTTTAAGAATCAAAGAAAAGTGAAGAAACTTAAAGGAACTATATGTTGATTTTGATCGCGAAGATGGATTTCGATCGCAAGGTTCGGTGATCAGAATTTTGAAATGTTGCTTAGGAGTTATGATATATTGCTTAGGAATATATAACAACAAAGTTTTTCATGTGCTTTTGCACTGTAAGGATAAGTTTTTCCGCAAAGTTTTTAAAAAATAAAAGGAAATTTTTGATTTCATTTATTCTAAGTATCCATACAATGACATTTGTGGAAAAAAATTGTTGCTTATATGATTCCATTGATAGCAATATTGGAAAATGGATTTGTTTCTTTCAGTTGTGGTAATGTCTAATTTACCAAATAAGGAAAGATTCTCATCACCCGAGGTTTCAGTTGGATAAAAACTTGGAAATAATGCAAGTTGTGTAGTATGATGAATGACGATTTTTCATCTTTGGAAAAATTAAGATTAATTCCTTGTTCACATGTATATGTGAGTCAAGTGAAGGACTAAGGGATCGAGTACACATTCTTGTGCATTGATTAAGTCCACCAAAAAAGATCGATAAGACTATTCGTGATGATTTATTAAAGTTTGGTAAATATGGTTATACTTACAAGTTTAAGTATAATTCTGAAGCATTGGAAAAGTTTCGATGTATGGAAGAACGAATGAGAAGAATCAAATTTGGCAGCAAGATAAAAGTTTCTCAAATTTGAAAAGATGGGAGAGTACTTTAGTATCAGGTTTTATGATCATCTTAATGATTCAGAAATCATATCACAATTAGTCCTCTAAGGAAATCTTAGTACATTCCTATGGCTAAGAATAGGAATCAAGAATTGCTGAAATGGCTAAATCAAGAAGATGAGTCATACATCGTTCCAAAAACGAGTCTTAGAGTCATACTCCAAGACTATAAGTTGAGTGACATATCTTAAAGAAAGGTTTATAACACTTGTCAAATGTTAGAGTAAAAGTGTCCTACTCTTGTACATTTGAAATTGGTAAGTTGTGATGTTTTGGATAAAACAAAGACCAACTAACGCCAATTGTGTGAAGTGTTTGTCTTGATAAAGAATCCGCACCATCTCTTGAATATTTGGCAAGATAGTCTTATATGTCAAGAGGACAGTGGGAGTCTTAAAGATCCTGAAAGATTTCCAAATCTAATCAAGAGTAAAAACCTATAGTTTATCACCAGCACATGACGCGAGGTTTATAACCTATCATGTTGACATATTTCTATTTTTGTGCCCATTCTAGTTAAAGTTGGCTTTGCATATGAGTTCTGAGAGTTCTCAATTGGTTGCATAACAACTTGGAAGCAATGGCAGGCCCTTGTACTGCCAGGTGGCAAGAAGTTAAGGCTGCACAAGTTCAATCCATATGAGTTTGGATTTGTCACTAACCTTGTCTTGTGATTATGGTTTTAAAAAATTCACATGGATAGGAACACATACACCTAATATCTAAGTGTCATAAGGTTTCTCTCCGAGTCATGAAAATGATGGTGAGGAAATGCTTTCACTAAGTAGATTTTAGGTAGATAGCAAGTGTGATCTTTGCATTCTCAAAGTCGTTAGTGGAGCGTGTGTGGTTAACCGGCACACTAACATGGACTTGTGAGGAATGGTAAAGGTCTAAACAATTGAGACTATGATTACGACATCCCTTTTCATAGTTCTAAAAATTGTTTAGACACGCATGTGAGCTATCTAAGGGAAGGTGTGTGATTTTGATAAAGTTTTATCAAAACATCTCGTATCAGAAATTTGAACTTTGGTAAGAAAGTCAATAAAGTTTTGATTTCTAGAAGTTCAGCTGATTTCTGAGTACATCTCAAAGCTAGTGGGAGCATAAGTGTTATGCTAATAATTTTCATGTTAGTGGGAGCATGATAATTATGATAAGTATTGCAAGTTAACAATGTTAATTATAGAAAACAAAAGTTTCAATTGGAAAAAAAGTTGTTTTGCTATAATTAAAGGAGAGGAAATTGTACTTCATTTCAATTCTAAAAGCTTATATTGAGGTTTTAATCATCTTCAGTCACGGATATATATATATATATATATATATATATATATATATACACACACACACACACACATATATATATATATATATATATATATATATATATATATATATATGAATTTTGTGTTGGAATGGATCAACATAATCTGAATTATGAGAACTTGACAAATAGAAATATTATAGCAAAAGGATTGGTCTAGTATCGTATCTTTATGTGAGACATCATGAATCGTGTCCCATATGCTTCAGATATAGGATTGATTGCATGTGCTATAATATTCATCCTTTCAAAATTTTCCAAATGCTCAAGGCATTAAGAGGGGAAAAGTGTAGTATTGGATATGACTAAACTGATTAAGCAATTGTCGAGGACAATCTAAGGTTTACCAAAGATTGGTTGCTCAGGGACAGTTGGAAGTATAGTGTTAATTTTGGAAGGACCTTATTGACATATTCTGAAAAGAGGCAACTCTTAATCAGAAGTGATAGTCAAAATAGGAATATGGAAATGTTTCCATAGGTGGAATTTATTCATTTGGTGTAAGATTAGAAAAACTTAATGCAAAAGGATGTTTCCATGGAGTTGATCTCCATTGGAATACTCTGTAACGTATGTTGACAAAGTCTTTGTGACTTTGTGCATAATTATTACAAGAGGATCGGTGCATATAAGTTTAGAATCCAATAGATTTAGGAAAATGGCAGGAATTTGGAGTTCTTGCATTTGCGGTAAAGATTTGGGATTGTGAAATGAGAATCATTGGAATTATGTTCAATCGATCTATTTCACAAAGCAAAGATCATACACAAAATTAGTATGCATACTTGGTGTATGGCATAACTAATGTTTAGACAAACATAGTGTGCATACTTGGTGTATGGCATGACTAGTGTTTAGAAAACATAGTGTACATACTTGGAGCATGGGACAACTAGTGTTTTAATTCAAGTATAAAGTTGATAGTTTGAAACAGTATGCAATGAATGATGGGTAATCAATATGGTGATAAATAAAAGGTGTTTTATTTATATTCATAAGTTCTGAGACCATATTGAATTCGATTATTCTTGTGTTTCACTTTGCATGTTTTGACTTCCAGAATAACTAGCTTGTTCTTCTCGAATGACTAAGTTATTCAAACTATCCATAGTCGGTCATATGTTGGAAGTAGATATGAATCAAGACTGTCATTAGTTGGCTTGTAGATGTCTAAGATGTTGGACATAGCAAAGTATTTCTACAACACTCATGAGTACTCATAAGTTCTGAGTATTGGATTCAACCCGCGCTCATTTGAATCACTTCATGGATTTTATCACGAGTGATCATGAGACGATAATATCTTATATTCTTCAAACCTAGATATAAGAGTTGTTACTATGAGTTGGTTATATATTGATTGCACGAAAACGCATTGGTACTCGATGTTATAAAGCGTGCCTTTGTGTGTGATTCAACAAATAGTAGAACAAGCCATATGAGTCGAAGTTTATCCATTCCGTTTACCTTCGGGATAAAAGTGATATCTTTGGGGCACTCGATGATTTAGTGATGACAAATGTAAGTGCTCGGCCGGGCCTGGACTAATTTGATTTGTTCAATTAGTTAGTCGTCATAAATCGGAAATCGGGAAATAACAAATGGACAGAGAGAATGATTTATAATCCATGTCTTAGTCCGTATGATATCTAGAATTGAGGAATATACGATCCCTTATCTAATGGACAAGTCATTGACAAAGGTTAGAGTTCATCGATAAGGTCAGAGTTCGACAGCGGCTTTTGAGAGCTACGATTGCCAGTTGGTTTTTGAAGTCATACGCAATAATAGTTTTAGACTTATCCAAGTGGGAGACTGTTGGATTAGTGTCTAAGTCCATAACTATAATTGGTATGTACTTGACCCGACTCGGCATGGTCCATTTGGGTTGCATGGCATTGGAACATTTGGATAGACCGTTTGTGATGAGAGGACATTTGTGACATATTAATATATTATAAGTTCTAATATATTAATATGAAATCATGTTATTTAACTAGTATTGATCAAAAATTAATTTGGACTTAATTTAGTGATAAAAAAGAGACTAATTAAATATCTGGGAATTGATTGTGTAAATCATTCATTCTTATATATGTGGGCTTATGATCCATGATTTCTTATGTTGGGTTTAACCTATGTGGTGATCCATGGATACTCCATGGAGGTTAAAACCCATGGATCATAACAAATGGGTAAAGTCATGAGTTACATGGTGTAACCCTAATGCGCAAACTATATAAGGATCCCTTTAGCTCAAGATATCTGCACTAGTGATACATATATGAAGGGCTAGCGTATTTGAGCATGAGTGTCTTCTTCTCATAGGTTATTCCTTGTGCTGGTGATGTTGTGTGAACCATTTGAGGTGTCACACTTGGGGCACTAGGCTCTCGAGCTTCATGGAGTCAAGCTACATCAACAAGGTATGTATTTCTATCTAGTTTATTACCCAAGTATCAATGTTTTGTATGCTAGTTAGGGTATTACCTTTGAATATTCATATTTGCATGTATAATAGAGAAACCATAGATCCAAGGTATTTAGGGTTGCATGTACACTTAGGAGTGTTAGAATGCTCAAAACCCAATATAACGTTGCTCCCTTGTTAGGGTCTTTATCTCAATCTCTTGCCTCCTTGCAGCGTCCTGAAGTTCAGCGAGAGAACTGTAGTGCTGGATGGACATGAACTGCCGAATATCCATCCTGAGCATACTTAAATACTGAGTCATCTAAGCTTGCTTAGAAGCAACAAACTCAGGGAAAAACATATCTCTCTCAGTGAACATCCTGGTGATCTCCATCCCCGACTGAGTCCCCTATCTCAAATTCAAATACATGAGGGCCAGTCTCTCCCGCTCCATGAATGGGAAATATCTCGAGCGGATCTTTTTAGAGAACTACTCCCATGATACTGCAACTCGTTGCACTGGGGTGTATGAACTTGTAACCAACCTCTACCAATCCTTCATTCCATACCAAACAAGGTTCAGAGCCCACTTAACCTTCTATTCAGTTGGGCAAGAGCAAGTAAAGAAACATACCTCAACATCTGACAACCACCACATGGAAATGATCGGATCTTGAACCCCATCAAACACCAATGGTTTCGTATTGTCGATGTTCTGGTACTAGAAACCTCTCTCAATGCCTGTCCCAGCCGCAGCGACGGCGGTCTCAGAAAGTGTAGTGTTTCGTTCATCAAAGAACTCCATCATAGTGGTCTTGGTAGACCCAAAAAAAACTATGGTATCTAATCCTGGACAAGAGAAACAACCTCCTCACGAATGGCCTCCTTAACCCGGTCCTCTGTCAAACCTGTCTGATCCTAGCCACCAGCTCCGAACCCTGATCCTTCCCCTCCAATAGCCAGCATACTGAAATATATAGCAAGAAAAGATCTGACATCACAACACAGTGCTTAACACACCAGGCCCTACTCTTATTAGTTACTTAGTGGCCTCGAAATTCCTCCTAAATATCATACGGATGTTATGCTTTCAGTAGTACGGGCCCATACTACCTTCTACACATATCCGTACTCAATTCAGAATTCATCCCAAGGTCCTAAGTCACTACACTAGACCACTCCTAGATGTGCTAATACTACTTCTGCTACGAGCTACAACTAACTCATAGCAAAACTAACTCCCTATAATTACCTTCACTCTCGAATCACCGGTTGCTTTTGTGCATGCTTTTTGAACACAATACGAAATCAGATAGACTATCAAATAATTGACTATGCCCTTCGTCTACAACCAAACAAGCAACAGGAAGTAAGGCCAAGTCGATCATTCTAAGGTTATTCAATCCGACCATATACAACTAATCAACATACACATAGCAATCTCACAATCAGGTAATATAAATCAGGCAAGCAGCTTCCTATATCATAAGGTATCACAGAATCAGGCATTTATATCCAACAGTTTCTAAAGAACCTTATCCACTAGCATGCTTTTTCAAACAATTTATATATCCTTAAAATCAAAACTCAAAATACATAACATGTATGGGTATTTTGGGAACCACTCTCCTGTTTAGGCTCAGGCTGACTATACACACCGCATCTTCCTGAAAAAGTCAAAGTTAAGTCAAGGCCCACGTTCTCGATCCCAAACCAATAATCAAACAAGAACATGACAAGAGACCGAGCTCATGTCCCTACCCAACCCTTTTATTATAAATTCTTTTTCAAAAACATTTTTCAAAAAATCTTGGATCATAGTTTGAGACTCGATTCACACAAGTCTTCCCCCAATTCACTCAAACCAGGGCTTTGATACCAACTTGTAACATCCCATTTTTCACAACAAAATTTTTCATTTTTATTAAGGTAAAACTTCCTAATTTATAAATCCATTATTAAGAAACCCGTTTATTCCAAATTACATTTATTAAAAATAAGAGTATCATAGAAAATGTGAAATCCTCAATGGTGTTGATAAGAGTACATTCCCACCTTCGCTTTCCCGCAATCACTAAGGATACCTGAAACCATAAACAACTGAGTAAGCATAAATTTTAGTGAGTTTCTCCCAAAGTACCCCATACGATAAACATACAAGCATGCATCGGGTCCACTCAGCCATCTGGCTGGAATAACTAGGTTTTGTTGGCCTACCACCTCAACCCAACCGCTCTACCAGAGCCTCCGTGCCTTCGGCTTACATCCGGCCTGCACCGGGTATCTTGGGCAAAAACACAAAGCAGTACAGCCTCAACCCACTACAAAAATATGTCGACATATAAACAAACAAGGATTAAGCAGGCACATAATACAGACAAACAACAATCATACAGCTCACTCCAGCCTACTAGTCTTCTCACATCATACAATCCCACTACCAGCTAACCTCCATGAAATGCATAACCATAAGTAGCCAGAGGTGAGATAGCCACCCGAACAGATGATCCTACTCTAGAGCCGCAACCAAACAAGGAACATGCAAGAAAGCTTAGACCAAGAGTTCTCATGCTATCCTACATGACCACAAACAGTCCTTAGGGCACTCCTCTAGATGATAACCAGTAAGTACAGATCCAACAGTGCACTATCGCATAGCAACAGCCTACATACCATGATAACGATCTAATAGATCACTACAGCATAACAACATACTCGACACTAGGATACAGATTTAGCAGATCACTACTACCTAGCAGCATACTCAATACCAGGATACAAATCTAACCATTCACTACAGCATAGCGACATACTAAATAGATATATTCCAAAAAATGCATGAACGTATATAATCAAAGGTGAGATTGACACCCAGATAGGTGATCCTACATTAGAACCACAACAAAATGAGGAACAGGTAAGAGAGCCTAGGTCAAGAGTCCTCAGTCGATCCTACATGACTATATAATGTACCTAAGGCATCCCTCTACTAACAGATAATTGAAAACTAGTGGTCATACACTGGTGCCTTCGACCCACGATACAATGACGTGAAACTCATCTAAAATGAAGAAACCCGAGAACACCGTGATATGCATCCTGCTACTGTGCTTGCTCCCTCGGATCCACTAACATCATAACCAATAAAATCTTAATCACCAATCAAAAACCCTCAAGTTTGACCTCAAGTCTAACTAAGTTAACCTTGGTCAACATCAAAATGAAGAAAATTTAAACCAGACCGAGTACGCCCCACGTACTCGCGATCCAGATCGGGCTCCCCTAGGTGTACAATAGTTACGCCAAATGTACGCAATGGCTTAACAACTTCATTTTGAGGGTTTAATTCCGTAATTCACCATGTCTAACTTTAATTCTTAGCCCCAAATGGCATCCCAAACCATAAAGTTTCCAACTTTATGGTTCTACATATCTAGATTAAGCCCATCAATAAAACCCTAACTTTTCTTAACAACTAAAGCTCTTAATGGCTTGCATGAAGGAATCTCAAGGGCCAAGACCATACTTTATGGCTCAAAACATGGAAATACGTCCAAAAGGACAAGCTAATCGTTCTATAACATGTCATGCACAAGAAGGACATATTTGGAGACAAAAGCTCATATTTTATACATCCTAGCTAGATCTAGCAACTTATTAATCAAGGTGGAAACTTTTTACTTTCTGGAGATGGAGAATGACGCAAAACTTCCTTATCCAAGCTTGCTTCCAGCTTCTAAGGTTCACCACCATCTTCTTCCTCCTTTGGAACACGCAAAACCCACTCAAAAAAAGGGCTTTGTCGAGGCTTGGCCTCTTTCCCAAAAAAATCACTAAAGGGGCTAAGGTTTGCTAAGGAACGTCTCAAATGATGGAAGCTGGAAATGCGGAGAAGAAATGGAACTTAAGGATTCATAAATACGGTCTAAACCCTTAAGATTAGCGTTTTTCGTCCAGATAGAGTACGCCCAGCGTACTCTGGGAGTACGCCCAATGTATCAAAATGGCATCATTCCAATAAAAGGCCTTACGCCCCATATACCATGCTGGTACGCCCAGCATACTATGATTTTCCAAAAATTACAATAATGCCACTATAGGCCGTTTTGCAAACAAACTCATTCCAAGAGTCAAAAAGGTAATATTTGAAAATCGAGGTATTACAGACGTGTAGCTAACCGCACACACATGCACCAAAAAGAATATATACACGGTGTAGCTTTCGTGGGAAGCATAAGATTCGCATTTTTTGTATTATAGAATGAGATTTGTATTTAATACTTATAATGTAAATACTTTTAACAAGCTAGATGTACTATCAAACCCTTTCGCTAACTCTACTAAAAAAAATGAAAGAAGGCGGTGAGGATGTGAGCACGAAACGCCACTTAAGAGCCATCCTCATTAGGAATCGTAGATATCTCCTTAAACCTTCCTTCTAGAATTTAGAGTAAGTTCCAATTCGCGGTGAAACTAACAATTCTTTCAAACATGCGAGGACACAATGCTCGTATTTATATATATATATATATATATATATATATATATATATATATATATATATATATATATATAATCTTACCATATATATAACATAATTTAAACCATTTAAATTTTATGTCTGTTAATTCTAATTGGACACATAAGGACACAATGCTAATAATTATTACATTCAATCAATAAGATCTACTTCTTTGACTTTTAGTTAATAAATTAAACAATTAATTGACAAATTAAATCAATAAGTATAATCTTTTCCAACTTTAGTAAATTTGAAAATTTTGCATGTTGAACTAAATCGAGGCAAGATAATTTAAGGGGAAAGAAGGATGAGGCAATTGACAATATTTTTAATTGAAAGTAATATGTGAACAGTGTCACCACACCTTAGCAAAGGAGCCATCGCGCTGTGTGAAGACAAAAAAAAAACTCGTTTTCTAATCAGACCCACCACGACGTGTAGGAGGACCTACCGTGTTGTTGTGGTGTGAGCAGATTCACGGATAAACAATTTTTCATAAAGTTTAGCTTCTAAATCATTTAAAACTATTTAAAATTTAGAAACTTTATCAGTTCTATGCTTGCAAACTCAATTAAACACACAAGAACAGAAAACCTAAAGTGCAATAGATGTGAATAGACCGCGTTGATACTGTTTTTGTGTTACGAGGATAATTAGACAACATTAAGGGACAACTAAGGCAACATAACTTTAATCCTCGATAGGCCCGAAAAAAAGATCTATAAACAACCTATCAATTGCAACTTAATTATTCGAGAGTTCATACCTTTTG
The DNA here is from genome assembly GCF_002870075.4 of Lactuca sativa. NCBI lineage: Eukaryota > Viridiplantae > Streptophyta > Magnoliopsida > Asterales > Asteraceae > Lactuca > Lactuca sativa. The sequence goes on along the minus strand of NC_056626.2, from coordinate 58,343,936 downwards.
TTGTCTTCGAAACCTTCATAAATCCCTAATTGATTGATGAGTGCTAATAGTCCAACATGGAACTCATCTTTCGTCGTCGCACCCAAGGCACTCAAAACAACAACATCCGACAACAATCGATTTATCGAACACAGTGAACGAAGAAATCAAAAACCGAATCTATTAAAGCAACGTTACCACGTCATAAGAATGAAGCCACTGTGATATGGTGTTGTGATTTTGGTGGTTTCGGGAGAAGAAGGAGGCAATCGAATTTTGCTTATGGTTTATTGGAAACTAATCTCTTAATTCCGGCCAAAGACCCCTCCATATAATTGGTAAATATTTGACCACTTAATTATCTTGATTAATCCTCTAGAATATTCAAGAACTTCTAGATTTCATTTAATTAATTAAATACTATTAATTAATAAACAAATCAAATCCATGTAATTTTCTCATCTCGTTTATTTTTTATTTCTGTCCTTGCATGTAACCCAAAAGGACCCTACTATTAATAGTAATACTATCAGTTATTGTGACTGTGGGCACTATTCTCCAACTGGTCTCGCTATACATATTGTCCTTGGATATCTTACTAGTTCTTATCGTGATTTCAACCTGATTTTATCATGTGAATAGCATTGAGAAGACATTGATGAGATTCTTAAAACTTCTCCAAACTATGGAAACAATAAAGGAATTAGATTTCTTATCTAGTTCCAGTTATAGTCTTTCTGAGTGTTGGTGGAAAGAGGAGAAAACGTTCAAATCCTAAATGGAAAGGAATGGTTTCGGCTAAAACTTCCCATTATGAGGGAATTAAATTGGTGAGTTCTCTATTCACCATAATTCAAAAAAGGCTAGTTGCAGTTAATGTGATGACGAGGATCATCCAAAACGAGTTTTCCCCAAGTACTTGATAAATCTTGAAGATGGTAAAGTCAAATGTTTGGCTCTACATTAGGTACTTGATTATTCAAACTCCAAATACTTCCAATTCATGGATCCTTGATGCAAGATGTGGTAATCAATTTATACGACATTGAAGGATCTTAAGGAAAGAAAGAACTATTTTAGCATTGAGAGCTAAACCTAATCATTGGATTAGACGTGTGTTACATGTTTTGATGATTATGGATTTCGATCTTGTGCTTACTAATGGAGTTAAGAAAGATCAAGTTATTTGCTATTACTCTTCGGAAATGTTTAGAAACCTAATTTCATTTTATGCATTATATAAACATGAATTTCAATTTTTATTTACTAATGGAAAGGTGACGTTCTAGTTTATAAAGATGATGGTCTTATGCATAAAACATCTTCTTGCAATTGGAGTTCAAGAAATTGTAGTAGAGCATGTTTTGAACCTTGAAATAGTAGAGCATGTTTTGAACCTTGTAACCACCTAAGTAGACCAAACCATATAGCATTAGATTCTCCTTTTAGCAACACAATTACATTATGGTATCCTTGGAGAATCCAATGATGGAAACATTTCTACAATATCTAAGACGATCATAGAACTCGATACTAAGGCATTCTTATTTCCTTTTGGATCGGAAACGCTCATATCCAATTGATTCCCTACTTTGTTCTGATACTCTTGAGCTATTCAAAGTGTCAGACTTATGCTTAATCACATAAACATGATCACATCTACTGAAAATGTCGGTAAATATGACGTAGTAGTGTTTGTCGTCCATTGTGACAAATCTAAAGGGTCCACACATACAAGTGTCTACAAGATCCAACAATCATTTGCCTCCATTACATGTCCATGTAAATGTTGATTAAGTCATCTTGCCAACAAACAAGACTCGCCTACATCATCCAACCTAAAGTCGAATGATTCCAAGTCCGATCCAATTAGAGCTTGGTGATGTGATTCTTACTTATATGGCCAAGGTGATTATGCTACAAGATCGTTCTTATATAAACTATTATAGGAAACAATATTTAAGTTAACATTGCTATTATTAGAAATACAAAGTACAATTTTATGAATGCCAATTGCAAGATGTTTTATACATAAACCCATCTTCTTTATAAACTAGAACATCACCTTTCCATTAGTAAATAAAAATTGAAATTCATGTTTATACAATGCATAAAATGAAATTGGGTTTTTAAACATTTCTCAAGAGTAATAAGAAATAAATTGATCTTTCTTAACTCCATTAGTAAGCACAAGATCAAAATACATAATCATCAAGACATATGACACACTTCTAATGATTAGGTTTAGCTCTCAATGCTCAAAAGTTCTTTCTTTCCTATAGATCCTTCAATGTCGTATAAATGTGGCTACCACATCCAGCATCAAGGATCCATGAATTGGAAGTATTTGGAGTTTGAATAATCAGGTACCTGATGTAGATCCAAGCATTTGACTTTACCATCTTCAAGATTTATCAAGTAGTTAGGGAAAACTCGTTTTGGATGATCCTCGTCATTACATTAATTGCTACTAGCCTTTTTTGAATCATGATGAATAGAGAACTCACCAATTCAATTCCCTCATAATGGGAAGTTTCGGCAGAAACCATTCCGTTCCATTTAGGATTTGAACGTTTTCTCTTCTTTCCACCAACATTCAGAAAGCCTATAACTGGAACTAGATAAGAAATCTAATTCATGTATGGTTTCCATAGTTTGGAGAAGGTTTAATAATCCCATCAATTTCTTCTTAGAGATTGTAGAATGGTTTCCATAATTGGCTTCTCCAAGGACACCATAATGTAATTGTTTTAAACCTTGTAATAGTAGAGCATCGTTTTGGGGAATATACACTCGAAATAGTAGAGCATGTTTTGAACCATGTAACCACCTAAGTAGGCTTGAAGACAAATCATGAAATATGGACTTGAAAAGTTCCCTTACACTTAGGTCTGGTGTTGTGAGGTCTTATGTTAGACGAGAAACCAATAACCAACTTGAATCGAGATATGAGAAGTGTTGCATTGTCGGGTATTCCCTAAAGATTTTGATATTTTGTGCTTATAGCTCAAAGGGAGTGTTCCTTGAGAGAAAGAACATATACATATCAAGAAGTCAGTGGGAGTCATATTGACCATGAGGAAATTAAAGATATAACTGACATTGAACATATAATTGGAACCAGCTCCCAACTTAAGGTTGAAATACCAGTTGAGTCAAATGAAATTGCCTTACCTCTTCGTAAATCTAGTAGAGTTGATGCATAGTGTGATTTTTATGATTTTCATCTAAATGTATAAGGTGACACATTGGTTAGGGATAAAAAAAACTTATTAATATCCATTAGGAAGCAATGACGGACCCTCGTGTTACCAATGCTAGGGGTTTAAGGATAGCGAAATTCAAGCCATGAAGGATAACCAGGTTTGATATTAGTTCATCCAAAGCCCAGTATTATGGTAGTGGGTTGCAATTATATCTTCAATATGAAGACTAACATGGATAGGAATGTACATACATTCATAGCTATTATGGGGAAAAGGGTTTCGCTCAGACTCAAGGAATTGATTATGAGGAAAAATTATCACCACTAGTTGAGAAAACAACTATTTGGTCACTTGTTACCATTGTTTCCTTCTTTGTATGATATGGTAAAATGGATATTTAAGCGACTTTCCCTAACACGAGACTTTCGAACGATGAATAACACATTCTAAAAGAATTTAATCATACAAAGTATTCAAACAATGTGTGTAAGATTGAAAAGTCTATTTATAGATTTAGACATGCATCACATAGAAAGGATCTAAGCTTTTATTAGAAGAGTCAAAGAGTATTTTATTTCTAGAAGTCCAGATAAGTCTTGAGTACATGAAAAAGCTAACTGGAGTATCATTATCTTCCTTATGTTGCATGTTGATTATAATACTACTCATAGGAAAGAATATCCCTAAGTTGCGAACTGTAAAACTTCAGGAATTATTTCGCAATGGTAGAATTAATGGAAGCGATATCGAGACTTGGACTTCAGACTAAAAGTATACACCAAAATGTTTAATAGGATTCAATCAAGGCACATAATTCCAAGAAAGGGATTGTTCATATGTATCATGGAAAGGACTTGATTGAATCTCAAAGTCTTTTTGCTCTAGTCATGAAAATGATAGGATGAGTCAAGCCGCATATGTTTCGGATGAAGGATCGATCATGTATGTTATGACTAGTGCTTGTTCCGATGTCTCAGATGTTTTGATCATCGTGAGATTGCATAAAAAATTTGATTAACTGAATCGCTAGACAACTGTCAAGGGAAATCTGTGGTATTTAAGAGATATCAAGGATTGGTTGCTTGTAGACAGTGGAGAACATATTCGAGAAGAGCTGTAGTGACATGAATTTTTAGAGATGACTCTGAGTTATAATCTAAATGGATTTTGAATTGTAGTGCGGTACCATGAAATTCTTCATGTTAGAGATGGTGGTAGACTAAAAAATGAGTCAAATTAATTTGTTGCAAGTGAAGTATCAAAGGAACGTACATGGACTAGAAAACTTTATAGTTGATCTTGTGTTGTTTTGAGTAAAATATTGCCGTTAGTAGTATTATGTGAAGGTACAATCGTGTTGACTATGGTCCTTCAAATCACTAAAGGCCAATGCATAGAATGAGGAAATTTCATTACATCCAAGATAAAGTTGAGGATGTAGATCATGTTGTGAAATGAATATCTTTATAGTGATTCGTTAACAATAGTGATAACCAAAGGGAACATGATATGCATGCTAAGGGCATTGGCATGAGAAATGTTGACAAGTTTAGTTTTTAAGTCGATTACCCCGAAGCATTTATATTAATAAATCTATAATTGTATGGTGATTATATAATAGGGATTTATTTATATTCAAGAGTATGGTACCATAGAGAATCAGTTTATTGTTGTGTTTCATTTTTCATGTCTCTTCCTGAGTAATTAATTTACTCGAAATGTCACAGTAGTCCATACTTTTGGGAAGTAAGTAATGGTTTAAGATTGTGATGGAGATTTAGTAGATTGTGCATAGTGATTGGACATGGCATAGAGATTGTTGCTATACTACATGAGTGCTTAAATAGAGATTTTAAATATTGGTTAAACCCATGTTTAGAGATTACTTCATGGAATCAACCATGAGTAATTCTAAGACGATAATATCTTCTATTCTTCAAGCTGAGATACATAAGTTATAGTTTGCAAGTCTTTTGTACATTGGTTCTATGTAAACGAATCCATCACTTGATTTTATAAAACATAGTTCCATGTATTAAATATTGAGTAAAGGTTTTAATTATGTAGTCAAATTTTATTCGTTTCTTTTTTGTCATTAAAGGAAAAGTGATATATTTGGCACCCTCAGTGATTTAATGTTAACATTCATGTGCTAAGGCTAGCCCGGACTAAATTTATGTGTTTGATTTGTAGTTTGAATTAAGTCATCAAAAATCGGAAATCAGGGAATAGAATCTTAGACTATGAGATTGATTAAATCCATGTCATGTGTCTAAACGATATCTTGTAGAACAAAGGAACAAATGATCCCTTACCTAAAGGCCAACATTTGATTATATATCAAAGTTTGTCAGTGGATTTGGAAAACAAACTTTACTTGTTATTGAAAGTCTATATTAACAATATTAGTTAATGACTTGTCCAAATGGAAGACTGTTGTAATAAGTGTCCAAGATCATAACTAAATTGGTAGATTGCTAATATTGGTCAATTGAATAAAGTATGATGTTATTTCTTGTGAATTTCCTTTTTATTACCAATTTGATATATTATTACAATTACGGGAAAATTTACAAACATTTAAATCTAAACAAAAAAAAAATCAACATCATTCTACCTACTAACTTAAACATAAAATAACTAGTCAATACAAATCAATTTATTACTCCTAACATGTGACATTACCATTTTTACGGCCATAAAACACCGATTTCGTTTAGGCTTTTTAATAAAATCATAGTAACTTTTTTAAAGAAAAGTGTTGCGGAATTTTTCCCAAAACAAAATATGACAAAAATTTTATCAATGCATTTCTTAAAGAAATGTATTTTCATTACATTACAAAACTCGGATGTCATCGTTAATACAAAACAAAAGCATAAACAAAACACCATAGGCCACAAAACAAAATTGACCTCAAAATAATATAGGCCTTAGAACGTTCTATTTTCTACTAGCCTATAAATCCATAATCTCTCGTCAGATCATCCAACTATGCTTTTGCCACTACCTATAATACAAGAAACTGAGTGGGCCGGGCTGGGGAGCCTGATGGGCATATAGGGCTTTCAACCCACCATAATAAGTTCATTATTTATTTTCATCAAATCATTGACACGATTACTCGTTCCTGTTATCCTCACTTTACGTCCCTAAAGCATCTATCCTAAGGGACCTAGCCTAAGGATTTTTCTTTGGGATGACAACATTGCTTAGTGGATTCCTTAGAAATACATGTCAAATAAGGCAACCATGGGGGGATGGAGTACATCTGGTGACTATATCATCTATACTTAGTTCAAAAACACCTACAGGTGGCAAGCCTGCTAGCGTTCCACTCGACTGCCTAGAATAGTTTTTGGTCGTCATCTATTCTACGCTAGATGACTAGATCATCGTAAACATCGAGTCCTCTCATCAATTAGCACACATCAACTATTTCATCTACCTATGTTCTACCCAATATATTTGTAGATATAAAATACATATACAGTTCAGATCTGATAACAACGAAGTTTAAATCTTTCATTCAGCATAGATATCAAGTATAAATTATTCATATATCAGGTTTAGATCTGAAAAGTTTAGATCTAAAGTGAGAAGTCTAGATCTGAAGGAAAAATTTCAGATCTAGAAGAAAAAGTTTAGATTTGAAAGAAAAAGTTTAGATCTGAAGGAAAAAGTTTAGATCTGAAGGAAAAGGTTCAGATCTGAAAAGAAAGAGGTTCCGATCTTTAATCGAGTATAGATCTCAAGTAAACAGATAATATATACACACATAGCACGTAATTTATATAAAATACTTCATATCTATGTGTAAGACGAAAGTGACTATACACTCACCTGATAAGGAGGTGATTCGGACATCACTTTGCTTCTTAAACTAATCTTCTTTGATGAAACCGATAGGTTTGCTTGAAAACCGGGCTCTGCGAGGGCAGAGTTTCCAAACCGAAAAACTCTTCTATTTGGAGCCTTCGGGCTCTCCGAGGCTTTCTTCTAGTGCTAAAGGTACCCTAGGCTTGGGGGGGGGGGCGTTGGAGAAGGTTAGAGAGATGTTAGAGAGAGAAAGAAAGTGGGAATGGTGTGATTTTTCGGACAGCCCTCGCATCTTATTTATAGGCCGAGACCGAAGCCTACACTGCACGTTCATGCGAGGGTATGCGGGGCGTACCTCGGTGCGCAGGGCGTTCCCCATTACACTGAGCGTTCGTACGAGACAGGTGTCCGGTCCTCGGTGGTGCATCGTGGCGAGTCTTCGGACCAAGCAAAGTGAGTACGCATAGCGCTCCCTCCTCGTACGCACGGCGTACTTCGGACATTGGGAGTTCCTTCTCTACGTGGGGCGTAGGCTCGCACCCAGTCTCGTAATTTCCCTTCTCGACTTCAAAAATTCATAACTCTCTCATACTAACTCCGTTTTGGATGCTCTTTATATATAGTTGTAGGCGGTACCGTGTTCTACAACTTTCGTTTAGACTCCGTCGAGTAATTTTGAATTTATTTTTAAAGTTATATTTTTAACAGACCGGACAGGAAAAGTCTGTTAAAAATTCATAATTCCTTCGTACGACGTCTGTTTTCATCTGTCTTTTTACCGTTGCGCTACTATTAAAGAAATCTTTGATTCTCGTTTAGGTTGTGTTGTCTAGAAATCGTTCGATCTAATATTCGAACTCCGGGCTACATACTTCCTTCGTACGACGTCTGTTTTCATCAATATTGGGCTTATCTAACATTTTATTTTTGACACTTATTTTTATTATATGATTACAAATAAGTATATAATCACATAAAAGCACATAATTCACATAATATTCAAGTAATTCATCTTTATTACTTTAAAATAGGTTACAACGGTTGACCTAGACTGTTACATCATCATATCAATGCTTAGCCTCGAAACACGGGCATTACAATTCTCTCCCCCTTAGGATGATTCCATCCCAGAATCATGCATCAGCAAACAAATTCAGATAGCTACTCATTATGTCACTCTTCGTTTCCCAAGTGCGATTTGGCCCATTCGAATGTTTCCATCACACAAGCACTAAGTCGACCATCTTGCGTCGCAACTTCTTCGTCTTACGGTCATCAATTGCCTCTGGCTCTTCGATTAGCCTCTTATTCTCATCCATCCTTAACTCTGAAATTGGAATTATTTCGGAGAATTCTCCCATGAACTTCCTCAAATAAAACACATGGAATGTGTTATGAAAATCCTCTAGTTCTTCTAGTAGTTATAGCTTGTAAGCTAGGTCCCTAATCCTCTGAAGAACTTTGAACGGTCTAATGAACCTTGGATTCAACTTTCCTCTTTTCCCAAATTTTATAAGTCCCTTCCATGGCGAGACTTTAAGCAAAACCGAATCTCCAACTTCAAATGTCACAGGTCCTCTCTTCTTGTCAGCATAACTCTTTTGACGATCTTGAGCTGCCAACATCATTTCCCTAATTACTTTCAGCTTTTCAGCAGTCTGATGGACTATCTCGGGGACCATAAGCTGCTTTTCTCTAGCTTCAAGCCAACAAAACGGCGTACGACACTTTTTTCCGTACAAGGCTTGATAAGAGGCCATCTTGATGCTCGAATGATAACTACTGTTGTAGGAAAATTCTACCAAAGGTAAATGCTCATCCCAGTTACCTTGGAATTCCATGGTACAGGATCTCAGCATATCCTCCAATGTTTGAATCGTTCTTTTTCTCTAACCATCGGTCTGTGGATGGTAGGTTGTACTTAAACACAACTGCGTACCCAATTCCTCTTGTAGACTCCTCCAAAATCTTGACGTGAAACAACTATCACGATCTGATACAATTGTTAAAGGAACATCGTGAAGTCTTACCACTTACTTCACGTAAGCATTTGCAAGCTTATCCATAGACCATCTTTCACTGGATGCTATGAAGTGTGCACTCTTAGTGAATCGATCAACGACCACCCAAATCATGTCGTGGTCGTCCTTTGTTCTGGGAAGTTTAGTGACAAAATGCATGGTGATGTCTTCCTATTTACCCATGGGTACAGGTAAAGGATCTAAACTCCCATACGGTTTCTGATGTTGTGCCTTAACTCTCGCACATCTCACACACTCGGCCATATACTTTGCAACATCGAGCTTCATCGTCGGCCACCAGTAGTAGGGTTTCAGATCCCTATACATTTTTGTGCTACCGGGATGAATAGAGTGCATGGTCTTGTGAACTTCTTCCATCAGAAGGTATCTTATTCCTCCCGTCTTGGGTACCCAAATCCTATCTTGTAATACCTTCAATCCTTGATTATTCATACCAAACACTAGTGTTTTTCCCAAACGCTCTTCCTTTCGGTCATTTGTCTCTGAAGCTTCTTCCTGAGCTTTCTTGATGCTTTCCACAATCATTGAGACAACTTCAATTTTTAATGCTCTTGGCCTTTCCCTTTCAAGGGTCACTTTTCCGCTTAAAGCATCAACTACGACATTTGCTTTACCAGGGTGGTAAAGTATCTCACAATCGTAATCCTTAAGAAACTCTAGCCAGCGTCGTTGTCTCATATTCAATTCCTTCTGATTGAAGAGATATTGAACACTTTTATGATCAGTGAAAATTTTCCACTTCGTGCCATAAATATAATGCCTCCATATCTTTAGTGCGAATACTACCACTTCCAACTCCAAATCATGAGTGGGGTAGTTCTTTTCATGCTCTTTCAATTGTCTCGATGTATATGTTATCGCCTTATCCCTTTGGGTCAGAACACAACCTAACCTAATTCCAGATGCATCATTATAAACTGAGAAGTATTCAACTCCATCGGGCAGAGAATGAATCGGTGCTTCACACAACTTCTTCTTTAACTTTTCGAATGCTTTGTGTTTCTCACTCCAAGTACAAGTGGCTCCTTTATGGGTCAAAGCTATCAGTGGAGCAGCTATCGAAGAAAAGCCTTGGATAAACCTTCAGTAATATCCAGCTAATCCTAGAAAGCTTCAGATCTCTATGGGACTTTCCGGTCGTTCCCACTTCATTACAACTTCAATCTTTGTTGGGTCAACCATGATCCCTTCTTGGTTAACCACATGACCCAAGAATTGGACTTCTCGAATCCAAAAATCACATTTGGAGAACCTTGCGTACAACTTCTCCTTCTTCGGAAGTTCTAACACTTCTCGCAAGTGCTTTCCATGCTCCTGCTCGCTCTTTGAGTAAACCAGAATGTCATCTATGAACACTATTACAGATTTATCGAGGAATGGTTTACAAACCCTGTTCATCAAATCCATGAATGTTGTTGGAGCATTGGTGAGTCCAAATGACACAACCAAGAACTCATAGTGTCAATACCTCGTTCTAAATGCGGTTGTCTCAATATCCTGCTCTCTCACCTTCAGCTGATGATATCCTGACCTGAGATCGATCTTGGAGAAATAGCTCTAACCTTTCAGTTGATCAAGCAGGTCATCAATCCTTTGCAACGAGTACTTGTTCTTCATTGTTGCCTTGTTCAACTCCATGTAGTCTATGCACATCCTCATGCTTCCGTCTTTCTTATTTACGAATAACATCGGAGCTCCCCAGGGAGATGAACTTGGTCTAATGAAACCGTTGTCCAACAACTCCTGAAGTTGCATCATAAGCTCCTTCTTCTTTGTTGGTGCTAATCGGTATGGTGTTTTTGCTACTAGTGTCGTTCCAGGTAACAAGCCTATTCAAAACTCTACTGGTCTATCAGGAAGTAATCCAGGAAGATCTTCAGGAAAGACTTCCGGATAATTGCACACCACTCGTATACTTTGTATTTCCTTTTTCTCCTTCTTAGCATCGATCACAAATTCCAAGTTTGATGTGCATCCGTTGGACAAACATTTTTTGGCTTTCATTAGGGAAATGATTCCAGAATTAACTCTATGTTTGTCCCCATACACCGCAAATGACTCTTTTCCAGGCGAGTTTACCCTTACTATCTTCTTCTTGCACTATCTCTGCATCATTAGCGCCAAGCCAATCCATGCCCAGTACGATGTCGAAACCATTCAGCTCAATAGTTAACAGCTCCTCGTGCAATCGCTAACATGTATGAATTTACCGCTGGCAACTTCTACAACTAGAGCATTAACAGGTTTTTCTATAGGCAATGCTAGTCTTCTAATAAACTTATGTGATATAAAGGAGTAATTTGCTCTAGAATCAAACAATATATTGGCAGGCAATCCATTTACAAGAAAGGAACCTGAAGCGACGTCCGTTGCTTCTTTCGCGGCTTCCAAGGTCATTTGGAAAGCTCTGGCTTTTGGCTTCGGTAGGATATTGGGCCTTGCTGCCTCCTTCTTCTTCGGGCAAGCCTTAGCAATGTGCCCTTCTTCATTGCATCCATAGCATGGATGTGCACTCGTTGGCGTAATGCCATGTCCTTCCACATTTGTAGCAAGTCACCTTCTCACTACATTTCCCCGAGTGTTTCTTTTTACACTTCTCGCACCACTTTGCTTCATTTTCTCCTCCTCCAGATTTCTTTGAAACAGGATTGTTCTTCTTGTTAGATTTTTTACGACCCATTAAACGTCCTCTTTTCGCCAACCTCAACCTTGTTGGCGGCTCTTCCCTTGATCATCTCCTCAACAGACATGGTATCCCAAATAGTTGTTTCCAGAGTAGGTGCATGGCGGACTGGCACAGCGTACTTCCATGGAAGTCCCTTTGCATACTTATCAACTTTTGTCAGCTTGTCTAGAACGATGCGCAAAACAAACTTCATTTTGTCAGTGAAAGCATTGGTGTATCAATGGACATGCTTCCCTTCTTCAATGTCAGGAATTGGCTCTCTAGCTTAATCAGATTTTGGGCTGAGCGGTATCTATGCTTAAAATGTACCAAAAACTCTGCCCAAGTCAACTGTAGGCGCTCATTGGGGCTTAGGGTCTTCCCAGGGTGTTCCACCGGCGAACAGCGCCACCTCTGAACTGACGCACTGCAAATGTAGTATGTAGCTTACCTTTGCAACCACATGTTATGAAGGCCAATTCCATCTTCGATATCCATTTCGGGCTCTTGCCATTTCGATCTATACACCAAATTAGGTGAATGTAGATCTTTATTCACAATAGACGTTTAAATTCTCCTTATCACTCCAAAACGTTACATACTATTTCTAATATCATATACGAACATTTAGAATCCTGAACACATAAGATTTCCAGATCCGGTCGGCAACAGACCATAGATCCAAAAAAATAATAGCACAAAGGGAAAGCGAAAAGCATTTAGCTCATAAAAGCATTTTAGGCATCTTTCTTACAATAAACTAGTGCTCGTGTCTAAAATATGGAAGACACTCATCTCACAATCATCGCTTAGCATTCTAAGTTTAAGTCTAGAAATCCTATAAATTCCTAGTTCGCTTAAACTAAAGCTCTGATACCAACTGTGACATCCTCATTTTTACGGCCAGAAAAGACCGATTTCGATTATGTTTTTTAATAAAATCAGAGTAACTTTTTAAAGAAAATTGTTGCGGAATTTGCTCCCAAAACAAAATATGACAAAAAATTTATCAAAGCATTTCTTAAAGAAATGTATTTTCATTACATTACAAAACTCGGGATGTCATCGTTAATACAGATCAAAAGCAAAAACAAAACATCATAGGCCACAAAACAAAATTGGCCTCAAAATAATATAGGCCTTAGAACATTCGATTTATTTTCTACTGGCCTATAAATCCATAATCTCTCGTCAGATCATCCAACTATGCTTTTTCCACTACCTATAATACAAGAAACTGAGTGGGTCATGATTGGGAGCCTGGTGGGCATATAGAGTTTTCAACCAACAATAATAAGTTCATTATTTATTTTCATCAGATCATTAACCCGATTACTCGTTCCCGTTATCCTCACTTTGCGTCCCTAAAGCATCTATCGTAAGGGACCTAGTCTAAGGATTTTTCTTCGGGGTGACAACACTGCTTAGGGGATTGCTCAAAAATAAATGTCAAATAAGGCAACCATGGGGGTGGAGTACATCTTGTGAACACTTAGTTCAAAAACACCTACAGGTGGCGAGCCTGCTAGCGTTCCACTATACTGCCTAGAATAGTTTGTGGTCGTCATCTATATTCTGCTAGATGACTAGATCATCGTAAACATCGAGTCCTCTCATCATTTTACCACACATCAACTATTTCATCTACCTATGTTCTACCCAACATATTTGTAGATATAAAATACATATACAGTTCAGATCTGATAACAACGAAGTTTAAATCTTTCATTCAGCATAGATATCAAGTATAAAGTATTCATATATCAGGTTTAGATCTAAAAAGTTCAGATCTGGAGTGAGAAGTCTAGATCTAAAGGAAAAAGTTCAGATCTAGAAGAAAAAGTTTAGGTCTGAAAGAAAAAGTTTAGATCTAAAGGAAAAAATTTAGATATGAAAAAGAAAGAGGTTCAGATCACTTATCCAGCATAGATCTCAAGTAAACATATAATATATATACACATAGCACGTAATTTATATAAAATATTTCATATCTACGTAAGATGAAAGTGACTATCCACTCACATGATAAAGAGGTGATTCGGACATCACTTTGCTTCTTAAAATAATCTTCTTTGATGAAACCAGGAGGTTAGCTTGAAAACCGGGCTCTGCGGGGGCAGAGTTTCCAAACCGAAAAACTCTTTTTCTTGGAGCCTTCGGGCTCTCCGAGGCTTTTTTTCTAGTGTTAGGTACCAGGGGGTGGAGATGGTTAGAGAGATGTTAGAGAAAGAAAGAAAGTGGGAATGGTGTGGTTTTTCGGATAGCCCTCACATCTTATTTATAGGCCGAGACCGAAGCCTACGTTGCGCGTTCATACATGGGTACGCGGGGTGTACCTCGGTGCACAGGGCGTTCCCTATTACGTTGAGCGTTCGTACGATTCAAGTGTACGATCCTCGGTGGTGCATCGTTTCCAGTCTTCGGACCAAGCAAAGCGAGTACGCGCAGCGCTCCCTCCTCGTACGCAGGGCGTACTTCGGACGCTAGGCGTTCCTTCTCTACGCGGGGCGTAGGCTTGCACCCAGTCTCGCAATTTCTCATCTCGACTTCAAAAATTCATAACTCTTGCGTATGAGCTTTTTTTTCGATGCTCTTTATATCCACATGTAGTCGGGACCGAGATCTACAACTTTTGTTTAGACCCCGTCGGCTAATTTTGACTTTATTTTTAACAGGCTGAGACAGGAAAAGTCCATTAAAAATTCATAACTCCTTCGTCCGACGTCCGTTTTCATTTGTCTTTTTACCGTTGCGCTACTATTATTGAGATCTTCGATTCTCGTTCAGGTTGTGTCGGCGAGAAATCGTTCGATCTAATAGTCGAACTCCAGGGTGCATATTGCTAAGCCGAAACTTAGAAAAATCATAATTTCCTCATACGAAGTCAAATTTGGGCATTCTTTTTATGCATACTCTCGGTTTAACGAACACTACGACTTTCGTTTAGGTCGCTAAGGCTAAAAAGTCATCTATCGTAAATTCACTATTTACGTCACGCAGTGTCGTGTCGGTTTTGTCGTGAAACTTCGACAAGTTATACCTTATTCATTATAACTCGGATTTCGGTGTACATTATATCTCCGGAATCCTTGTCACGACCACTACAACTTTCTTCATCGAAATCGGGCTTATCTAACATTTTATTTTTGACACTTATTTGTATTATATCTTTACAAACAGGTATATAATCACATAAAAGCACATAATTCATATAATATTCAAGTAGTTCATTTTTATTACTTTAAAATAGGTTACAATTGTTAACCTAGACTATTACATCATCACATCAATGCTTAGTCTCGAAACATGAGCGTATATAAAACCAAAACAAATCTACCTCTTAGAATTTTTGGTTAAGGGATATTCAATCTACAACTTAAATAAATTGTTAGAAAATGAACAAAAATGCTTATGGTCTTAACAACTAAATTATCAATAAATATAAACTTATAAAACATGTATATTTTACCTAGGGTGACGATAGACTATAATTCTTTCAAAACTACCTTGAAGTACACACATTAGTTGAAAAGCAAAAAATAAAACTCATCAATGTGATGATTGAATCTCTTAAATTTTATATATAGTTTAATTTTCTATGTTGGCAATTCATGAAATACATAAGCCTCTAACCTAGTGTGTGCGTGTATATATATATATATATATATATATATATATATATATATATATATATATATATATATGTGTGTGTGTGTGTGTGTCAATCTGTGTAATAGAAGGGTATTTAATCTAGTATATATGTGTGTGTATTTGTGTTTATATATATATATATATATATATATATATATATATATATATATATGTGTGTGTGTGTGTGTGTGTATGTGTGTGTGCAATTTCGAGAACCAATATTTGCCTTGAAACATAAGAATTCCTAATTTAATCAATACTTTTTGAAACCAACACCACCAATGGATTTTAATGTTCTGTTTAAGCAAGATCTCGGCTAAAAAATGTTTGATGAACTTTTTATTTGTTGAAATATGCATATATGCACATTTGAATATGCATCAAATATGCATATTTGCACATTTATAGTTTTTTTGTCGTTTTTAAGATGTAATTGTTTTAACGATGGTCGTAAAGTCCCGCGGTTGTGTTCCTTTTGAAACAAATTAAAAAAAATAAATCATATATATATATATATATATATATATATATATATATATATATATATATATATATATATATAGGGAAAATGGAATATACATTACAGCCACACCTAAGCTTAGGTACTAAACCTCTTGAAAATACATTGTTTTACTATATAAAGATTACGGTTAATGGATTCACGATTAATACTTCAAGATGTAAATTCAAGATCGACACAATAGGGTTTAGGGTTTAGAGTTTAGGGTTTAGGGTTTAGGTTTTAGGGTTTAGGGTTAAGGTTTAGGGTTTAGGGTTTAGGGTTTAGGGTTAGGGTTTAGGGTTTAGGGTTTAGGGTTAAGGTTTAGGGTTTAAGGTTTAGGGTTTAGTGTTTAGATTTAGGGTTTAGGGTTTAGCTTTAGTGTTTAGGGTTTAAATTTAGGGTTTAGGTTTAGGTTTAGGGTCTAGTAATGTTCACTTGGATGAAGTAATAAACGATAATTGAGGAAAGAAAACGGAGATGATAAAACGATAATGAAAGAAAGAAAAGTTATGGAGAATGATATATTTACCAAGTGAAACCAATCCGGGTATATTTAGCATGTTAAAACGACATATTTTAGAGGTTTAGCACCTAAGCTTAGGTGAGGCTGTAATGTATATTCCTTATCCCCATATATATATATATATATATATATATATATATATATATATATATATATATATATATATATATATATATATATATATATATGCACATTAAGATGGTCGAATTTTTTAGCGTTGATATAGCTTAGACAAAACATTTGGAGTCCAATGGTGATGCTGGATTTGAAAAAAAACATATATATATATATATATATATATATATATATATATATATATATATATATATATATATATAATCAAGATCAAATAAGAAGTAATTTTTTGTAGGAAGATAATAAATTTTTATATACATATTTTTTTAGCGAATCAACAAAATTATCATTAGGTGAATCAAAAGTACGATGACTGACAAAAAAATTTCTTAAAAAAACACATTCATGATTCATTTTAATGTAAATTAAGCAAAAAGTCATTTTTATGACGCTTTTATTGAATAACAAAAAAATCATCGCAAAAAATGATTCATC
The DNA here is from genome assembly GCF_002870075.4 of Lactuca sativa. Classification (NCBI taxonomy): domain Eukaryota; kingdom Viridiplantae; phylum Streptophyta; class Magnoliopsida; order Asterales; family Asteraceae; genus Lactuca; species Lactuca sativa. The sequence continues at coordinate 58,326,979 of NC_056626.2, read as the reverse complement.
GAGATGTTTTTTCGGGATTTTTTGTGAATCATGTTATTTGTTTATTCATCTAATTATTCATCATTTTGGTTCTCCAAAAGAAATGTAGAAAAAACTTTTTACCTTCTTACCAATAATTATTTCTTACGGAATAATGAATCAGATACATTTATTTTGACGAGCCAATGACCTGAGTCATTAGATGATACAAAAATAAGATTACTCATAAAAAATCTCTCGGAAAAAGGTTCAGATATTCATTTTTTGGATTATTCACTAAAATTGTCCGATTAAAAAACAATATTTGAGTCACTAAAAAAATAATCATCAAAGTGTTTCTTCGGTCAGTTTTTTGCTACCACATATTATTTTTGTATAATCTAATGATTTATTTACTTGTCTCACCATAAAACATGCAAATAGTATATTTCTTACTGTTCTCATCAAAGTTTTGTTTTTCACTTTGATCTTGTATATATATATATATATATATATATATATATATATATATATATATATATATATATATAGAGAGAGAGAGAGAGAGGTTCAAATGTGGATGAACAAATATTGTGTGGATGTAGGGATTAATATGGACCAAGTATTATTTAATTTTAATAAATAATTAATTAAATCATTTACCCTTTAATTTTGGCAAATTACTTTATTTAAAACCCTATTGTCTCTTCCATTGACACCCACAAAACTGTATCCCTCCCGCGTCTATCGATGTTCAGCCCAGACGACCTCTCGCCACCATCTTTTTTTCTCTTATCTCTCGCCATCAGTTGGAAACTGATGCAGGCTCTTTGCTTCCATCGAAGAACTGCCCGTTCATAATGTTTGTTTGTGGAGAATGATTATCGAACGTGGAAGATGGATGACTGAGCTGGGAAGAGTCAAAGGATGGTGCATCCAGCAATCAAACCTCTCTCGTATCTTCTCAGAACATGGAGATGTGAAGATTGAGTGCTAGGTTTCCTTTCCGACGAGTTGCTAGCAACAAAGACGAGATTAATTGGTTTGTTGTTGCTACTGTACGCCAATAACACAACTGTTGGACAACCCTAAACATCCACATTCTTCGTACACCACCACCACATATGTAACAAACCTTATACCACATCAAATCCGTTGTTTGTTGAGGTTTTATAAACCCTAAATATTTGCATATTCTTGAGAATTCGATAAATCAAGGAGGTTTTGTGTTATCTCACTGTTATTTGGTATTTCCATATGTTGTTAAATTGAAATTTCTTGGTATTTGTATAATTTTTTTTTCAGAATGATGAAAGTAGTGAATTATTGTCGATGGTATATGATCCTTCTAGCATATTAACATATTGGGGTAAAAGGCCATGAACTTTGTGACATGTATCGTTCAATTTCGATTTGTTGCAGGAGGATTTATTTTATGTCTTGATTGGGATGTGATAAATAAGAAGGTTAAAGAGGTAAGTATATATTTCATGTTGTTTGCTCATCTGTTTTGTGAATTTGTTTTTGTGAAATCCCAAAAACCATATAACTTGTCACTTCTAAAAGATTGTTAGTTACTGTAAACCCATTTTGTTTTGCATTCTTAAAGAAGATATGGTCTTACCACTGCATTAGTAGTGGTAATCTGATTTGTGATCCTTATTGCTCCCCTTATTTTTACTAGCTTGTTGTTTTTTGTTATTTAGACCTCAACAAAGTTGTTTTGGCAATCGAGTTAAGGGAAATAATAACCACTTTGGGTCCTAATTACATAAAAATTATGAAGGCATTAGTCCAGATATATTGTCTCCTGCTGCAATCACTAAGTTGCAAAAGCTTTGTGATAAGGTCCCATTATACCCGGATGACATTGTAATATCTTTAGAAAAATGAAATTTTGGATGTGGTTTGATTGTAATATTTTTAATAGTTTCTCATTGGCTTATTTTCCATTTTACTTATAAAGTTATGTCTTTAACTTTTAACATATTATACTTAATTTATTAGATTTAATATGTTGTTGTATGTAAACCATTATTAGTTTAAAGCTAGAACTTTTGAACAGTTTGGACAAAATACTTAAATTGTTAATTTAAATATAACATTACAATGTCAACTTAAATATAAATTTCAGTTTCATTTAAAAAAAAGCAAAGAATATTTTGTAAATAGTTAAAAGTGATAAATTGTAGTGATAAATGCAAAAACTAAATTGTAATATCAATTTAACTAAACTATTTTCTAAAAATATTTTTATAATCGTTAAAAGTTTTCAAACAAGTAGCTTAAAATAACTTACAAAAACTATAGTTAAAAATGACTCTATATAAATGATTATATTGTTATCTTTAAAATCAAAAAACAATGTTTGATGTTTTAGATAATTATAATGATAAAAATTAAAACATTAAGAGAATAAATTTTAAAAAATTAATTAACAATAACAACAACTATAAATAACATTAAACCATATATTATATTTAATTTTTATTCATGTGTAACTCGCGGCTAGAAGTCATTCAAACGATTGAGATTATGCAGTTATCATAGATGTATATATATTATCATATAATTCAAAATAATCAATATATTATATCAATTCAGTATAAGGATTATTATATATCAAATTTAACAACGTTATTGTTATATTAAAAAAACATATATTTGTAAAGACTTCAACTATATAGGTGTTTCTGCGCAACGCACGGGCATTCGCCTAATATATATATATATATATATATATATATATATATATATATATATATATATATATATATATATATATATATATATATATATATATATATATATATATATATATATATATATATATATATTTTAACTAAGTCAGATTATGTTATGAAAAATAGGAAGATTCAGATATCTAAACTATTAATTGAGTATTTTACAACCCAATTATGAATGCATCAACTCTCATATGACAAAAAATTAACTTAACTATGTTTTTTTTAATTTACTTTTATTTTAAGATATATTAATTAATATACATGTTTTTCTTTTTTATTTAAAATTAATATATAATAATATTATTACTTTATTATATTTTATTTAAATTATTTGGTGTTACATTTTATTTAAATACTTTTTACCTTTCGTTTGAATACAAATTTTTTTCTTTTACGTTTTGTTCAAATACATTGTTGTTTTTTGACGTTTTTAGTTTATAATATTCAATGTTGTTATTTAATATATTTTTGGACGTTTTTCTAAGAGTTCATTGAAAAACATAACATCATTATATATTTTTTATTAGTTTATCCGGAGTGGATAGGTCTCTATGCGTGAAAAGCTGAGGTGGAGGGGTCAAGGACGCGTGAACACCGCCATAGCCACGGTGGTTTGACTGTGGCGTCTTTATATAGAAGGATGAAAATGCTTGATCTGATTGGTTAATTTTCTTCCCTTCCTATTTTTTTCTCTTTTTCTCTCCTTTTTGCCTCTTCACACCTTAACCACTAATGAATATCATTTCCACAACCTAATAGATTGGTTGTGGAATGGGTAAATAATGACATGTTATCCTCTTCACTCTTAAACCATGGATGACCACTCCGGATAGCCTTAAAATAGGATGGATATATATATATATATATATATATATATATATATATATATATATATATATATATATATATATATATATATATATATATATATATATATATATATATATATAAAGTTGATTGATTAGACTTTTTCGGAAAATCAAGTAATATTTTTAGCACCACCCTATTAAAACACTATACAAAAGATTTTTACATAAATACTCTTTTGATTTTTGAAAGGTCATGACTCTTTTGTGGAATGATTTAAGTTCTACTTAATTACCAACAGTAAAGGATATATAGATAGCTATTGGTGATGATGTACTTGAGGTAATAATGGTTGTACTAATTTGAAAATTGTGTGATTAAAGTTTGTAGTTTCTAAGCTGCTCTCATGTATTAAAGAGTGCCACATGCATTTAAAAGTAGTCCCCTCACAGCCTTACTATATAGGGTAGGTACTTAACATTTAGTGCTAAGCTTTGATTAATTTACGGCATATAGGACTTCATGTGCATATAATTAAGTAAATCCCACTTATACCCCTGTTTATGCCCAATCCACTTTTAGACTCCCACATTACAAACAATACACAAATAAGTCATACATTCCACAAATTTAATTAATATCGCATCAGTGTCCCGGTCTAGACGGTGGAAGATAGGGACGACTGTTAAGGGCCAATTTTTATAATGATCTAAAAATTTCATAGTTTATGTAATCAGCGGTCTATTTTTAAAAATAATTAAGATAAATTAAGTGAAACGCGAAGGAGCCAAATTCAAAGGCCAAAATTTGATATATTGTTGGAAACGGGATGAAATTTATTGTTGTTCGTAAAGAAGATGATTTGGTGCAACCAAAAATGTAAGATATGAATCGGCAAATTATACAAACTAAAGAACTATAAATCAATCAAACAATGATATAATGGATTAGTCAACTAGGTGGTATCAACTCATAAGTCTTAATGGTTATAATTTCGTTGCATATGAAATCTTATTTACCATTCTTCCTGGCATTTGTAGAAAAAAGATTTTCATAAGTTAAGCTATTGAAGAGTTATTTAAGGTTATTAATGTCACAAAAATTTCAAATGGTTTGACAACTTTTATATATATATATATATATATATATATATATATATATATATATATATATATATATATATATATATATATATATATATATATATATATATATATATATATATATATATATATATATATATATATATATATATATATATATATATATATATATATATATATATATATATAATGATCTCGAATTATTTTGTATCTAAAAAAGTACAAGAAGTTATTTTGTTTAAATTAATCAATTTTTATAAATTATTCGACTAAATTTGTGTATTTGAGTCTTGTATTCTTGAATTTGCATCTATAAATGCTAGATTTTTTTTTAATTAGTAGATTTTTATAAATTATTTGGCTATATTTATATCTTGAAAGGTCTCATTTATTCCTCTCACCGATGGCCAAAAATATGTTTGGTTCGATCCTACATTTTACTCCATTGTGATTTAAGAGACGAATTTATGGAAATTCCTACTTATTAGTTGAGGATATTCATAACGTTGATGGAAATGATCCTTTAAATAAAAATGTTTTCGTTTTAAATATTTTTTATTCATATCAATCTTGTTTGTTTTGATATTTGATAAACAAAATACTTGGAATCATTTTGTTATCTAACGGTTAAATTCCGAAATCAAATGTTTTTTTCCTAGAACGATGTATTTTATTGAAAAGAAAAGGTTAATTAGCAAGATTCTAGCCAAAAGCAAACATGAAGTAACAACTAGCCGAGGGTTTGAAGTCATCCAAACTCGTTAATAGTTTTCTTTTACTTAACGTTACACCATAATAATGATTGTGTGACAAATTTATCAAAAACATTTGCAACCAAGGTTATAGATAACATAGACGTGACTTTGGCGACAATGTCAAACCTTAAGTTTTTATGGGCCATGACGAATCTTGTCGTTTAAAAGACGTAACTTAAGACGACAATTTTTTATATAATTAATAGTTTTTATATATTTTCTACTATTATTCATTTTATATATATATATATATATATATATATATATATATATATATATATATATATATATATATATAAATCAATGCAGCATTTTGTTAAAACAAGCGGCAAATATAAGGTTTGAATTATGCATTATGGCGAAATCATAACAAGGTTTTTAAAATCTTGTTTGCAATCATTCGCTTAGAAGGAGCAAAAAACGGAGCATTTCTAAAATTTTGTATGGGGATCTGTTTATCACAAGACGTGTTTGTCATAAAGCTTTTGGAAGTGTTGGGAGCTTTTAGTTTTTAGCTTTTGATAAAACGCTCCAGTTTAAACAAAAAATTTCGTTTGGCAGTACGAGCGTTTAGCTTTTAGTTTAACAAAACGTTCCGATTTTAAAAGCTACTTCATGTAGCGTTTAACAAAAAACTCCCGAGCTTTTGAAATCAATTTCCATAATTACCCTTAAAAATATATTTATTTTTAACCAATTGTCATTTTATGTAATTTTATATGTTTCAAAAGCTTCCAGGTAGTTTTATCAAACATTAATATAACAAATAAAAGCTATAGTTTCCCGCTACCAGCTACCTGCTACCCGCTACCTGCTTCCAGCTAACAGCTACTTTTGTCAAGCACGCCCAAAATATCAAATAAACAAATTAATTATAAATAAATTCAAACACATTATGGAATTTATATCGTCGAAATTGAAATATTAATTGGTAAATATGGCTTAATAGATGTCTATATTCTATATTGGATAACTTTATCAAATCAACTTTTATTTTTTATGAAATAGAAATTAAGCATCTTTGAAAGATTTATATTAACAATGTTAGATACAAAGTGAGAATAGCCAAAAACACGTTAGACAAAATGCCTTTTATTTTTGTTGCATACTTTTAAATTTTCCAGTAAGTCTTATTTTCTGTAATATTGATGGTGAGCACTGAGTATTACATGAACATACAAAAAGTGTCCATGGTCTTTTCATTATTGTCAACTTGGTGTGGAAACGATCACAACTGCGAGATCGATAAAGATGGATCTAGTGTGAACATCCACATGTTATGTTGTAGATGTTTGTTGCCTTCAAAGAAATTCTAATTATCTATATAAGGAATGTTTTTCCCACACTTTTGAGTCTAACTTTGGATAAGTCAATTCATACAAAATTCTCTATGTACATACGTACTTCATACCAATACACATTCAAAGTCATATCTATGCATTCCAAACCGATAAACATTCAAGGTCCTACATATGCATTTCATACCAATATACATTGAAGGAAACAGAAAACATAAATTAAAATCACAGAATGTCTAAAACACGCAAAGAATTCCACACTATCAACAATTCTTTTATTATGAATGAAGAACCGGTTGGTCTGGTTGGTCTTTAAGAACTTACCACACAAAACATCACTACAACAATATCTCACGCTCTATAATAAATTATCACTACAATCCACTCCCTACACTACACTCATCTAATCTAAACGAAGAAGAAATCTATGAAGTTACAAGATTCATAGACTCAAAACCATACTCAAAACCCTAACTCGATGAAGACGGAGATGAAAGAACAAGAGAAGATTGTGAGGCGAGTGTGTATGATATTTCTTAGTATGAAAAATAAACACACACATAATCAATATATACTTTAGAGCAACAACTGGATCAAATATATGGATCCAAGTATGACCCAAGACCCGCGTGTCCATCTCCAATGAGATAAATAGAGAAAACGAGCCCCACTTCACAAGTATAAAACATATGCACTTTAAACCCTTATCAACAAATTACTTATCAAGATTAATCCAACATATGTTTCAAATATAACTCGTAATTATAAGAACGGATTTATAATAATTTAGTTTGTAAAATATATGATAATTTCAACACCCACTCTCAAACAAATTATTGAAAGCGTCTATCAAACTCATTTTATTACATAAATATTCATGTTTATTAGAACATAAAGACTTGGTCAGAATATCAACAATATTATGATCAGATTCAATTTGTATAACCTGAATAACACCTTTAGAAACTTTCTCTCTAATAAAATGAGAGTCAACATCAAAATGTTTAGTCTTTTCGTGAAATACATGATTAAGAACAAATTTAATAGTTGACTCGTTATCACAAAAAACTAAAATAGGCGTTAAGTTATTAATCTGTAAATCATGCAAAACTTTCAAAATCCATATGATCTCATCACAAATAGATCCTAAAGCACGATACTCAAATTTTTTTAACAGAGCGAGAAATAGTTTCTTGTTTCTTACTCTTCCAAGATATTAGAGAATTACCAAGAAATATAGTATAACCAATTACAGATCATCTGGAAATAAGACATTTTTCCCAATCGGCATCGAACATAATCCTTTAAAGAAAAACATTTAGATTGAGATGTATTTATACCTTTACCAGGATTAGGCTTTAGAAATCGAAGTAAACGGATAACAATATTCAAATGAGAAATTCTAGGACTGTGCATAAACTAACACAAAACCTAAACAATGTAAGATATATTTGGTCTAGTAATAGTCAAATATATTAACTTACCGCTCTTTCAAATATATATATATATATATATATATATATATATATATATATATATATATATATATATATATATATATATATTAACTTACCAACTAGTTTTTAAAATCCAATGACATTTTGAAGCAAAGTATCATGTTGATCTACACCATCGTAATGACAACATTAGAATCCAAAGGAGTCTATATTGGTTTACATCCTAACATACAAAACTCATGTAACAATTCTAAGCAATATTTCTTTTGAGTTAGAAAAATACTATTATCATCATCAATAACCTCAATTCCAAGGAAAACAATTGAACTTCTAGAATCTTTAATCAAAAAAATTTGTTTTTAGAATTTTTTTTTTTATTTTTTATTTCTTCAACACTGTTACCAGTGAGAATGATATCATTAACATAAACCAGGAGAACAAAAACAAAATTATTCTTAGTCCTAAAAATAATGAGAAATCATTAATACTTTGATAGTCGCCAGGGTTTATACAACAGGTACTAAGGCGTATAGTCGTCGGGGTTTTGGCACTAAGTCTCATAGTCGCTAGGGTTTATACAGTAGGAACTAAGTCGCATAGTCGTCAGGGTTTATACAGCGGGCACTAAGTCGCATAGTCACCAGGGTTTAGGCATTAAGTCTTATAGTCGCCAGGGTTTATACAACATGCACTAAGTTATATAGTCGCCAGGTTTTAGGCCCGAAGTCTCATAGTCGCCAGGGTTTAGGCACTAAGTCTCATAGTCGCCAATGTTCACTCATATCATCTTTCATCTCTCATCATTCATCTACCCATGTTTTACCCAACATATTCGTAGATATAAAATACATATGTAGTTTAAATTATTTAAAACATGTATTAAATCGTTCATCCAGCATAGATAGCAAGTATACAGGTTATATGCACACATAGCACGTAATTTATATAAAATAATTCATATATATATATATATATATATATATATATATATATATATATATATATATATATATATATATATATATGTAAGATGAAAGTAACTATACACTCACTTGTTAAAGTGACGACTCGAAATTCGAGCAGCGCTTCGCTTCATAACAATATGATTTCCTTCGACGAAACCTAGTATTATTACCACTAGATTTTAGTCTAATCTTTATTGCGACTAATTATTAGTCTAGATTCATCATTAACTCAAAGTCTACTTCATGATATATCAAGTAAGGAACAACCAGGTAGGATCATATCGGAGGTAGGGTCCGTTTGGTCTACGAAGTATACTGTTTGGAAATCCCACTTTAAACACCTCACTAAATCACAGCCTAGACATCATTCCCTTATGTAGATCAATCAGTATAACGACTTTGGATCACTTGTAAATCTCATCTATAACGATATTATATTTATATATAAGCTACATTTAAAGTATGGTAGGCGTATCTCACTTACAGCGGGTTTTTATTAAAAACTAGGCTTCGCTGGAGCAGCGTTTCCAAACCAAAAAGCTCTTTTCTTGGAGCCTTCGGGAGCCTCGGGGCTTCCTTTGGGTGCTAGGGGGTTTACCTAGGCTTTAGGGGTGGGGTTTATAGGCTAGAGAGAGGTTCTAAAGAGAGAGAGAGAGAAGTAATGGGATGTGTGAGGAACTCGATAGCCTTCGTTCATATATTTATAGGCTGAATTGGGGTCACTCACGTCATGAGTCCTTAGTGCTCACATCGTGAGCCAGCTGGAGACACCAAGGTTGAGCCTGGTGCTGACACGTGGCAGCGCACACAGGGTGTAAATCAGCTAATTTTCAAAAATTCATAACTTTCGCATACAATCTCCGTTTTCGACGTTCCTTATATCCACACGTAGGTAAAAATAAAATCTACAACTTTCCTTTTGAATCTGTCGGCTAACTCTTGACCGGTCTTAAATTTAGCAGTAAAAGGAGATTATACTGTTAAATGACCGCGTAAAATTCAAAACTTCTACATACAGACTCCATTTTCGTGTTTCTTTTTACCGTTGATCCCCTATTAATGAGTTATTCAACTCTCATTTAGTTCGTGTTGGCCAAAAACCGTTCGATCTAAAATTCGAATTTCAGGTTGTGTACTGTTAAGTCAAATCTTAGAAAAATCATAACTTCCTCATACGAAATCAGATTTTGGCGTTCTTTTTATGCACTCTCTCGGTTTAACTTATACTACGACTTTGGTTTAAATTGCTAAGGCTAAAAATTCCTCTATCGTAAATTCACTATTTACGTCTCACAGTGTCGTGCCGGTTTTGTCGCGAAACTTCGACGAGCCATAACTTCTTCGTTATAACTCGGATTTTGGCATTCTTTATATGTACGAAATCCTTGTAACATATACTAAAACTTGGTCAAGATTAATCCTTTTAAATAATCTTCTATAAAAAAAACTCATTTTTTGATGCTTATTGTCTCTAAATTCACTAGCCCGAATCTGCGGGCGTTACAAACAAAGACATCAAGCAAAGAAACAAAATTAAATATATTCATGTTTCTAATCTTAGCAGTTGAACCATTTGGATGATCAACTCTAAGATCTAAATTGGAAACATTAATAATATCACCAAGTTATGACTCATTGGCTTCCATATGTTGACTAGCACTAAAGTCAACAATCCAATTTTTAATTTTAGAAAAAACATTATATCAAACAGTACCTGCCACATTAGCAATTCGATTGGCTTCTTCTGAAAATATTTTATCATTTAACAAAGTAAGAAGTTTAGAGTATTATTCACTTATAAGATAAGGTTGATCCAAATTATCACTAGAAGAAGATGAAGAACAAGGAATAACGCTCACATGAGAGGCAACAACAGGGGAACTCATTGAAGATTTTTTAAACTCAGTTTTTGGTTTAAAATCCTTATGGTAACCTATTAGTTTGTAATATTTTTCAATAGAATATTCTTTAAAACCATAATGTTTGCATTGAAGGCCTTGATTCATTCCTTTAAACCTCTTATTATCATTAAATTTACCAATAAAGGCGGAAGACTAAATCTTATTTGAAATATTAGAAATAGACCCCTATTTTTTCTTCGAATCCTATATAGAGACAATAGAGAATGCAACCTTCAAATTAGGTAAAGGTTCCATTATCAAAATATGACTTTTAACCTAATTAAAATACCCAACAAGACCACTTAAGAATTACATCTGCTTGATGAGTTTAGAATGATTATTAAACCGTGTAGCAGCGTTACAAACACATTCAGTATAATTAGTCAATGCATGAAATTCCTTCCAAAGACTATCAAGTTTGTTATAATAACCAGAAACACACAAACCACCATCAGTAAAAGAATTGATGCATTGATGCAGATTGGAAACAACTAATCCATCAGACTTATAGTATGTATCATATAATTTAGTCCATATATCAATAGAAAATTCAGAACATGCATGTCTATTGAAGCCATTTTTGTTCCTATCCTTTAAAGCTCTTGTCATAAAACCCTTCCAAATTCGAAAGTTCTTAATACGAAGAAGTTTGAAGTTAATGATAGTAGTAACATTATTACCAGATGCACGCAAGTAAAGAGGATCATTAAAATCAATAGTTTCAGTTTTGTTAGAAGACTTTCCTGTTTCTTGTAACACCAGTGTTCTAGGTATGTTCATTTGTGGCTTAATTCTATTAAATTATGCAAATATTGTTCCCATGTTAGGCGTACGAGATAAGTATGTCGGGCATAGGCTTGTAAGTGAGGTTCGTAAGTCCCTTACATATGTTGTATAGGTACGTTGGGCGTACGACTTCAGAAGAAAAACCCTAATTTTTAGGGTTCGGTCCCTATTTAAGGATCACTATTGCCTCACGCCCTTTCTTAGCTCGAGCCTCCACCTCTCTTAGCCTGCATCTTGAAACCCTAATTCTTGTGTGCAAAAGTTGAAGCTTTTTAGTGACATTTTGGTATTCTTATTGGTGAAGGAAAACCTTCGAAGTAGTGGCATTGTTCTCAAGCCTTTGGATCCGGACTCTTCTCACCTTTATGCGTATTCTAGAGGTATAAATTTCAAGTCTTGACGATTTATTTGATAGATCTTGTTTAACCTTAGGCTTATGTTCCTTTGTCTCAAAATCTTGATCTTCATGAGTATCGAATACTCCAGAGCTTTTGATCTATCCTTTCAGACATTTTAGAGTGTTTAGTTTCATAAAAATGCAACCTTGGACAGTGGTATTCTTCCATACAAGGGTATTGGAGTTTTAGATAGTTAAATAAGCTAGGGTTTTGGTGTTGGGCTCCTTGTAGCCATTCAAAGGAATAAAGGTTGCAACTTTATGGCCTTAGACGTTTTATTAAGCTTGGATATGAAGTTGGATGTGAAGTCTTAATGCATTAAGATCATTTAGTTGGAATTTGGATGTCAGGGTATTATGTTGGGCGTAAGGCTTTTTACATTGGGTGTAGAAGGCTGAAGCTCCATAACCTCCCTTCGTGAATCAAGATGTATGTGGGGTGTAGTAGAGAGTATGTCGGACATACTCTTAGAAGACCCTTTTAGGCCATTTTTGGGCCTTGGTTCTTTAGGGTTTTGGGATTTGACTAGCTAAATCATGAAAGGAAAGGTAAAAATGGTCTTTTGCTCTTATATAGACAAAGGATGAATTCGAATTTCGTTTATGGGTTAATCCCGATTTTTAACTAGGGTTATTATTGAAATATGTTAGTGTGAGTAGTCGTATCAGCAACAGCTCATGTGTTCGATTCAGTTATCATTAGTTAGAGGTGAGTCTCCTCACTGTATCCATGGGTCGAAGGAACCAATGTCGACCCATTATTTTGTTATCTAGAATGCTAGCTATCATGTGACATATATATATATATATATATATATATATATATGTGTGTGTGTGTGTGTATATATATATATATGTGTGTGTGTGTGTGTGTGTGTGATCGGGTTGAAATGAACCCTAGGGCAGGGCCAATTATAGTATGATCGGGTTGAATAAACCCAAGGGTAGGGCCCATTATTGTACGATCTGGTTGAAATGAACCTAAGGCGGACCATTATTGTACGATGAGGTTGAACTAAACCCCAGGGCTGGCCCATATTTGTTTATTGGGTTGGAAGATACCCTAGGTGTAACATATAGATTTCAGGTATTCGTTTTAACCCTTGAGTTATGTGTAATTTGCAAGTTTAGTCCATGATGGAAATATTGTGAATTCAAAAGACCTTTGAAGTGTGCAGTGTGTACACCCTCGTATGCAGGGGGTACTCCGGAGCGCCTTAGTACGTTGAGTGTACGCTAGTATGCAGGGCGTACACAGCGTGAGTGCAAACCCTAAATTTTAGGGTTTGGATCCTACTTAAACTCATTTATGGCCTCAAGTACCTTATTATTGTATTACCTTTAATGTTGTGTCAAATGTTTGTTTTCATAATTGTGTTTAATTTCGATTCAGAAATGGGTCATGTCCAATTGATGTCTTATTTTGTCTATGTATAGTGTGTCCGTGTAACATCTAGGGTTACGTCTTTTATAGCACTAAAAGAATAGTTTTGTCTACATGAACTATTCTATTGTTGAGATTAATAGAATTCAACGTTTTTCAATCATCATCGTGTTGGGTTTTAGTATACTACAACATCCTATGGTGCACATACAACCCTAAAAGCTTTGGATCTGTGTTTTCTCTAATTATACATGGAATATTGTTTCCAAAGCATTGAGCCTACAACATAAAATACTAGTTAGGAGTTTACCTATTTATGTGGCTTGTAGAACCTTTTGTATTTGGCCTTTAAAAACTTAGCACCAATAGTATGAATGCCTCAAATGGAATCACAACATATCTAGGACAAAGGATGACATTTGAGAGAGAATGCTAGCCACCAAAATCGTCCATGGTTCTCTAAGAAAAGATGCACCCAATTTTGGTCATGGGGAAACATATTTATATGTAGGATTCCAAATGTCATGGGTTAACCCTAACCCATACCCATGGGTTTATGATCCATGGTTCATATGGCCCAACTCTTTTTGTATCCATGCATAAACTTAGTCCAACATGGATCATAACCCCAACATATAAATATAACTAATTTACGCAATTAGTCCTCATTGATTTAATTAGTCTCCTTTTATCACTAAATTAATTCCAAACTAATTCTTGATCAATACTAATTAAATCAAATGATTTCACATTAATATATTAGAACTTATAATATATTAATAAACCATAAATAACCTCTTCTCAAAAAGTCCATCCTAACAAATTGTCTTGATGATATGCAACCTAAATAGACCATGCTAGTCTCGGGTCAAGTACATACCAATTATAGTTATGGGCTTAGACACCTAATCCAACAGTCTCCCACTTGGATAAGTCTAATAACTATTATTGCAAGTACGACTCCACAACCGGACTAATAATCGTAGCTCTTAAAAACCGTTGTCGAACTCTGACCTAGTCAATGACACGTCCATTTGATAACGGATCATATATTCCTCCATTCTAGATATCATATGGACTGAGACATGGATTATAATCATTCTCTCTGTCGATTTGTTGTTTCCCAATTTTCGATTTATGATGACCGACTAATTGAACAAATCAAATCAGTCCAGGCTCGATCAAGCACTTAGGATTGTCATCACTAAATCATCGAGGGGCCCACAGATATCGCTTTTATCCCTCTAAGGGTAAAAGGAATAGATAAACTTCGACTCATATGATTGCTCTATTTACTCATCAAATTACACACAATCATGCGTTTTATAATACCAAGTTACTGGTGCATTTTCACATCATCAATGTGCAACCGACTTGTAAAGTGCAACTCATATCTCTTAGTTTCAAGAATATAAGATATTATAGTCTCAAGATCACTCATGATAAAATCCATGAAGTGATTCAAATGAGCATGGGTTTAATCTAATACTCGAATCTTATTCCAGGAGCACTAATGAACATTGCAGCTATGTCTAAAACACCTAGACAAACTAGAGACCCATTCATGACAGTCTTGCCTCAATACCTACTTCCAAAGTATGATCGACTGTGGATGGTTTGAATAACCTAGTTATTCGGGAAGTCAAAACATGCAAAGCGAAACACAAGAATAATACTAATCCTATATGGCCCCAAAACTTTGAGTGCCATATTGATTACTCATTATTCATTGTATAATGTTTCGAATAATCAACTTAATACTCGAATTGTAACAATAGTTTTCCCATGCTCTAAGCATGCACACTATATTTGTCTATGGTCCTTACTTTGTGAAATAGATCAGTTGACAATACTTTAATGATGCTCATTTCACAATCCCAAATCCTTACCGTAAACGTAAGAATATCAAATTCTTGCCATTTACTGTACTCTGTTCTAAACTTATATGCAATGATCCTTTGGTAACGACTATGCACAAAAATCAAAGAGACTTCGCAACAGACATTACAAAGTATTCTAGTGGAGAGCAATTCCATGGAAACGAAGTCTCACATTCAAAGTACATTCCTTTGAACATCCTTCTTGCATTAAGTTTTCTAATCCTACACAGATTTAAAGAATGACTTCCACTTATGGAAACATTTCCATATTCCAATTTTGACTATCGCTTCTAAACAAGAGTTGCCTCTTTTCAGAACATGTCAATATGATCCTTTCCAAAATTTACACCATACTTCCAAGTGTCCATGAGCAACCAATCTTTGGTGAACCTCAGATTGTCCTCGATAATTGATTAATCATTTTAGTCATATCCAGTTCTAGTCCTTTTCCCTCTTAATACCCTGGGCATTTGGAAAATTTAGAATCGATGAATATTACAGCACATATAATCAATCTTATATCTGAAGCATATGGGACATGATTCATGATGTCTCACACAAAGACATGATACTAGACCAGTATTTTGCTATAATATTTCTATTTCTATTTGCCATGTTCTCATAATTCGAATTATGAAAAAGAATGTCGTAATCATAATCGAATTTTAGAACGCAAATAATATTTCCATATATAGAATTTCCTTATGTTGAGCCATTCCAACATAACATTCATATATATTCTTGACTAAATTTGATTAATCTCAATCTAAGCTTTTAGATTGGAAATGAAGTATGAATTTCTCTCCCTTAATTATAGTAAAACAACTTTTCAAACCCTGCAACTTTGCGAATTGAAACCCTTATTTTCTATAATTAACATTGCTAACTTGCAACCGTTACCATAATTGATTATGTTCCCACTAACATAATAATTACTTTACTAGCATAACACTTATGCTCCCACTAGCTTTGACATGTACCCAGAAATTAACTGGTCTTCTAGAAATCAATACTTATTGACTTTTATTACCAAAGTTTAGATTTCTGATACGAGATGCTTTGATAAGACTTTATCTAGGCTTCTCAAAATCATACACCTTTCCTTAGATAGCTCACATGTGTGTCTAAACAATTTAATAACTTATAGAAATAAGTCTCAAATGTTTAGACCTTTTACTATTCCTCACAATACGAATTATGAAAAGATATGTCATAATCATAATCAAATTTGAGAATGCAAATATCATAAATGCTATCTCCTTAAAATCTACTCAGTGAAGCGTTTCCTTACAATCATTTTCATGAATTGGATAGAAACCTTATGACACATAGATTTTATGGTGTATGTGTTCCTATCCATGTGAATTTGTCAAAACTATAATCACAAGACAAGGTTAGTGACAAATCCAAACTCATATGGACTGAACTTGTTCAATCTTAATTTCTTGCCACCTGGCAACACAAGGGCCTACCATTTCTTCCAAGTTGTTATTCAAACAACTGAGAACACATATAACTCACATGCATAGTCAACTTTAACTGGAATGGGCACATAAATAAGAATATGTCAACATGATAGGTTACAAACGTCAAGTCGTGTGCTAGTGTTTAACAATAGGTTTACTCTTGATTAGTTCTTGAAACTTTTAAGATATTTAAGACTCCTACTGACCTCTTGACATATAAGATTCACTTTGTCAAGAAACATCACTTAACAAACAAATATTCAAGAGTTAGTGCGGATTCTAATCAAGACTAACACTTCACATAATTGGCCTTAGTTGGTCTTTGTTTTATCCAAAACATCACAGCTTACCAATTTTAGATGTACAAGAGTAAAAGCATTTAACTCTACATTTGATGAGTGTTATAAACCTTTCCTGAGATTATGTTACTCGAGGCACAATCTTGGAGTATGACTCTAAGACTTGTTTTGGAACGAAGTATGACTCATCTTCTTGATTTAACCATTTCAACACTTCATGATTCCGCTTCTTAGCCATACAAATGCACTAAGATATCCTTAGAGGATCAATTGTGACATGGTTTTCATAATCATTAAGATGATAACAAAACATGATACTCAAGTAATCTCCCATCTTTTCAGATTGGAGAAACTTTTATCGTTCTGCGCAATTTGATATTTCTCATTCGTTTTTCCATACATTGAAACTTTTCCAATGTTTCAGAATTATACTTAAACTTGTAAGCATAACCATATTTACCAAACTTTAGTAAATCATGACGAATAGTCTTATCGTTCTCTGTGGTGGACCTGACCAGCGCACACCCAAGTGTACCCGATCCCCTAGTCCTTCACTTGACTCACATATACATGTGAACAATGAATTAGTCTTAATTTACCTAAGATGAAAATTCTCATTAATCACACAATATAAGTTTCATGATTCGAAGTTTTTATCCAACTGAAACTTTGGTGATGAGAATCTTTCCTTATTTGGCAAATTCTCGACACTACCACTAACGAAAGAATCAAATCCATTTTCCGAATATTGATATCAATGGCATCATATAAACAACAATTTTTTCACAAAAGACATTGTAAGGAAATTTTAAAAATAAGATAAATTTCAAAATTTTCTTTATTTATAAAAATTTCGGAAAACTTATCCTTACAATGCAAATACAAGTGAAAATATGTTGTTATCTATTCCTAAGCAATGTATCATAACTCTTAAGCAGTAGCTCACAAATCTGATCATCAAACCAAGCGATCGAAATCCATCTCTTCACGATCAGACTCAACATAGTCTTCCTTTAAGCTTCCTTTCATTTCATTGATTCTTCAAAACATGAAAATGTAATTACATTACATCATGTATTAAGAATCTCCAAATAGGAACTTAATACAGTTAGATAGTGGACTTACCTGAAGCAGAGTTATACACGTTGACTTTACCATCCTTATGGTCCTTTAGGTAGATACGGCAGCTTCGCAACCAATTCCCCTTCTCTTGGTAATAGAAACCTATGGACTCTCTGGAATGGTGCACGGGACTATCTCAGATTTAGCCTTTCTCTTTACCATTTGGTCTAAAGACTTGACCATGGTCGATCTCTTTCCAACGGGAAAAGAAAGTTTTTCTGGACTTCCAATGTTACCATTGTCAATGTCCATAGAAATTTGAGGAGTAGACCTTCCAATCAAATTTGCTTTACCAGTGCACCAAATCATTGTTGATTTAGCAGCAACAAGCAAATACGTAAGATCGATAAGGGCCATCTCGTGGTCTGTCACATAGTATTCCTTCAAGAACCCGCTATATGACTTAGGAAGTGATTGAAAAACCCAGTCAACCGCCAACTTCCTTGAGACTTCGACACCCAACTCTCCCATCTTGTCAATATGCAACTTCATCTCCAAGACGTGAGTACATACAGACTTTCCTTCCTGCCAATAGGGCTTTGAGTGACCTAAAAATTATGTGTTAGGCAGAATTATTGGAGGAGGTGGAGGAAGTGAAGCTCCACTATAGCACGACGAAGGGATTAATTTTTCACCTTGATCGCCATGTGGAAAATCATATTTATAAAGAAAGTTTTTTTAAAAGGTTCGGGAAGACCATAGTTGTCTGAACTTAGATATTTATGAGGGAGAAATTCAAGTTTATGGTCCTTAATATAACACCCAAATTAAATATTAAGGCTAGGACCCAACACAATACTTAACAATTCGGAAGAGGAATGTCATAATCCTATAGCAGAATATTTGAAGGTAGGTAAATGACGATTTACTAATTTCCACCACAAAAAATGAAAAAGGAACTTTAGGTTTTAAGTTAATTGAAATTCCTAGATCCTTTGAGACTAATTGAAAATTTCAATGGCATGTTTAGATCCCGATTGTGCCCTTCAAGTTTGTGACTAGGATGCCGAGGATCACAAAAAAGGTGTGAATAACCATGCAAATTAGCTTGGTACACCCAATGTTACAACCACCTAATCAACATGCCGGTTAACCACACACGCTCCACTAACGACCTAACAAGGTGCAAAGTGCAATTTCATGAGTTAGCACCATATTCACATTTTCCTAAGTAACTAAGATTGGCAATTTATAAGTGTTTATTTACTTAGTATTTCATTATACTTTTAATGAGAATTTAATTTTCCTGTCAAACCCGTTCGGCTAACAAACCTCCACCAGTCAAGGAAGCGCTGGGTGAGAGTGGACACCCATTAAACATCCATTTTATAGGCAGTAACCTTATACCCCCTTATAGATCAGCTTCGTGAATGAGGCCTACTAACGGTAAGACTGACTTGTCTTATATATATATATATATATATATATATATATATATATATATATATATATATATATATATATATATATATATATATATAAGTATTAACTTTTAATATTATAATATTATAAGGGTGTATTTTACACATTTAAAAATACTTGGTGGTTTAATCTATTAATTAAACTATACTCTTAATTTAATTAACTGTAAACCATGTCATTATGGAGTTATTAACTTTCTTTTAATTAAACACTTTAATTAATTTAATAAAGTCCATAAGGTTTGTATTTTAACCTTTTAAAATTCTAGGATTTGGAATTAAAGTAATCATGAGAGAGACATTACAAATTCCAAAAATTAAGGGAAAGTTTTGAAACTTGTCAAAACTTTTTAAATCCATAACTTATGAGTTTAAAATGGTTTGATGAAAAACTCTTCAAGTTCCATAACTTGAGGACAAGCTATGGAAGACTTTAAAATCATTTAAGAAAATAAGACTCTTCATTTTCATAACCTATGGAACTTTATGAGTTTTAAAATTCTTGAAAGAGACTTTTCATGTAACTTGAGGACAAGTTACAAAACTTATAGCAAGAATATTTTAGATCAAACTTGAATAATAACTATCATCATACGACTTTCTATTGATTCAAAACAAACTCATAAATTAAGATAATTCATTTCAAACAAATTTCAAAAATTAGCCTAATCATACAAACTAATACAAGTCTTGAAGCTTTGACAATTATCTATTAATTGCAAGACAATCATTATTACCATAACAACAAAATCAAATTTTATAAACAAGACATTTTGTGGTAGTGATTCTAATCCAAAATAGGCCAAAAAACTCGAAAATTTGCATTCAGGACTGCCAACTCGTCGAGTCCCTTGATGCACTCGACGAGTCCAAGACAATATTCAAGCAACTCAGCGAGTTCACTAGGCAGAAGGCAAACATTTCGATTTTTTCACTTTGAAAACTTATAAAACATCAAGTATATTAGAAAACAACCCATGGCTATGATACCATTGTTGGGTTTTAGTATACTACAACATCCTATGATGCACATACAACCCTAAAATCTTTGGATCTATGTTTTCTCTAATTATACATGCAATATTGTGTCCAAAGCTTTGAGCGTACAACTAACATACAAATGATATAAACAACATAAAATACTAGTTAGGAGTTTACCTCTTTATGTGGCATGTAGAACCTTTTGTATTTGGCCTTTAAGAACTTAGCACCAATAGTATGAATGCCTCAAATGATATCACAACACATATAGGACAAAGGATGACATTTGAGAGAGAATGCTAGCCACCAAAATCATCCATATTTCTCTAAGAAAATATGCACCCATATTTGGTCATGGGGAAACATATTTATATGTAGGATTCCAAAGGTCATGGGTTAACCCTAACCCATACCCATGGGTTTATGATCCATGGTTCATATGGCCCAACTCTTTATGTGTCCATGCATAAACTTAGTCCAACATGGATCATAAGCCCAACATATAAATATAACTAATTTACACAATTAGTCCCCATTGATTTAATTAGTCTCTTTTCATCACTAAATTAATTCCAAACTAATTCTTAATCAATCCTAGTTAAATCATATTATTTCACATTAATATATTAGAACTTATAATATATTAATAAACAATAAATAACCTCTTCTCAAAAAGTTCATCCTAACAAATTGTCCTGATGATATGCGACCCAAATGGACCATGCTACTCTCGGTTCATGTACGTACCAATTATAGTTATGGGCTTAGACACCTAATCCAACATATCGTTCCATACTATTGATTTGTCTCGCAATATAGAGTCTATGGATATTTTATTATTTCTATCATGGAGCTCTTGGAGTAGAAGGAAGAACATTGAAGTGGTGGTGTTGCACTCAAGGCTTTGGATCTAACATTTAGTGTGACATCCCCATTTTCACGGCCAGAAGAGACCGATTTGTTTATGCTTTGTTTTAAAAATTAGAGTACTTCTTTTATTAAAAGTGTTGTGGAATTTGTTCCCAAAATATGATAAAGATTTATCAAAGCCTTTCCGTAGAAATGTATTACATTAAAAAAGATTCAGGATGTCATGTTCGATACAGACCAAAAGCATAAACAGAACAAAATAGACCTTACAACAGTTATTTATAACTACGAGCCTATAATCCAAAATCTCTCGTTACGCCAGCCTACTTATGCTCTCGTGTCATAACCTGTAATACCAAGAAAACTAAGTGGGTCAGGATTGGGAGTCTGGTGAGCATATAGGGTTTTCAACCCATAATGTTATATCATATATGTATATATATATATATATATATATATATATATATATATATATATATATATATATATATATATATATATATATTAGAACTCACAAACTTATACAATTTCACCATATAAAAACAACTCTTATCCCACCACGTCGATCCTCACAATGACACGATCTAAACTCTCGTATCAAAAAATTTCCTCTTTACCTGATCCCTACTCACGGATCTAAACTAACCTCTCCACCTAATCCATACTCACGGATATAAAACAAACCTCTTGATCTGATCCATACTCCCGGATCTAAAATTATGCCTAATCCATACTCCCGTACTAGGGACAATTAACTATGTCTTAATCCATACTCCCGGATTAATAACAAGTTTATCTCGTTTATTCACAGTATTGGTTTCGAGACTCCTCTAGAAATACATATCACTGGGCTTTTCAGAGTACACCGGTGAACACATCGTTCACAACACCTACAAGTTGCGAGCCTGCTAGTATTCCACAGGACTGTCTAGAATTGTCTGTGGTTGTCATCCGTACTCTAATGAATGACGGGGGCCATCCTTTAGGTAAAGGTTTCAACCATTTTCACCTGTCACCCTCATCTCATGATCTATATCATCTTTCGTCTTATCCTCAAACTAATCTTTCCTCACACACCAACTATTTCATCTACCCATGTTCTACCCAACATATTTGTAGATATAAATTACATATATAGTTTAAATCATTTAAAAACATGTATAAAACATTTATTCAACATCCATATCAAGTTAGCAAACAACGTATAAACACATAGCACGTATTTCATAGCAAATACTTCATATCTATGCGGTAGAAGAAAGTAACTACACACTCACTTGATTAGACGATGCTCGGACAGCACTACGGCTCTTCGAGTAGCAATTCTCCGGTGAAACTGGGATATCTTCACACACCGGGCTTCTGGCGGGCAGAGCTTCGGCTTGAAACTCTTTTCCTCTCGGGATCTTCGAAGCGTCGGGACTCGCTTCGGGTATCGGGATGATACCGGGGCTTTGGGGGTGCTTTAAGAGGGCTATAGAGGGTATTGGGAGTGAGAGAGTAAAGGAATTAGCAACCATGGTCGACTGCCCTTCGATTCTATTTATAGGGCTGATTTTTCGATTTTCACGTCGTGAACCATCAATTCACGTCGTGGCCTTGGACGTCATGGCGTTCGTCATCGCAACTTGGGTCTAGCAGGCTCTGAAAGGTCAAATCACTGAGTTCACGTTGTGCACATCGTGAACAGTGTGTTCACATGGTTGGGGTTCGCTCCTCGAATTTCAGAAATTCATAAGTGTATTCATATGTATGTTGTGTAGCATAAGTTTGATCTTGGTTATAGTGAGGTAATTTAGGGAATCAGGATTTACCTTGAAGAAGGTACATGTAGGTGTGGAATGTAGTATTGGGTCCGTACTACTGGAAGCACGAGACATGTACCTGAGACAACAGTAGATCTGGGGATTCTAAGGGTACCTATGTGTTGTAAGTTTCCCTCGAGTGTTTGTTGATTGTTTATATATTTGTGTTTGAGTTTGAGGATGGTGGTCACTCATTTGGGATTGGGAGGTACTGGTTCTAACTATGTTTCAGGTTCAAGTTCGATCTTTGTCTCAGAACCAATTGATGGGAGGTTGTATGAGCTTATTGCA
Organism: Lactuca sativa; assembly: GCF_002870075.4. NCBI lineage: Eukaryota > Viridiplantae > Streptophyta > Magnoliopsida > Asterales > Asteraceae > Lactuca > Lactuca sativa. Next base: position 58,303,286 of record NC_056626.2, on the reverse strand, counting down.
GCCGAGGTTACTCGCCACACTCTTGACGCTACCCCCGTGATTTTCGGTGTGATCAAGGAGGAGATTTTGGAGCTCAATGACGAGCGGCTCAGGACCTTTCGAAATGAGATTGATGCAGGGCAGGTTGGGCATGAGTTCCCTTATTTCAGGAGTTCAAGGCCTGGGGAGCTCCTTAGTTCATTCAGGCTAAGGACCCCATCGCTATCCGACCGTGGATCGCTGACATGTAGAATGCCAAGCAGACGAGTTTTTGTCCAGAGGGGGAAAAGGTGGGAATTGCATCATGGCTTTTGATGGACAGGGCACGAGACCGGTGGGAGGAGGTTACCCAAGCAGTTGGTACAACGACAGTAGCAGTGATGACATGGGAGGACTTTGTGCAGAGATTTCAAAGGGAGTTTGCACTAGCTATCGAGGTGCAGTAGTTGGCATGAGAGTTCCAGGACCTTTGCCATACCACCAAGACTATGACAGAGATCACCGCCAAGTTGCGGATGAGAAGATGAAGAATACTACGTATCATGACATGTTGAGAGATGACATCATGGAGTTTTTGAGTTTTTCAGGGTGCAAGACCCTAAATGATATGATTTAGAGGGCCCGTGAGCGTGAGATTGAGCCGGAGCAAAATCTAAAGCAGGTGCAGACTGTGGTGGGCCAGAGCAAGAAGCCCACGGTTTCTAATTCGCATTCTAGGGGCCAGCAGCGTCGGTGAAACATCCCAAAAATACGGTCCAAAAATTTCATTTTAAAACCATTAATGAAGACCATGAATACCAAATCATCATATAGAAACCATAAGTCGTGTAACTCAAAATAACATACTATCTGTCACTGTTTCAAAATCATATCAAATATCAAAGTGAATCATCCCAAGCTAAAACGGTGGTGTGTGCCATGTAGTCATCCGGAGCTCTTCCCTTTGCTAGATGAAGTACCTGAAACCAAAACTGAAAACTGTAAGCACGAAGCTTAGTGAGTCTCCCCACACTACCACATACCATACACATAATCACATAATAACATACATTGGGCCTTGCCTGCTACATCGGGCCCCGCCTGGCATCGGACCGAATTTCGGTATACATATTACATAGCAACAAGCATATAACACGTAAACATATAAACATTCCTTGGGATTGCCGGGCATTGGACCGAAGTCCGGAACTCATAACACATAACATATAAACTAAACCTTCTTCGGGCTTACCTCGGCATCGGACTGAAGTCCAGAACACATGAACAAACACATGCAAGAATCACGAAGACATCAAGCATACAAACATTCCTCGGGCTTGCCCCGACATCGGACCAAAGTGAGGAAACATATAATTACATCAGGCTAACCCCAACATTGCCAACATATATAACGGGCTGGACTTGGTGCTTTAGACCTGTTCCTACTGGAAGAAGACTCACCTCGCACTGCTGAAGTCCCGCGGACAAAACCCTAGCTGCTGGATGACAGATTCCCGAACTGTCAACATCAAAACAACACCCAATTAATAATTGGGTTCTAATACATAACCATAAGTCCATGCTTGCGGTAAAAGACAACTTACCCCATCTTAACTTGATTCAACCTCAAGGCCCAATCCAAAGGCCCAAATCCATACTCTGAAGTCCCGAAAGTCAAATAATCAACCAAAGCCCAACATATGGACCAATTTTCTAAATTGGACCCAAACCCCTACATGGTCTTACCTTAAGGCCCAACCATTTATTCTGATCCAAACACTTGGCAATCCAATGTTCCAATATCTCATAATCATCTATGGCCCAATTTTTCCAATTAGGTCCAAGCCTGTCTAATGAGCCTTATCCTAAAGCCCAATCCAAAAATTCTAGTCCATATACTTGTTCTTAGGTGACCCATCAATAATAGTCCAAACATCCAAACCCAACAGAAAAGGCCCAACTCAAACCCAACACAATTAGGGTTTTCACATGAAATGACAATTAGGGTTAAGTGGTTCTTACTTAACCCATTAAGGACTTAATCCATTAAGTCCATCAATCTATTAGGTCAATCATGTAGTGTGGCCGGCTTAATTCATAATCCCAATCCGGTCATCCGAAATGCAGGTCCATACACTCCAAAACCCATATATCCAAAATTAGGGTTTCCAACCCAGTCACAACCCAATTAGGCCCAAAAGCTAAGTCTTTAGATCAATAAGGGTTTCATTAGGCCCACTAGGGTATCATAACTCTTGCACCACCCACTACCACCTCGGGTAGTGGTGGTCAACGGCGACTCACAGCGGCTACCACCACCTCACAGTGGTGGTTATGGTTCTAGTCAAATTATGTCCAAAAATCTCAAAAGCATTCTAAACACAAGCCAAAGCATACCGCCACCCAACACGGCGGCTGTTGGCGGCAAGAGGCGGCAGCCACCACCTTACGGTGGTGGTTATGAGTTTTCTTATGCTTATTTCGACACCGAGTACAATTTTACATGTAAAATCTAAAATAACACACACACACACTAAGATAAACAAATACACACACATCCGCCCTTGTGGTGGTTGCTGGTGGTAGAGGTTGGCAGCCAGCACCTCACGGTGGTGGTGGTAGCTTTCTTGGTTTTCTGGCCAAACAACCCTACACACAACACATGTATCGCCTGAGATCCGAAATCAGCCACCCACCTGGTGGCATTCATCAAACGGCAACAACAGCGACATAGCGTACGGTGGCAACTGTTGGGTTTAGAGCATTCTAACACTCCTAAGTGTACATGCAACCCTAAATACATTGGATCTATGTTTTCTCTATTATACATGCAAATAAGAACTTCCAAGGTATTATCCTAATCTAGCATACAAATCAATGAATGTAACAAGATAGAATACATACCTTTTGATGTAGCTTGATGTCTTCAAGCTTTAAGAGCTTAGCCCCAATAGTGTGGAAGCCTCAAGTGGAATCACAATCACCAAAACACTTAGAATAGCTTGAGAGAATTTTACAACTCATGAAATCGGCTAGCCCTTTCACTTCACACTCTAGTGGCCGATTTTGGTCAAGAATAAGATGCTTATATAGTTAGGGTTACACCATGTAAACCCTAATTGACATGGCCTTTCATTTCCATGATCCATGGGTACAAATACACCATGGAGCATCCATGGACCATCCTATGGGTTTTAGCCCAACTTGATTATCCATGGAGCATTAGCCCACTATACAAGTATGGATGATTTACACAATCAACCCATATATTTAATTAGTCTTCTTTTGATCACTTAATTAATCCTAGATTAATTCTTGATCAATACTAATTAAATAATCTTATTATTCTTATTATTAATATACTAGAACTTATAATATATTAATAACCATAAGTGTCTTATTTCTCTCATTATAGTCTATCCAAGTGCATGATGGTATGCAACCCAAATGGACCATGCTGTGTCGGGTCAAGTCTTACCAATTATAGTTATGGACTTAGACATTAATCCAACAGTCTCCCACTTGGATAAGTCTAAAACTATTATTGCGTATGACTTCAGGAACCAACCGGCAATCGTAGCTCTCAAAAGCTTCTGTCGAACTCTGACCTTGTAGATGAACTCTGACCTTTGTCAGTGACTTGTCCATTAGATAAGGGATCATATATTCCTCCATTCTAGATATCATATGGACTGAGACATGGATTATAATCATTCTCTCTGTCCATTTGTTGTTTCCCGATTTGCGATTTATGACGACTGACTAATTGAACAAATCAAATCAGTCCTGGCCTGGCCGAGCACTTCCATTTGTCATCATCAAATCATCGAGGGGCCCACAGATATCGCTTTTATCCCGAAGGTAAAAGGAACGGATAAACTTCGACTCATATGGCTTGTTCTACTACTTGTTGAATCATACACAAAGGCACGTTTTATAACACCGAGTTACCGTATGCGTTTACGTGCAATCAATGTACTATCAACTCATAGTAACAACTCATATCTCTAGGTTTAAAGAATATAAGATATTATCGTCTCATGAGCACTCGTGATAAAATCCATGAAGTGATTCCAATGAGCGCGGGTTGAATCCAATACTCAGAACTTATGAGCACTCATGATTGTTGTAGCCTTGTCCAACACCTTAGACCTCTACAACCCATCATGACAGTCTTAATTCATATCTACTTCCAACATATGACCGACTGTGGATGGTTTGAATAACTTAGTCATTCCGGAAGAATAACCCAGTTTATTCGGGAAGTCAAAACATGCAAAGTGAAACACAATAATAATTGAATCCAATATGGTATCAACACTTTGAACATAAATAAAACACCTTTTATTTATCACCATATGATTACACATTATTCATTGTATACTGTTTCAACTATCAACTTTATTCTTGAATTTAAAACAATAGTTGTCCCATGCTCCAAGCATGTACAATATGTTTTCTTAAACACTAGTCATGCCATACACCAAGTATGCATACTATGTTTGTCTATGATCTTTACTTTGTGAACTAGATCAATTGAACATTACTTCAATGATTCTCTTTTCACACTCCCAAATCCTTACCGCAATTGCAAGAATTCCAAATTCATGCCATTTACTGAAATCTGTTAGATTCTAAACTTATATGCATTGGTCCTCTTGTAATGATTATGCACAAAGTCATAAAGACTTGACAACAAACATGACAGAGCATTCCAAAGGAGATCAGTTCCTTGGAAACATCCTTCTTGCATTAAGTTTCCTTAATCTTACACAGATTGAAAATTCTAACTTTGAAACATTTCCAGATTCCATTTTGACTATCACTTCTGAACAAGAGTTGCCTCCTTACAGACTATGTCAAAATGGTCCTTCCAGAATTATCACTATACTTCCAACTGTCCTTGAGCAACCAATCTTTGGTAAACCTTAGATTGTCCTCAACAATTGTTTAATCATTTTAGTCATATCCAGTTCTAAACCTTTTCCCTTCTTAATGCCCCAGGCATTTGGAAAATTTTAGAACGGATGAATATAGCACATGTAATCGATCCTATATCCGAAGCATATGGGACACGATTCATGATGTCTTACATAAAGACTAAACCAGTCTTTTGCTATAATATTTCCATTTCAATTTGCCAAGTTCTCATAATTCAGATTATGAAAAGGGATGCCGTAATCATAATCAAATTTTAGAACGCAAATAATGGACCCATATACAGAATTTCCTTATGTTGAGCCATTCCAACATGAAATTCATATATATATCCTTGACTAAATGATTAAAACCTCACGATCTAAGCTTATAGATTTGAGATGAAGTATAATTTCCTCTCCCTTAATTATAGCAAAACAATTTTTTCCCAATTGAAAGTTTTGTTTTCTATAATTAACATTGCTAACTTGCAATACTTATCATAATTATAATGCTCCCACTAACATGATGATTATTAGCATAACACTTATGCTCCCACTAGCTTTGACATGTACTCAGAAATCAGCTAGACTTCTAGAAATCAATACTTCATTGACTTTCTTACCAAAGTTCAGATTTCTGATACTAGATTGTTTTGATAAAACTTTATCAAAAATCATACACCTTCCCTTAGATAACACACTTGTGTGTCTAAACAGTTATGAAGAGGTATGCCATAATCATAATGGTTAGACCTTTTTGCCACTTCTCACAAGTCCATATTAGTGTGCCGGTTAACCACACGCGCTCCACTAATGACTTTGAGAATGCAAATATCACAATTGCTATCTAGATAAAATCTACTTAGTGAAAGTGTTTCCTCACCATCATTTTCATGAATCGGAGAGAAACCTTATGACACTTAGATTTTAATGGTGTATGTGTTCTTATCCATGTGAATTGTCAAAACCATAGACACAAGACAAGGATGATGACAAATCCAAAACCATATGGATTGAACTCAATCTTAATTTCTTGCCACCTGGCAGCTCAAGGGCCTGCCATTGCTTCCAAGTTGTTATGCAACCAATTGAGAACTCTAAGAACTCATATGCAAAGCCAACTTTAACTGGAATGGGCACAGAAATGTCAACACGATAGGTTATAAACCTCAAGTCGTGTGCTAGTGAAGAACTTCAGGTTCTATTCTTGATTAGTTCTTGAGACTTTCAAGACCTTTAAGACTCCCACTGTCCTCTTGACCTATAAGACTCCCTTGTCAAACATCCAAGAGACAGTGTGGATTCTAATCAAGACAAACACTTCACACAATTGGCCTAAGTTGGTCTTTGTTTTATCCAAAACATCACAACTTACCAATTTCAAATGTACAAGAGTAGGAAACTTTTACTCTTACATTTGACAAGTGTTTTAAACCTTCTTTAAGACATGTCACTCAAGTTACAATCTTGGAGTATGACTCTAAGACTTGTATTGGAACGAAGTATGACTCATCTTCTTGATTTAACCATTTCAACAATTCAAGATCCCTCTTCTTAGTCATAAGAATGCACTAAGACTTCCTTAGAGAACTAATTGTGCTATGTTTCTTAATCATTAAGATGATCACAAAACTGATACTAAAGTATTCTCCCATTTTTTTCAGATTTGAGAAACTTTTATCCTTCTGCCTAATTTGTTTCTTCTTATTCGCTCTACCTTACATTGGAACCTTTTCCAATGTCTCAGAGTTACACTTAAGCTTGTAAGTATAATCATATTTACTGAGCTTTAGTAAACTATGACGAATAGTTTTATCAATCTTTTTGTGGTGGACTTGACCAGTGCACAAGAATGTGTACTCGATCCCTTAGTCCATTACTTGACTCACACATCCATGTGAACGAGTAATTAGTCTTAATTTTTTTTTCCAATACTTGAAAGTTCTCATTCATCATGCTATACAACTTGCATGATTCCAAGTTCCGGTCCAATTGAAATTTGGTTGATGAGAATCTTTCCTTATTTGGTAAATTTAGACATTACCACAAATGGAAGAATCAATTTCATATTTCCACTTTTGCTGTTAATGGAATCTTATAAGCAACAATTTTTCCTCAAATGCCATTGTAAGGATATTTTAAAATAAATAAAATCAAAAATTTTCTATTATTTTAAAACTTTGCGGAAAAACTAATCCTTACAATCCATATGAAAACTTGTTGTTATCTATTCCTAAGCAAAAATATCATAACTCCTAAGAAGTAGCTCAAGAATCCGATTTTTCAAGCTATGCGATAGAAATCCATCTACGCGATCAGATTCAGCATATTCTTTCTTTAAGTTTCTTCACTTTTCTTTGATTCTTAAACATCACCATGTGACCCAGTCACGTCATGTATCAAGAATCTCAGAATAGAAACTTAACAGAGTTAGATAGTGGACTTTATCTGAAGTAGAGTCAAACTTATTGACTTTAACATCCTTAGGTAAATTTGGCAGCTTCGCAACCAATGCCCCTTCCTTTGGCAATATAAACATATGGACCCTTTGATAATGGTACACGAGACTATCACAGACTTAGCTTTTCTCTTTACCATTTGGTCAACCGAGTTGACTATGGCCGATCCCTTTCCATTGGGAAGAGAATGCTTTCCGGGATTTCCTGTGTCACTATTGTCAATGTCCATCAAGTTTTAAGGAAGTTGATCTTAACAAATAGATAAGATCATTAAGGGTCTTGTCATAGTCTGTTTCATAGGTGTCCCAAAGGAACTCACTATGTGACTTAGAAAGTGATTGAACCACCAACTTTCTCAAGACTTTGACACCCAACTCTCCCGGCTTGTCAATATGTGACTACATCTCCAAGATGTGTTCACACCTAGACCTTGCCTTGCCAATAGGGCTTGAGTGACCTTAAACTTTTTCAAGAACTTGTGGGTTAGGGAGAATAATTGGAGGAGGAGAAAGAAGTATGATTTCCAAAGCACATCATCTTCATTTAGGAAACCTTGTTCCAAAAGATTTGGGAAGATCATAGGTGTCTAAACCAGACATCTTTTGGGAGATATTCAAGATAGTTGATTTAAAGTCCTTAATATGACACCCAATATGAAATATTAAGGCTAGGACCCAACAAACTATTTTATAACTTAGAAGAGGTATGCCATAATCCAAGCTATAAAATATTTGAAGGTAGGTGAATGACGATTCACCAATTTCCACCAAGATAAACGAAATGTATTATTAGGTTTTAATTGGTTTTGAAACTCCTAGATCTTTGAGATTCATTGAACTGTTCAAAGGCATGTTTCAATCTCGAGTGTGCCCTTCAGGTTTTGTGACTGGGATGCCGAGGATCACAAAACAAGGTGTGAAGTAACCATGCAAATTACTTGGTACCCTTAAGTGTTTACCCCTCAATCGATGTGCCGGTTAACCACACACGCTCCATCGATACTATGATAAACATTAAGTCACCCTTCACCTTATAGACCGGCTTCGTGAATGAGGCGTACTAGCGGTAAGACTGACTTTACTCTTATACATATATATATTATTAACTTATAATATTATAAAGTATAAGGGTTAAATTTTAACTTTTAAAATTCTAAGGGCTAACTTGGAATTAAAGTATTCATAAGTGAAAACTTTTCAAATTCCAAAACTTGAGGGCAAGTTTTGAAACTATTCAAAACTAATTAATTCCATAACTTATGTGTTTAAAGTAGTTTTAATCCAAAAAATCTTCAAGTTCCATAACTTGAGGACAAGTTATGGAAGACTTTAAACTAATAAAAGAACTAACTTTTTCTTTATTTTATAACTTATGGATTTAATTATGGTTACATATTTTTCTTTAATGAAGTGACTCTTGAACTTCCATAACTTGAGGACAAGTTATGGAGTCATAAAAAATTATTCAATGACACAAGACTCTTCATTTTGTAACCATTGCCAACTATTATGAGTTTTATGAGTCTTTAATGTGACTCTTCATGTAACTTGAGGACAAGTTACACAAACACATTTTATACTCAACTCTTAGATTAAAATGGATTGAAAACAACTATTTCAATTAACTTTTCTATTAATCTAAGCAACTCATAAGTACAAGATAATTCAAATCAAACTTTTTCATGTAATTAGTCTAAACCTTAAACTAATACAAAACATGAATCTATTGACAATTATCTTTGAAAATGGATTAGCATGAACATTACCACATCAAAAACAAGTTTATAAGTTCAAAAACAACTTAGGGTAATGTTCCTAGTCCATTTCTAGCCAAAAAACTCGAAAATATGCCGTCTGGGGGTCCAACTCGTCGAGTGCATGAACCAACTCGGCGAGTTGGATCGAATTGGTCACTTTATAGGCATGGACTCGCCGAGTCTCCTGATGGACTCGCCGAGTCTGATGATCAGACAGCACCAAATTCGTTTTTTCCAGCTTCTATTGCAGGTATAACAAGAAAACAAGCCTAGTCTCTGATACCACTGTTGGGTTTAGAGCATTCTAACACTCCTAAGTGTACATGCAACCCTAAATACCTTGGATCTATGTTTTCTCTATTATACATGCAAATAAGAATTTCCAAGGTATTATCCTAATCTAGCATACAAATCAATGAATGTAACAAGATAGAATACATACCTTTTGATGTAGCTTGATGTCTTCAAGCTTTAAGAGCTTAGCCCCAATAGTGTGGAAGCCTCAAGTGGAATCACAATCACCAAAACACTTAGAATAGCTTGAGAGAATTCTACAACTCATGAAATCGGCTAGCCCTTTCACTTCACACTCTAGTGGCCGATTTTGGTCAAGAATAAGATGCTTATATA